>NW_003314310.1:745851-785486 GCF_000143415.4 Selaginella moellendorffii
CTCCAACTCGGGTCCATCTCGGACTCCACTTCGGACTCCAACTTGAGTCCATCTCGGACACTTCCACATGTCATGTGTTGGTCCTTTTGGGTCCCTTTTTGGAGCCTCGCTTTTTGCTCGCTTCATGCTCGTTTCTCGAGCACTTCGTTGGGAGTTCCACTCCCGCTCTTGACTTTTCAAGTTGGAGCTTTTGGTCCAAACGTGTTATGCTCGTTTGGCTTTCGCTTTGGCCAATACCACATGGCGCCCCTCCGGCTCCACTTTGGGGCCTAGGGATTTTGTGTCTCACAACTCCACCACCCATAGACGAAGTTCGATGTCCTCATCGAACGGTAAACCATTTTATAAAGTAACATCCGCATGTGTTACCATTTCCATCCTTGGCACCTAGCCAATATTTGTCAATGGTTGACATTGAAGGCTCACCATGCCTTTTGCATATTCCTCAATGGTTTGACTCCAAAGGCTCACCATGCCTTGCCCATCCTCTAAGGAGGGTAGTCTCTCCAACTTAGAGACTGATTAGACCACATGTAGTGGTTCTCTCCTTTCCTTGGTTTAGTTCTCGCTAAACCTCTTAGAGACCCTTCTCTAAGTCAATCCCGCTACTCCTTCTCGAGTGGTCTCATTTTCCCTCGACATAATCCATGCACCTTGGAACTTTTAATTCTGACTTCTCGAAGTCAATTTCCTAGGTGTCTCCGACACCTTGCATTGCACATATTGTGCAACTCCACTTCCTCATCCTAGGAAGTTCTCCACTTGAGGGCACCATCATCCTCTGTTCGATTTCATGCCACCTTTGTGCACTGAGTTCCAGTTATCATATTTTGGTGCTAGGGCTGTCCATGGCCCTATCTTTTGGCTACTTTGCCGCTCCCTCACTTGGAGCTTTTACTTCGCCAAATTGGAGCACTTAGGAATCCATCCTTAGAAGTCCACTTCCTTTCCCACAAACCGTTAGCATCAAACTCATTAGTGTTCCTTGGCTAACTTTGCCATTTGGATCCCTTCCATTAAATTCCATGGCCCAAACTTGGCCACCAGTCCTTTGCTCCTACCCTTGATTGTTGCACCCAACAATATAGGATCGCTACCTCCATTTTTGAGGTATCCTTTCGGTTCCATAGCAAAGACTCTTCTTTGCCAAGTTCGGAGGATGTTCACCCCTAGCACGTCTCTTTAGCATCTTTTGCTATGGGCTCTATCCACGGCCCAACTTCGTGACCCTCCCATGGGTCTCTTATAGAGACTACTTTCCTCGGATTCACTATGCCATCGCACGGACATAGTTTATTTCCGTTAGGTGCTCTTCCCACTTGGTCATCATGACCAAGCCACACCACCTTAAACAGTTCAATTTTAACATTTTGAACCAGGAACTTCATTCCTTAGCCAACCAAGGACCTTGTCCTCATTTGGCCATAATATCACCTAGTGATCTCACCTTGGCACTTTAACAGAGTTGCCAAGAGGTACTTGGTCTTCTAGACCTTCAAGTTGTTGACTATAACCCCGGGGGCATCCCCCACACTTGGCGATGCACCCAAGCCAGCCCTTACGGCCAAGGGTTCATAGCAACCGAGATTAGGTGTCCCCATCTCGCTCACCACGTCCTTGGTGCCACCTGCACCAAAGCGTTCAAGTTAGATATGCCGAGCTTTCACACTAAGCAATCTAACCGTGCATCACGACTCCGAGGCATCCCTCGCTTGGCGGTGTGCCCAAACCAGTCTCCCCACTGAGAGTCCATGACCACCGAAATATGAGTGTCCTCATATTCCAAACCATCACCACGCCCTAGTGATTTGGGACTCGAACCCAAGCACTAGAGAGTCGGGACTCGAACCCAACCTCCGTATATGCATCTACGGACGGCATCACACAAGATGCCTGGCGTGACTCCCCACGCCGGTGCACCAACTTATTTTTAAAGCGCGCTACAGATCACAGCTTAGGAACCTAGTTCCTCCACACTGCCAAGTCCTCTCACTTGACATGTCTGTGATCATGCATGGACTCCTCCATGCTCGGCCCCATGGCCCACCCTTTTTGAAGTTATCACCTTCAACTAGGGTATTTGTTCCCCCGACGTGCCAATCTCGCTTGGCAAGTCCTTCGACCACTGTAACATGGTTCCTGCATAAGCGTGAAAGTCCTTGACCATCGACTTTCGTTCAAAGCCCTCTCTTTGAACACTCGGGAACTACTTCCCTAACCTTGATAGCCTTGCCTCATGGCAAGCTTCAAGACCACGCTTCTGCTGCGCCACTCTGATTTCGCGCGTTCCATGAACCATTTACACTTGGCCTTTCTAGGTACTAAGCTACCTAGAATCGTCTTTGGGAACCTTGAAGGAACTCTGTCCCTCAGCTTGCTAAGGCCTCCCTTTTTGCAAGCCTTCCAAATGCCACATAGTCTAACATGGACAATCCCATAACTTAGACTCTCCATGGCATCACGGTTGCTAGCGGCAACACCCTCGAGCCCCCACTTGATTCTCCACTCCCAGCTGGCATAACCAACCTTGGTTATGCCCTTCGATTTCTATGGTTCAGTTCCATCCCAATACTACTTGCCTTTTGGCCCCATATGTTTCTTTTGGTTATTCTCCTCCAGACCAGGAGGATAGCTTTGCACTTTCTATCATGCCTTAGCAAGTATTCTTAGGGATGAACCTACCCAATAGCCCAGGGAGTGGTTCCTCAATTCGGGTATGCTCACCTTATAATCCCATACACTGGGGTTACATTGTTGCTTATGGGCCTTTACATGCCCATCACTAGCCTTGCCAAAATTCCATTCTTGGCTTTGTCCAACTCGGGTAGACAGTCCTCTCCTGTCTCCGCAACCTTGGACATTTGGATAGCACCTTCTATCCATCATTCGCTAGGGACTTAGTCCCTTGGGCTTTATCCATTGCCCTCGCGACATCAAACACCACCTTCTGGTGTTCTAGAGTGTTCGGGTGTCCCAATGATGGCTTTCTTGACAATGAGTATTTCCTTTTATGACATTGACTTACTATATCGCAACACAAGCAACTTATCCCCCGTAAGGGTATATCCAACTTCCCTATGCTATTAAGAAGTCTTGGGTAGCTACTTTCTACCCGTTTAACCAGTTATTTTGCACCTCTTGCTTAGTTGCCTCATAGTTGTCAAGTCCTACAACTCATTGTTTGGTGCTTTCATACCTCCATCATTATCTGGGTCACCGCACTTCAACTGCATGCTCTGCAGCTTAGGCTATGCCATTCCCATTTCCATTGGGATTCCTTTGGCAAGGGGTTCTCATGAACCCACCAACATAGCCTCAAGGTATCACACCTTGGCACATTTGGTGTCTCCACACCATCGGCTCCACGAGCCTACCTCTATGACACTTCCCCTTGGTGTTTATGTCTTTGCCAAGACCAACACCGCTCTTTCTCATGCCAACCATCCGTTAACACTGCACCATAGAGGTCACACACAACTTTGTGTCAAAGTTGTTTTCTTCTGGGAACACCTTTCCCATAACTTTAGCATGGCACATTTTGCCATCGATGAGATACCCTCTGTTCTCATCCCTGGATCCTATGATCCCCCCCCATCCTTTGTGGGGTACAACACACCTCAGTCCAAATGCTTCCTTTAGTCCTTTTAGGACCATCCCTTGACTCTACTTGAGTCATCAGCAGTTTTGGACTTGGTTAATCCACAGACCCTTAAGGTCCTACTTGTGAGGCACTAGCTCACTGGAATACACTTCTTGCATTCCTGTCCTACTCAAAAGGACTATTTTCACAAGTGTTACTCCGACACTTGATTTTGTTCTCTGGGGGCAACTTTTGCCCCTTAGGACTACTTGTCCATGCGATGAGAATACCACTCATCTCTAAGTACACCCCCCAACTCCTTGGGTTGTTCCAGCATTTATTAAAGGTAGCCCCGGCTACCATTTCAAGGACTTGAGTCCTCTTCCGTATTTGACCTCCCACAGTCATTACCTCTGGTCTCACATTCATGAGCACCAACCCCAACTATATGAGGATAATCTTGTGACTCCTTTATTGTTTTGGAGTCTCTATCTTTCCCGTGATCCCAACTTTAGTTGTTTACCACAACAACTTTAGCCAATTTGCTGAGACAAATGCTCATCCGGATCACATCCTCAACTCAATGAGGAAAACCTTGCACTGTTCCCAAGATCCCAAAGTCGTTCCATTATTGGCCCTTTTTTATCCACCACCTCGTCTACAAGTTCACACATGAACTGTAATGGAGAGCCATGTCTTCCCGACTTGCTGCTCCTCAAGGATAGGCCCACTCCTCGGACCTTCCGATGCCAACATCAATGGTGATATACTTGGGCACCAATAAAAGTCGGACTAAGGAACAGCTCCGATACCAAGTTGTAAGCGACTAAATTTTCCATTCTACTTTAGTCACTTAACCACACCTCTAACCACTTGGAGGAGTCTCATTCACAACCTCCATAAGTCCAATCTAGGACTTGGGACTTGCTAGCCCCGAGAATGGCATCCATGCCACTCAACATTTGCACTTGGTCCAAGTGCTCCACGTGTCCGATCCCATGACCGACACTCAAAGGTACCACCGACATAGCAGCCCGTTACGCTAAGGCCATGCCCAATCACCTTTGCCACACTGGTAGTCCAATACCACTTGCATCACCGTCTTGGCTCTCCAAGACTAGGCAAACCATCCGTCAGTGGTCATCTCAGATCCACTCCTTAGCATCCTTAGGATGCCCACCGACAAGGGGAATAGCCTTCCCCAATATCCCTCTGTCAGTCCCCACTAAGTCCCTTTCTGCCCCTGGCCATGTTTGCCAACACTGCCACTGGATCGAGACCCACAGGCCCGACTACTAAGTCCCACGGTCCTCTGGGACTTCCTCACCCCACGACTGTGTCCTTGGTCACTACCCCAGAGGACTGCTCCTCTTCCTTTCCACAGTCTGGGCCTTCGGGGCAACATTTTGGAACACCGTGGCCTTACGCGAGCCACCTGGGTACTCTCCTCGTCTTCTGCCCTTGGGTGCTCTAGCCATGGGCTTAGAGCGAGGTTCCGTTGAGCCACGACAGGTATCCAAGTAGGTAGTGCCACCCACACTTGGACTGGGAGCATCGGCCAGTCGATCTCCCGGGGGAACTAGAGCCGGCTCTTGAACACTTCACCAAGTTACCCCGCTTGTCGGTCTGTGTTCACTCTAGTCTTGGACTTCCCAGTGGGCAGCTCATCACCCAACACTGGGTCCGGCCTTCCTGGGCCAAACTGGCCTTTCCTGGCCAAACTAGCTCCACTGCAGTCCTCCCCCTACTATACTTTTGGAGCTCACCAAACCCCCCAGGGTCTGGGAGACGAACGCTTTGGGCTTTCACCCTCTCAGGCTCCGGACTCGGACTCGGACTCGGACTCGGACTCAGACTCGGACTCGGACTCGGACTCGGGCTCGGTCTCGTTCTCGGTCCCGATCTCGGTCTCGGTCTCGGTCTCGGTCTCGGTCTCAACTTCGGACTCCATCTCGGACTCCATCTCGGACTCCATCTCGGACTCCATCTCGGGTCCATCTCGGACTCCATCTCGGGTCCATCTCGGACTCCATTTTGGGTCCATCTCGGACTCCATTTCGGGTCCATCTCGGACTCCATCTCGGACTCCATTTCGGGTCCATCTCGGGTCCACCTCGGACTCCATCTCGGACTCCATCTCGGACTCCATTTCGGGTCCATTTCGGGTCCATCTCGGGTCCACCTCGGACTCCATTTCGGACTCCATCTCGGGTCCATCTCGGACTCCATTTCGGACTCCATCTCGGGTCCATCTCGGACTCCACTTCGGACTCCAACTCGGGTCCATCTCGGACTCCACTTCGGACTCCAACTTGAGTCCATCTCGGACACTTCCACATGTCATGTGTTGGTCCTTTTGGGTCCCTTTTTGGAGCCTCGCTTTTTGCTCGCTTCGTGCTCGTTTCTCGAGCACTTCGTTGGGAGTTCCACTCCCGCTCTTGACTTTTCAAGTTGGAGCTTTTGGTCCAAACGTGTTATGCTCGTTTGGCTTTCGCTTTGGCCAATACCACATGGCGCCCCTCCGGCTCCACTTTGGGGCCTAGGGATTTTGTGTCTCACAGCCTAGTGACTACTTTTTTGGACTTACCATACCATTGCATTGACATCATTGATTTTCCTTTAGGTGTCTTTCCCATTTAGTCACTTTGACTAAGTCATACTATTACCAACAGTTCAAATCACCACTTTGAACTAAAAATCTTATTTCTTAACCAAATAAGAACCTTGTCTTTATTTAGCCACAAGATCACTTAGTGATTTCACTTTAGCACCTTAACAGATTTGCCAATAGGTACTAGGTTTTCCAAACTTTTAAATTGTTGACTATGACCCTGGGGGCATCTTCCACACTTGGCGGTGCACCTAAGCAAGCCCTTTCAACCAAGGGTCCATAGCAACTGAGACTAAGTGTCTCATCTCATTTACCACGTTCTTGGTGCCACTTTCACCAAAGTGTTCAAATTAAATATGTTAAGCCATATTGAGCAATTTAATCGTGCATCACGACTTCGGGGCATCCCCCACTTGGTTGTGTGCCCAAGTCAATCTCCTTTCTAAAAGTCTATAACCACCGAAAAAAGAGTGTCCTTATATTCCAAACCATCACCATGCTCTAGTGAGTTGGGACTCAAACTCATGCACTAGAGGGTTGGGATTTGAATCTCTGTATATGCATTTATGGATGGTATCACCCAGGATGCCTAGCGTGACTCCTCACGCTAGTGCACCAACTTATATTTAAAGTGCATTACAGATTACAACTTAGGAACTTAGTTCCTCCATATTGTCAAGTCTTATCATTTGACAAGTCTGTAATCATGCATGGACTTTTCTATGCTTGGCCCCATGGGCCACCCCTTTTGAAGTTAGCACTTTCAACTAGGGTATTTGTTCTCCCAACTTGCCAATCTCACTTAGCAAGTCATCCAACCAACATAACATGGCTTCATGCATAAGTGTGAAAGTTCTTGATCATCGACTTTCATTTAAAGCTATCCCTTTGAACACTTGGGAACTACTTCCCCAACTTTGATAGCCTTGCCTTATAGTAAGCCGCAAAACCACGCTTCTGCTGCGCCACTTTGATTTTGTGCATTCTATGAACCATTTATATTTGGCTTTTTAGGTCTTAAGCTACCTAAAACTGTATTTGGGAACCTTGAAGGAACTCTGTCTCTTAGTTTGCTAATGTTTCTCATTTTGCAAACTGTTTAATTGCTATATAGTTTAATATGAACAATTCCATACTTTAGACACTCCATGGCATCACAGTTGCTAATAAGAACACGCTCGAGCACCCACTTGATTCTCCACTCCGAACTTGCATAACCACCTTTGGTTATGCCTTTCAATTTCTATAGTTTGGTTCTATCCCTTTACTACTTGTTTTTGGCTTTATACACTTCTTTCGGTTATTCCAAATTAAGAGGATAGCTTTGCACTTTCTACTATACCTTAGTAAGTATTCTTAGGGATGAATTTACCCAATAGCCTAGAGAGTGGTTCCTCAATTTAGATATGCTCACTTTATAATCCCATATACCGGGATTAACATTACTACTTAAGGGCCTTTATATCCCATACCAAAATCCCTTTTTGGCTTTGTCAAATTTGGATAGACGAACTTTTCGTGTCTCCGCAACCTTAAACGTTAGATAGCACCTTCTATTAAGGACTTAATCCCTTAGGCCTTATCTAATGCCTTCCTGATACTAAACACCATTTCCTAGTGTTTTAGAGTGTTTGGGTGTCTCAATGATGGCCGTTTTTTGACAATGAACATTCCCTTTACGACATTGATTTATTATATTACAACATAAACAATTTATCCCCCATAAGGTATATCTATCTTCCTTATCCCAATAAAAAGTTTTGGGTAGTTAATTTTTACTAATTTAATTAATTATTTTGCATCTTTTGCTTAGTTGCCTTATAATTGTCAAGTCCTACAACTCATTACTAGTGCTTTCACACTTTCATCATTATTTGGGTCACCACACTTCAACCACATGCCTTTCAGCTTAAACTATGTCATTCCCATTTCCATTAAGATTCCTTTATGAAGGGGTTCTTATGAACCCACCAACTTGATCTTAAAGCATCACACTTTGGCCCATTCGGTGTTTCCATACCATTGACTCCACAAGTCTATCTTTATGATACTTCTGTGAGACATAAGATCCTTAGGCCCCAAAGTGGAGCTAAAAGAGCACTGTGAGACACAAAATCCCTAGGCCCCAAAGTGGAGCCGAAAGGGTGCCATGTGGTAGTGGCCAAAGCGAAAGCCAAACGAGTATAACACGTTTGGACTAAAAGCTCCGACTTGAAAAAGTCAAGAATGGGAGTGGAACTCCCAACGAAGTGCTCAAGGAATGAGCATAAAGCAAGCAATAAGCGAGGCTCCAAAAAGGGACCCAAAAGGACCAACACATGACACGTGGAAGTGTCCAAGATGGACCCGAGTTGGAGTTCGAAGTGGAGTCCGAGAAGGACCCCGAGATGGAGTCCGAGGTGGAGTCCGAGGTGGACCCGAGATGGACCCGAGATTGAGTCCAAGACGGACCCGAGATGGAGTCCAAGATGGACCCGAAATGGACCCGAGATGGAGTCTGAGATGGAGTCCGAGATGGACCCGAGACGGACCCGAGATGGAGTCCGAGATGGAGTCCGAGATGGACCCGAGATGGAGTCCGAGATGGAGTCCGAGATGGACCCGAGATGGAGTTCGAGCTAGACCCGAGATGGAGTCCGAGATGGAGTCCGAGATGGAGTCCGAGATGGAGTCCGAGATGGAGTCCGAAGTCGAGACCGGGACCGAGACCGAGACCGGGGCTGAGACTGAGACCGGGGCCGAGACCGAGGCCGAGGCCGAGACTGAGGTCGAGCCCGAGCCCGAGTCCAAGTCCAAGTCCGAGTCCTAGTCCAAATTCGAGTCTGAGAGGGTGAAAGCCTAAAGTGTTCGTCTCCCAAACCCTGGGGGGTTTGGTGAGCTCCAAAAGTATAGAAGGGGGAGGACTGCAGTGGAGCCAGTTTAGCCAGGAAAGGCCAATTTGGCCCCAGAAGGCCGGACCCAGTGTTGGGTGATGAGTTTCCCACTGGGAAGTCCAAGACTAGAGTGAACACGGACCGACAAGCGGGATAGCTTGGTGAAGTGTTCAAGAGCCGGCTCTAGTTCCCTCGGGAGATCGACTGACCGATGCTCCCAGTCCAAGTGTGGGTGGCACTACCTACTTGGATACCTGGCGTGGCTCAACGGAACCTCGCTCTAAGCCCATGACTAAAGCACCTAAAGGCGAAAGGCAGTGTAGCGCATGTGATCATGGGATGAGATTTGGATATACTGTCACCGTGGATCCTTGGAACCTTGGAGGATAAATGGGGATAAAATAGCCACTAAGGGCTCTCTCATCAAGCAATTGCCCCTTTTCCAGTTGGCTTAAGAGGAGAGAGATAAGGTGCGCTACAATTGGTATCGGAGCAAATGGCACGGGTTCGATTCCCATTGATTAGTGGCTACTTAAAAGTATAATATACCCTTGAGCAAGGTATATTCCTTATATTCCTACGTGGAGTATCCACGGACGAAGGTATCCACCGTGGGACTGCGGTACAGGTGGATGACTAGTTGCCTCACATGGAATAGCTGGTCTACACAATGGAAGGATTGGTAGATTGAGTGCGGAAATGGAGGTGCTGGTTCCCCTTGGCTCAGTAGGGGTTGCTAGTCAATAGTCAATGAGGACATTGACATCTCTAAAGGGGGGGTGAGTGTAGCGCATGTGATCATGGGATGAGATTTGGATATACTGTCACCGTGGATCCTTGGAACCTTGGGGGATAAATGGGGATAAAATAGCCACTAAGGGCTCTCTCATTAAGCAATTGCCCCTTTTCCAGTTGGCTTAAGGGGAGAGAGATAAGGTGCGCTACAGGCGGGGAGAGTACCCATGAGGCTTGCATAAGGTCACTGTGTTCCGAAATGTTGTCCCAAAGTCCTAGATTGTGGAAAGGAAGAGGAGTAGCCCTCTGGTGTGGTGACCAAGGACACAGTCACACGGTGAGGAAGTCCCAAGGGACCATGGGACTTAGTGGTCAGGCTTGTAAGCCTTGATCCAGTGGTAGTGTTGGCGAACACGGCCAAGGACAGAAAGGGACTTGGTGGGGACCAGAAAGGAGATATTGGGGAAGGCTATTTCCCATGTTTGCGGGCATCTTGAGGATGCTAAGGAGTGGATTTGGGATGACCACTCATGGACGGATGGCCCAGTCTTTGAGAGACGGGACTATGATGCAGGTGGTGTTAGACCACCGGTATGACCAAAGTGAATGGGCATGGCCTAGCGTAATGGGCCGATATGTCGGGGGTACCTTGGGGTGTCAGTCATGGGGTCGGACACGTGGAGCACTTGGACCAAGTGCAAAGGCTGAGTGGCATGGATGCCATTCTTGGGGCTAGCATGCCCCAAGTTCTAACTGAGACTTATGGAGGTTGTGAATAAGACTCCTCCAAGTGGTCGGAGGTGCGGTTAAGTGACTAAAGTAAAATGGAAAAATTAGTCACTTACAATTTGGTATCAAAGCTGTTCCTTAGTCTGACTTTTATTGGTGCTCAAATATATCACCACTGGTGTTGGCATTGGAAGGTCTGAGGAGTGCGTCTATCCTTGAGGAGTAGCAGGTCGGGAAGACATGGCTCTCTATTACAGTTCATGTGTGAATTGGTAGACAAGGTGGTAGATAGAAAAGGGCCAATAAAGGGAACGACTTTGGGATCTTGGGAACAGTAGAAAGGTTTCCCTAGAGAGTTGAGGATGTGATCCAGATGAGCGTTTGATGTAGCAAACGGGCTAATGTAGTTGTGGTAAACAACTATAGTTGGGATCACGGGGAAGATAGAGACTCCAAAAACAATAAAGGAGTCACAAAATTATCCTCACATAGTTGAGGCTGGTGCTCATGAAGGTGAGACCGGAATGAATGACCATGACAGGTTAAGTATAGATGAGGACATGAGTCCTTGAAGTGGTAGCCAATGTTACCTTTTATAAATGTTGGAACAAACCCAAGGAGTTGGGGGTGTGCTCAAAGGATGAGTTGGTATTCTCATCACATGGATAAGTGGTCATAAGGGGCAAAAGGTTGCCCCTAGAGAACAAATCAAGTGTCGGAATAACACTTGCAAAGATGGTCCTTGTGAGTAGGACATAAATACAAGGAGTTGTATTCCAGTGAGCTAGCACCTCAAAAGTAGGACCTCATGGGTCGTCGAATTAGCAAAGTCCAAAAAGTTGAATGACTCCAATAAAGTCAAGGAATAATCCTAAGGGATTGATGGAAGCATTGGATTGAGGTGTGTGGTGCCCCACGAAGGATGGGGAGGATCTTGAGATCCAAGCATAAGAATAGTGTGTATCTCATTGATGGCAAAAGGTGCCATGTTAAAGTCATGGGAAAGAGTTTCCTGAAAGTGCAGTGCTAATGGATAATTGGCATAAAAGACAACCATATTGGTCTTGGCAAAAAGACTTAGACACAAGTAAGAAGTGTCATAAAGGTAGGCTTGTGGAGCCGATGGTGTGGAGACACCGAAGGTGCTAAGGTGTGTTGCCTTGAAGTCAAGTTGGTGGGTTTATGAGAACCCCTTGCTAAAGGAATCCCAATGGAAATGGGAATGGCATAGCCTAAGCTAAAAAGTATACGGTTAGAGTGTGGTGACCCAGATAATGATGGAGGTGTGGAAGCACCAGCAATGAGTTATAAGACTTGACAACTATGAGGCAACTAAGTAAAAGGTGCAAAATAATTCGTTAAACTAGTAGAAGGCAACTACCTAAGACTTCTTATTGGGATAAGGAAGTTAAATATACCCTTATGGGGGATAAATTGCTTATGTTGTGATATAGTAAATCAATGTTGAAAGGGGAATGCTCATTGTCAGAGAGACCATCATTGGGACACCCAAACACTCTAAAACACCAGAAGGTGGTGTTTGGTGTCATGAGGGCAATGGATAATGCCCAAGGGACAAAGTCCCTAGCGAATGATGGATAGAAGGTGCTATCCAAATGTCCAAGGTTGTAGAGACGAAAGAAGTCCGTCTACCCAAATTGGACAAAGCCAAAAAGAGGATTTTGGTGAGGCTAGTGATGGGCATATGAAGGCCCATAAGTAGCAACGGTACTCCCAGGGTGTGGGATTACGAGGTGAGCAAACCCGAATTGAGGAACCACTCCCTAGGTGGTCGGGTAGGTTTATCCCTATGAATACTTGCCAAGGCATGGTAGAAAGTGCAAAGCTATCTTCCTAGTCTAAAGGAGAATGACCGAAGGAAATATATAAGGTCAAAAGGCAAGTAGTAAAGGGATAGAACCGAACCATAGGAATTGACAGGCATGACCAAGGGTGGTTATGCAAGTTGGGAGTGGAGAATCAAGTGGGCGCTCAAGCATGTTGTTACTAATGACTGGGATGCCATGGAGAGTCAAAAACAATGGGAGTGTCTATGTTAGACTATATGGCTATTGGAAAGCTTGTGAAAGGAGAGGCCTTAGCAAGCTAAAGGGGCAGAGTTCCTTTGAAAGGTTCTCAAAGACAATTCTAGGTAGTTGGATACCTAAAAAGCCAAGTGTAAATGGTTCATAGAATGTGCGAAATCAGAGTGGCACAGCAAAAGTGTGGTCTTGAAGCTTGTCATAAGGCGAGGCTATCAAGGTTGGAGAAGTAATTCCTGAGTGTTCAAAGAGAGGGCTTTGAACGAAAGTCGATAGTTAAGGACTTTCACGCTTATGCATGAACCATATTACGGTGGCTGGATGACTTGCTAAGTAAGATTGACAAGTCGGGGGGAACAAATACCCTAGTTGAAGGTGCTAATTTAAAAAAGGGTGGCCCATGGGGCCAAGCATGGAGGAGTCCATGCATGATCATAGACATGTCAAGTGAGAGGACTTGGCAGTGTGGAGGAACTAGGTTCTTAAACTATGATCTGTAGCACGCTTAAAATATAAGTTGGTGCACTGGCATGGGGAGTCACACCAGGCATCTTGTGTGATGCCGTCCGTAGATGCATATACGAAGGTTGGGTTTGAGTCCCAACCCTCTAGTGCTTGGGTTCAAGTCCCAAATCACTAGGGCGTGGTGATGGTTTGGAATATGAGGACACTCATATTTTAGTAGTCATAGACTCTTAGTGGGGAGACTGGTTTGGGCACACCGCCAAGCGAGGGATGCCTCGGAGTCATGATGCACGGTTAGATTGCTTAGTGTGAAAGCTCAGCATATCTAACTTGAACACTTTGGTGCAAGGGGGCACCAAGGACGAGGTGAATGAGATAGGGACACCCAGTCTCAGTTGCTATGGACCCTTGGCTGGAAGGGCTGGCTTGGGCGCACCGCCAAGCTTGGGGGATGCCCCCGGGGTCATAATCAACAACTTAAAGGTCGAAGAGACTTAGTACCTATTGACAAACTTATTAAGGTGTCGAGGTTAGATCACTAGGTGATCTTATGGCTAAAACAAGGATAAAGTCCTTGTGAGGTTAAGGGATAAAGTTCCAAGTTCAAAATGTTGATTGGAACTATTGATGAAGGTGTGGCTTGGTCAAGGTGACCAAGTGGGAAGGACACCTAAGGGAAATGAGATATGTCAATACAATGACATAGTGAGTTCGAGGAAAGTAGTCTTTATAAGAGACCCATGGGAGGGTCACAAAGTTGGGTTGTGGATAGACCCCATAGCAAAAGATGCTAAAGAAACGTACTAGGGGTGAACACCCTCCGGACATGGCAAAGGAAAGTTTTTGCTATGGAACCGAAAGGATACCTCGAAAATAGAGGTAGCGATCCTATGTTGCTGGGTGCAACAATCAAGGATAGGAGCAAAAGACTAGTGGCTAAGTAAAGAGCCATGGGAATTATGGGAAAGAATCGAAATGGCAAAGTTAGGCCAAACACTAAGGTGTTAGGTGCTAACGGATTGTGGGAAATGCAATGTGTTCCCAAGGATGGATTCCTAATTGCTCCAATGTGGCAAAAGTGGAAGCTCCAAGGGTGGGAGCGGTAAGGTAGCCAAATGATAGGGACGTGGACAGCCCTAGCACAAATTATGATAACCGGAACTTAGTGCCAAAGGTGGCACGAAATCGAAGAGAGGATGATGTTGCCCTCGAATAGAGAACTTCCTAGGATGGGGAAGTGGAGTTGCACAATATGTGCAATGCAAGGTGTCAGAGACACCCAAGAAATTGACTTCGAGAAGTCAGAATTAAAAATTCCAAAGTGCAAGGGTTATATCGATGGAAAGTGAGACCACTTGAGAATAAATAGTGGGATTGAGTTAGAGAAGGTGTCTCTAATAGGTTTAGTAAGAACTAAACCAATAAAAGGAGAGACCCACCACAAGTGGTTGAATGAGCCTCTAAGTTCGAGAGGCTATGCTCCTTAGAGGATGGACAAGGCATGGTGAGCCTTTGGTGTCAAACCATAGACAAATATTGGCTAGGTGCCAAGGATGGAAATGGTAACATGTGTGGGTGTTACTTTATAAAAGGGTTTACCGTTCGATGAGGACATCGAACTTCGTCTATGGGTGGTGGGGTTTGTTATGAAATGGGGACACCCAGCCTTGTGAGCACAGCAGCACTCCATGCTGGGTCCACCTTTATTGCAGAAGACGGATCAAGAACAGAATGTGTCGGGGGTGATCACCTACAGAACCTAAACGGACGTGTCCCTTCTGCTGACGTGGCATCCCAGCTTGAGATTGCGGCTTAAGTCCTCAACACTCCCACTCGAGCTAAGCTGGGATCAGCCTTGAGCAACTGCACACCAAGAGCTTGGACATGCTTGGAGAATGCAGCTAGGGGTAGAGCTTTTGTGAAAACATCTGCCACTTGATCTCCCGTCGCACAATACACTAGCTCCATTGTCTCCATGGCAACCTGCTCACGAATAAAATGAAACTGTACCTGTATGTGCTTGGTACGTCCGTGATACTTCAGGTTCTTCGTCAAGGCAATTGCTCCCTGATTATCACAGAAGATAATCGTTGGAGTCTTCTGTGGATAATATACTCCACTCAATAGTTGCCTCAGCCAAACACACTCTTTGGCTGCTAAGGTAGTGGCCACGTACTCAGCTTCGGTGCTTGATAGTGCAATTGTTGGCTGCCTTTTACTGCACCAAGTAACTGCTCCACTACCAAGGCTGAACATATAGCCTAAAGTGGACTTCCTCTTGTCAACTTCACCAGCCCAATCAGCATCTGAGTATCCAATGAGCTGAATACCCCTAGGCTGCTGCTTGTAAACAAGACTATAGTTGGCAGTCCCCTTCAAATATCTGAAAATCCGCTTTACTGCTAACCAGTGCTGGTAGCCAGGATTTTCCAAGTGCTATGAAACTGCTCCCACTGCATAGGCTATGTCTGGCCTCGTACACACCATCAGGTACACTAAGCTTCCCACCATCTGCCTATATGGGATCCGCTTCATATGTTCCTGTTCAGCTGGTGTTGTCGGTGACATATCCTGTGAGAGTTTTAGACCAACCTCCATAGGTAAATCCTCTTGTCGTCTGGAACTGGTCTCAGCTTGCCAAACAGCTCTCTGATGTATGTCATGTGCCTGTTTGCTCCTGAGTCCACCCAGATTACTTCTGCTTTCAACAGACCATGTTTTGTCACCTGCTGATCCTCTAACGAAGCCATGAACAGACTGCCATGCTCGTCATCTGAATCAGCTGCTGCAAAGTTAGCCACTTGCTTGCCTTTGTCTCGCTTTCTAGCTTCCTTGGCTTTCTTTGCTTCTTCATTGGTGCAGTCTCTTGCCCAATGACCAGGTTTCTTGCAAATGTTGCAAAGGCCGTCGTTTTTCTTCTTCTTCTTCTTGGACTTGCTCCCACTGGTTCCATCAGTCCCTGGAGAATTCACTGGGCCCAACCTGTCCCACACTGTTGCAAATCGCTTGCCCTTTGAAGATTGACCAGCAAATAGCGCTTGATCTTGAGATCCAACTCCCTCATTGGTCTCCATCAAGATCTCTGCTGACTTCAACTGAAGGACCATTTCGTCAAATTTCTTTGACGAGTGAGTAGTCGCTGTTGTCAGAAGATACTTCGCCACGCCTTTGATGACAACCGACTTGAGCTTCGGTTCACTCACTGGTGTCTTCGTGATGCGTGCGATCTGGCTTGCTACCTTCCTCAACCTTCCAACAAAGGCTTGAATGGACTCACCTTCATGCTGTCTTACAGAACCGAGTTCTGTCTCTAAGTCCAGCAATGTGGTCTCATTCTCCTTTCCGAGGGTTGCTTTCAGGTTTTCCCAGTTCTCGTGCGCAGTCTTCGTGATGTCGAGATGGCAACTGAACACCTTGCCCAGGCCTCTGCCTAGAATGCCCAAGGCCTTGATGTTCTTTCCATCCCACTCTTTGCGGTCAGCCTTGTCCGTTGTGGGAGGGCGCGTCCAGGAACCGTCGACCACTGGCCACAGCTCCTTCTGCATAAAGTAGTACTCGAGTTGCTCCTGCCATCCGCTGAAATCCTTGCCATCAAAGATCTCTATGGCGTCGCGCACACTCCCCATCTTCAGGATCGTTCTTCACACGGGCTCTGATACCATGTTATGAAATGGGGACACCCAGCCTTGTGAGAGCAGCAGCGCTCCATGCTGGGTCCACCTTTATTGCAGAAGACGGATCAAGAACAGAATGTGTCGGGGGTGATCACCTACAGAACCTAAATGGACGTGTCCCTTCTGCTGACATGGCATCCCAGCTTGAGATTGCGGCTTAAGTTGTGAGACACAACATCCCTAGGCCCCAAAGTGGAGCCGAAAGGTTGCTGTGAGACACAAAATCCCTAGGCCCCAAAGTGGAGCCGAAAGGGTGCCATGTGGTAGTGGCTGAAGTGAAAGCCAAACAAGCATAACACGTTTGGACTAAAAGCTCCGACTTGAAAAAGTCGAGAGTGGGAGTGGAACTCCCAACAAAGTGCTCGAGGAACGAGCATGAAGCTAGCAATAAGCGAGGCTCCAAAAAGAGACCCAAAAAGACCAACACATGACACGTGGAAGTGTCCAAGATGGACCCGAGTTGGAGTCCGAAGTGGAGTCTGAGAAGGACCCCGAGATGGAGTCCGAGGTGGACCCGAGATGGAGTCCGAGATGGACCCGAGACGGACCCGAGATGGAGTCCGAGATGAACCCGAGATGGAGTCCGAGATGGAGTCCGAGCTGGACCCGAGATGGAGTTCGAGATGGAGTCTGAGATGGACCCGAGATGGAGTCCGAAGTCAAGATCGGGACCGAGACCGAGACCGGGGCTGAGACCGAGGACGAGGCCGAGACCGAGCCCGAGTCCGAGTCCGAGTCCGAGTCCGAGTCCGAGTCCGAGTTTGAGAGGGTGAAAGCCCAAAGCGTTCGTCTCCCAAACCCTGGAGGGTTTGGTGAGCTCCAAAAGTTAGTAGGGGGAGGACTGCAGTGGAGCCAGTTTGGCCAGGAAAGGCCAGTTTGGCCCCGGAAGGCCGGACCCAATGTTGGGTGATGAGCTGCCCATTGGGAAGTCCAAGACTAGAGTGAACATGGACTGACAAGCGGGATAACTTGGTGAAGTGTTCAAGAGCTGGCTCTAGTTCCCCCGGGAGATCAACTGGCCAATGCTCCCAGTCCAAGTGTGGGTGGCACTACCTACTTGGATACCTAGCGTGGCTCAACGGAACCTCGCTCTAAGCCCATGGCTAGAGCACCTAAAGGCGAAAGGCGTGGAGAGTACCTATGAGGCTTGCGTAAGGTCACTGTGACTAAAGTAAAATGGAAAAATTAGTCACTTACAACTTCTTACTTGTGTTTAGGTCTATGCCAAAACCAATACAGTTGTTTCTCATGCCAACTATTCGTTAGCATTGCACTATAGTGTTTACACACAGCTTTGTGTCAAAATTGCTTTTTTCTTGGATTTTATGATCCACTCCATCCTTCATGGGGCACAACACACTTCAATCCAAATGCTTCTACCAATCCTTTAGGACCATTTCTTGACTCTACTTGAGTTATCTAGCTTTTTGGACTTTGCTAATCCGATGATCCGTAATGTCCTACTTTTGAGGTGCTAACTTGTTGGAATACAAATTCTTGTATTCATGTCTTACTCATAAGGACCATCTTTGCAAGTGTTACTCCAACACTTGATTATTTTCCATTCTCTATGGGCTACCTTTGCCTCTTAGGACTATTCGTCCATATGTTGAAAATACCGATTCATCTTTTAAGTACACCCCTAACTTCTTATGTTTATTCTAGTATTTATAAAAGGTAACCCTGGTTACCATTTTAAGGACTTGTGTCCTCATCTATATTTGACCTCTCACGGTCATTAATTCCGGTCTCAAATTCATGAGCACCAACCTCAACTATATGAGGATAATCTTATGACTCCTTTATTATTTTGAAGTCTTTATATTTCCTATGATCCTAACAATAGTTGTTTACCACAATTACATTAGTCAGTTTGTTAAGTCAAATGCTCATTTGGATCACATCCTCAACTCTTTAAGGAAAATCTCATATTATTCCTAAGATCCCAAAATTGTTCCCTTATTGGCCCTTTTCTATCCACCACCTTGCCTACAAGTTCCCACATGAATTATAATAGAGAGCCATGTCTTTTCAACATGCTACTCTTTGAGGATAGGCCCACTCCTGGAACCTTCCAATGCCAAGACAAATGATGATATACTTAATCACCAATAAGAGTTGAACTAAGGAATAGTTTTGATACCAAATTGTAAGCAACTAATTTTTCCATTCTATTTTAGTCACTTAACTACACCTCTGACCACTTAGAAGAGTCTCATTCACAACCTCCAAAAGTCCAGAGAATGGCATCCATGCCACTCAACTTTTGCACTTGCTCCAAGTGCTTCACGTGTTTAATCCCATGACCGACACCTAAAGGTACCACCGATATATTAGCCTATTATGCTAAGGCCATGTTTATTCACCTTTGTCACATCGGTGATCCAACACCATTGACATCATAGTCTCATCTCCCAAAGATTGGGCCATCCATCCATGAGTGATCATCCTAGATCCACTTCTTAGCATTTTTAGAATGCCTACAGGCATGGGGAACAACATTCCTTAATATCCTTTTTTCAATCCCCACCAAATTTTTTTCTGTCCATAGCCATATTTGTCAATACTGCCACTGGGTCAAGGCCCACTGGCCCGACCACTAAGTCCCACTGTCCTTTGGGACTTTCTCACCATGTGATTGTATCCTTAGTCACTACACCAGAGGACTACCCCTCTTCCTTTCCATAGTCTAGGACTTTGGGACAACATTTCGGAACACCATAGCCCTACATGAGCTTCATGGGTACTCTCCCCACCTTCCGCCTTTGAGTGCTCTAGCCATGAGGCTAAAGCGAGGTTCTATTAAGCCACTCTAGGTATCCAAGTAGGTAGTGCCACCCATGCTTGGATTGGGAGAATTGGCCATTCAATCTCCTGGGGGAACTATAGTCGGCTCTTGAATACCACCAAGCTACCCCACTTGTCGATATGTAGTCACTCTAGCTTTGGACTTCCCAATGGTTATCTCATCACTCAACATCTGGGTACAACCTTCCTGGGCCAAACTAACTTTTCTTGGCCAAACTGGCTCCACTGGGGTCCAACCCCCACACTCTCTCTACTATACTTTTGGAACCACCTACAATGCCCCCCCCCCATGGGGGACGATCGCTTTGGGCTTTCACCCAACAGCTTGTATTAGTATTTGGACTTGGACTCGGACTTGGACTTGGACTCGGTCTCAATCTTGGTTTCAAACTTGGACCCAGTCTCAATCTCGGTCTCGGCTTTGGTTCCATCTTGGACACCATCTCAGACTCTATCTTGGGTCCACCTTGGACTCCATCTAAGATCCATCTCAAACTTCATTTTGGGTCCATTTCAAACTCCATCTCGGACTTCATATCAAACTCCATTTCAGACTCCATCTTGGGTCCATCTCGGACTCCATCTTGGACTCCATTTCGAGTCCATCTCGGGTCCTTCCATGTGTTATGTGTTGGTCCTTTTATATCCCTTTTTTAGAGACTCACTTATTGCTTGCTTCATACTTGTTCTTCGAGCCCTTTGTTAGAAGTTCCATTCCCACTCTCAACTTTTTAAATCAGAGCTTTTAGTTTATATGTGTTACACTCATTTGGCTTCCGCCTCAGCCACTACCATGTAGCACCCTTTCGGCTCCTCTTTAGGGCCTAGGGATTTTATGTCTCACAGAAAACCATCCCCATTTCAAAATTGATTAGGAAGTTAGGTGTTTACTCCTAAAAGTAATTGATAGGCCAATTTTCAAGGGGAACACATTACATACCAAAACCTTATACCACTCACTCTATAAACAAGGCATAATAATTAGGCTTGCCATAAATAAAATAGGTAAATATAAACCAACAATTGATTTTACTTATAAAGCTTTAGAGAGCATAGTCCTTATACATAAAATTGTCACTATTTATACCAAACAAGATGATAGATATATAACATTTCCCCTCACAATCTAATAAGAAGGCAGTCTAAAAAGAAGAATTCATAAAATCTAGAATGAGATTATAAGACACTTATTCGTGATATCTATGATCTTAACTTTTATTCAGAATAGACTAAATTATTGCTCAATTAAGCTAGAGAAAAGCTTGAAAGAGAGCGAGATGAAAGCATATTAGGTACACCTCAACGAAGTAAAGGAGATTAGAAATCCCAATATAAATTTAGTGGTCATCCAAAATATGTGAATCTATATGGTATTCCTTGGCAACATCAACACATAGAAAAATGCCTCTGCTTCAGTTGAGAGTAGTGGAACACTAAATAATTATAATGATTCCCCACAAAAGGAAGAAAAACTAAATTTACAACCCTTACTTTTTGAACTTATGAACCAAGCATTTATTTTGCCTATATTAGTTGCAAAATAGAGCATTTTTTGCTAAATTGCAATGAGCATGATAGCAATTGCAAGAATGGCAATAAACATTGTCATTATATATCCATTTTTTTCTATAATTAAGTAAGAGGATCCACAACTGCATATTGAGCAATACATAGAAGCAATTAAACTCAATCAAGCAGATGGTAAGAAAGGAATCTTTTCCTCTATATATTCAAAATTAAAGCCAAAGACTAGTACTATGATAATGAAGTTAAAAAGTTTAACATATTTGATAAGCAAAAAAAGTTTTTCCTTAAAACTTTCTCCATAGAAACAAACTTAGGAAAAAACTATCTGAAATAATCGAAGAATATACAACTTGATTCAACAAGCAAAACTTTGTCTAAGAAAAAATGCATCTACGCCTATACATACTAAACCTCAAGAAAATTTATCATGAACATACGATAAAAAGAGCTCATGCATATTTTAATGACTTAAAAAAAACCATGATTACCTACCAAAATCTCATAAAACAGTATGACATGGTAAGTATGGTAAAGTCAGAAGAAAAGATAACTCTTATAAACAAGGAAATTAGTCATCTAAGAAGCCTCAAATTATAAACCAATTTTAAATAAAAGATTTGGTACACTAAATGCAAAAATGAAGGCTATAGTAAGGAAGACTGTAAACTTTAACTAATCAAATGTCAAATTTGTGAGAAAAAAGGGGCATTTAGCTAAAGAGTGTAAAACCTTGTTTAAACAACTAATTTTTCCATTCTACTTTAGTCACTTAACCGCACCTCCAACCACTTGGAGCAATCTCATTCACAACCTCCATAAGTCCCATTTAGGACTTGGGGCTTGCTAGCCCCGAGAATGGCATCTATGCCACTCAACCTTAAGTGCTCTATGTGTCCAATCCCCCAAGGTACCACCGACATATAAGCCCGTTACACTAGGCTATGCTCATTCACCTTGGTCACATCGGTGATCTAACACCACTTGCATTGCAATCCCGTCTCTCCAAGACTGGGCTATTCGTCCATGAGTGGTCTGTAAGTGACTAAATTTTCCATTCTACTTTAGTCACTTAACCACACCTCCGACCACTTGGAGGAGTCTCAATCACAACCTCCATAAGTCCAATTCAGGACTTAGGACTTGCTAGCCCCGAGAATGGCATCCATGCCACCCAACATTTGCACTTGGTCCAAGTGCTCCACGTGTCCGATCCCACGACCGACACTCAAAGGTACCACCGACATAGTAGCCTGTTACGCTAAGGCCATGCCCAATCACCTTTGCCACACTGGTAGTCCAATACCACTTGCATCACAGTCTTGGCTCTCCAAGACTAGGTAACCCATCCGTGAGTGGTCATCTCATATCTACTCTTTGGCATCCTTAGGATGCCCACCGACAAGGGGAATAGCCTTCCCAAATATCCCTCAGTCAGTCCCTATTAAGTCCCTTTCTGCCCCTGGCCGTGTTTGCTGACACTGCCACTGGATCGAGGCCCACAGGCTTGACCACTAAGTCCCACGGTCCTCTGGGACTTCCTCACCACACGACTGTGTCCTTGGTCACTACCCAGAGGACTGCTCCTCTTCCTTTCCACAGTCTGGGCCTTTGGGACAACATTTCGAAACACCGTGGCCTTACGCGAGCCACCTGGGTACTCTCCCCGCCTTTTGCCTTTAGGTGCTCTAGCCATGGGCTTAGAGCGAGGTTCCGTTGAGCCACGACAGGTATCCAAGTAGGTAGTGCCACCCACACTTGGACTGGGAGCATCGGCCAGTCGATCTCCCGGGGGAACTAGAGCCGGCTCTTGAACACTTCACCAAGCTACCCCACTTGTTGGTCTGTGTTCACTCTAGTCTTGGACTTCCCAGTGGGCAGCTCATCACCCAACACTGGGTCCGGCCTTCCTGGGCCAAACTGGCCTTTCCTGGCCAAACTGGCTCCACTGCAGTCCTCCCCCTTACTATACTTTTGGAGCTCACCAAACCCCCCAGGGTCTGGGAGACGAACGCTTTGGGCTTTCACCCTCTCAGGCTCTGGACTCGGACTCGGACTCGGACTCGGATTCGGACTCGGATTCGGACTCGGACTCGGACTTGGGCTCGGCCTCGGTCTCGGTCTCGGTCCCGATCTCGGTCTCGGTCTCGGTCTCGGTCTCGGTCCCGGTCTCGGTCCCGGTCTCGGTCTCGACTTCGGACTCCATCTCGGGTCCATCTCGGAATCCATCTCGGACTCCATCTCGGGTCCATCTCGGACTCCATCTCGGACTCCATCTCGGGTCCACCTCAGACTCCACCTCGGACTCCATCTCGGGTCCATCTCGGACTCCATCTCGGACTCCACCTCGGACTCCACCTCGGACTCCATATCGGGTCCATCTCGGACTCCATCTCGGACTCCATTTTGGGTCCATCTCGGGTCCACCTCGGACTCCACCTCGAACTCCATCTTGGGCTCCATATCGGGTCCATCTCGGACTCCATCTCGGACTCCATTTTGGGTCCATCTCGGGTCCACCTCGGACTCCACCTCGGACTCCATCTTGGGGTCCTTCTCAGACTCCACTTCGGACTCCACTTCGGACTCCAACTCGGGCCCATCTCGGACACTTCCACGTGTCATGTGTTGGTCCTTTTGGGTCCCTTTTTGGAGCCTCGCCTATGGCTCGCTTCGTGCTCATTCCTCGAGCACTTCGTTGGGAGTTCCACTCCCGCTCTTGACTTTTTCAAGTCGGAGCTTTTGGTCCAAACGTGTTATGTTCGTTTGGCTTTCGCTTCAGCCACTACCACGTGGCACCCTTTCCGGCTCCACTTTGGGGCCTAGGGATTTTGTGTCTCACATGGTCATCCTAGATCCACTCCTTAGCATCTTTAGGATGCCGACAAACATGGGGAATAGCTTTTCCCAATATCTCCGTTTTGGTCCCCCCCAAGTTCCTTTCTGTCCTTGGCTGTGTTCGCCAACACTGCCACTGGGTCAAGGCTCACGGGCCTGACCACTAAGTCCCACTGTCCTCTAGGACTTCCTCACTGTATGACTGTGTCCTTGGTCACCACACCAAAGGGTTACTCCTCTTCCTTTCCACAATCTGGGACTTTGGGACAACATTTCGGAACACCATGGCCCTACGCGGGCCTCATGGGTACTCTCCCCGCCTTCTGCTTTTAGGTGCTCTAGCCAGGGGCTTAGAGCAAGGTTCTATTGAGCCACACCAGGTATCCAAGTAGGTAGTGCCACCCACACTTGGACTGGGAGCATTAGCCAGTCGATCTCCCGGGGGAACTAGAGCTAGCTCTTAAACACTTCACCAAGCTACGCTACTTGTCAATCTGTATTCACTCTAGCATTGGACTTCTCAGTGGTTATCCCATCACCTAGCACCTAGGCACAACCTTCTTGGGCCAAACTAGCATTTCCTGTCCAAACTAGCTCCACTAGAGTCCTCCCCCTCATTATACTTTTGGAGCTTACCAAACCCCCCTAGGGTCTGGTTTGGGCTTTCACCCTCTCAGACTCGAACTCCGACTTGGACTTGGACTCGGACTTCGACTCGAACTCAGGCTGGGGCTCGGTCTCGGCCTCAGCCTTGGTCTCAGCCTTGGTCTCGGTCTCGGTCCCAGTCTCGGTCTCGGTCTCGGTCTCGGTCTCGATCTCGATCTCGACTTTGAACTCCATCTTGGGTCCATCTCAGACTCTATCTCAGACTCCATCTCGGGTCCATCTCGGAGTCCATCTCGAACTCCATCTCAGACTCCACCTTAGGTCCATCTCGGGTCCATCTCGGACTCCATCTTGGGTCCATCTCAGACTCCACCTCGGGTCTATCTCGGATCCATCTCAGACTCCATCTTGGGTCCATCTCAGACTCCATCTTAGACTCCATCTTGGACTCCATCTCGGGTCCATCTCGAGTCCATCTTGGACTCTATCTCGGACTCCATCTTGGGTCCATCTTAGACTCCATCTTGGACTCCAGCTCGGGTCCATCTCGGACTCCATCTTGGACTCCACCTCGGGTCCATCTTGGATCCATCTTGAACTCCATCTCAGGTCCATCTCGGACTCCATCTTAGACTCCATCTCAGACTCCATTTCGGGTCTATCTCGGGTCTATCTCGGACTCCATCTCAGACTCCATCTCGAATTCCATCTCGGACTCCATCTTGGGTCCATCTTGGACTCCATCTCGGACTCCATCTTGGGCCCATCTCAGACACTTCCACGTGTCATGTGTTGGTCCTCTTGTGTCCCTTTTTTAGAGACTCACTTATTGCTTGCTCCGTGCTTGTTCCTTGAGCACTTTGTTGAGAGTTTCATTCCCGCTCTCGACCTTTCAAGTCGAAGCTTTTAGTCCAAACGTGTTACGCTTGTTTGGTTTTCGCTTTAGCCACTACCACATAGCACCCTTCTGGCTCTACTTTGGGGCCTAGGGATCTTGTGTCTCACAGCCAATAGGCAACCTAAATTGATAAAACAACATGTACTATTCACTTGATGATAGAAGTTATTGTAAGAGGAATGATTATAATAATAATCAAAGCGTCAAACATGAATACCCACATGTTGAAAAGAAAAGTGACCATCAAGATTATTTGCTTAAGGGTAATTTTCAAGATTATCTGCCTAACCATGAGGAAAATAGGCCTAAAGACTAAAATTAGCTTAGAAATTACAATTAGTCTAGAGGTTTCAATATGCTTAAAGATTAAAAAAGGCCAAAAGAGTATGATCAACTTAAGACTTCTACTTGATATCCTAAGCTATACAATCAAGCTAAATCATCAAACAAGAATGATAGGCCTTTTAAAAATACGCAATCTATATCTAAGCAAGTTAGGGTAAAATAGTTAGATACAGAAAAGTTATTTAGCATTTATATCATGACTAAAGCCTAACAAAGAAAGGTTGAATCTAAAAGCCAAGATAAAAAGAGTGATGATGAAGTAGAAATTATCCTTAACTCTCAATAGAGCCAAAAGAAAAAAATCAATATAAAAATCACTCAACAACTCCAAGATTTACAACCACAAGTTGATTTGGAAAATAGTGATTTTAACATAGAGAGTCCCAAGTCTTTACAAGATGATATAAATTTCCCACTAGTACAAAAGGAAATTCCATACTAAAGCTAAATGGCAAGGATGAGAAGAAGGTAGTAAAAAGCATTTTAAATGAAATTACATTCACTCTAGGCCAACTTCTCACTATAGCACTTTATCTTAAAGCTACATTGCTCAAAAAGCTCTCATCTAAGAAAGAAGAAACTTTAATCCCATTTATAGCCATTGCAATTGAGTTAAAGGATTGTGATTATAAAGTTTCTACAATTGATGTAAAAATTGGCAAAAATCTATTATTTAGAACTCTTATCGATGGTGGTTTAAGTATAAATATTTTAGAAGAGAGTATTTGCAAAGTTACTACCTAAGCCCAATTCAACTAGCCCTGTTTAATGTACAAATGGCAAATGATTGAAGTGTCAAGCCTATTGGAATTATTAAAAATGTTTTAACCAATATGGCTGGCCTAAAGTACAAACTCAATTATGTCATATTTAAAATGACATCATGAGATTTTAGCTACAAAACTCTACTATGCAAACCTTAGCTATGCTAAATTGCTTGTACAAACTAAGACTGGAAAAATGGTTTTGTACATATAAAGTAGGACAACTAGAAAAAATTTGTGCTTATTACTTTTACCATATAATTGGAAAGGAAAGATCAACCCCTTAAAACTCAATTTTATGAAGGCTTAAATGATTTCCAAGAACAACAAATTTTAAAAGCTTTATCTAAAATTGAGTTAATTTCAAAAGTTGATCTCTATTCAATACTTAAAGAAGTACCTTGGTAAAAAACTCCTAGACTAGAGACTGGTATAGCTATAAGAGATTTCTCCCTAATAGATAGCATAGGATTTAGGGTATAAGAATTTCTATTATTTTATTGCCTTTATTTGTGATAATTTCTTTAGACAAACCAAATCTTACAATGATGTTTTCATAAAGGAATTTGGTAATGTTAGCAACTGAGGCTTGTTTTATAAACATAACTTCTTACCATTTAGTCACATAATCAATAGCAACTAAAATGTATTTGTTCTTCTTACTAATTGTTACCAAATAAACTATTTCCTAAAAAGTAAATCCATGAACTAAATCCTATCTATCCATATGAAGAATTTCATAAATGGGAATTGGATTTTATGGGATCTATGGTGATAAGCAATAAAAAGAATAAATACATTTTAATCGACACTGGTTAAATGACTAAATGGGTAAAAATTATGTCTATGAAACAAGCCTCAGTTGCTACTACTACCAAATTCCTTTATGAAAACATCATTGTAAGATTTTGTTTGCATAAGGAGATTGTCACAAATAGAGGCATCTATTTCATCAATGAAACAATAGAAATTTTTATATAAGAATTTATCCTTAAGCATAAAAAGTCCATGTTATATTACCCATATGTTGAATCTACTAATAAAGTATTTAAAAATATCTTTAAAAAGATTGTAAAGGACAATAAAAAAGACTAGGATGAGAAAATCCTAAATGTTTTATGGGTTTATAATACTACATATAAAGTATCCACAAGCATAACACCATTTCATCTTACCTATGACTAGAAAGTTTTAATGCCTATGGAAGTTATAATTCCCTCTTTGCGTATTGCAATTAAAAATGGCTTAAACGAAAAAGAAGCTCTTAAGCAAAGATTTGCCAAAATAGAAAATTTAAACAAGTTTAAGTTTAAAACAATTTAGACCCCATATACAATTCAAAAAGCCAGAAATGTTAAGCATGACAGACAATTGAAAATCTCTTGCGAGCTTAAGCCAAGAGATAATGCTCTTTAGTATCAAGGCAAAATAGATGCTTTTGAAAATAAATTTGAGAGAAAATAGAATGGTATATTAGCCCTAGAAAAAATTGAAGTGCACACTATGTGGACAATACTGCAATAGTAAATTTAAACTATTTAAGGAAGTACTATGAAGATATAAGCATAAATATTATCTATATTTTAGAGTACAAAACTGTGGATAAGCTCATGGATAAAGCCCTCACAAATATTCATCATAATGAACTACTTAAGTGCATAGATATGGTGGTGAATTAGATGGAAAATAGGGGTCTAGAAAAATTCTACAAAGCTACATCAAAGTTTATAAGACCACAAAAAGGCAAACTAATTCTTCAATTATGGGATCTTATAAAATTGACATTCAAAATGGATGGAAGGGATATTAAGATCATTTAAGATCTTATTTCCAAGCTTTTCTATCTCCTCATAGAGCTAAATTAATAAAATTGGATAGAAGGAGTAGTCTTTCTTGATAAGCTAAGATAAGGATTTATTAACCTAGAATAGAGGGAAAATACATGTCCTCTAGGAAAGATTCATCTTTATGCTAGAGAAACACTTATATATTTGAGTGCTTTCTTCAATAAAAGGTTCCAAAAAAAGAAATCAAAGGATATATTGGACAAATATTTCTTTCTAGAGTAAACCTTTCTTCAAAATTTTGTTGATATAGCTTATAGAATTTTTCTCCAAACAATACAAAACTTAGAGGAAAATAAAAGAAGAAGCGGATACTCTAAGAGCAATGTTTACATTTTTTTTGCCTTATTCTATAATCTTTGTTAGCAATCCACAAGGATTAATGAATAGAGATTACTAAGCCAACAAGGAAATTAAAATTCCATAATATGTTTGCATACAAAAGCAAATAAAGGCAAAATGAATAAGCTTAGGGCTAACGTATTAAGGTAAAGTGACCTAAGTAAATTGAAGGCAATTAAGGAGCTCCTTTTTCTCTCTCACTCTTTCCCTCTCACTCACTCTACACTTACACTTACACCTCTCCCAAGATGTGCCAACACTGTAAGCTTAGTTTTAAAGTAATGTATAGTAGCTCAAAGGCTGCATAAAAGCAAACACCATCACTACAGCCTACTGAGTTGAGTGCACCCTTGATTGGGTGGAGTGACCTTGTGCTCACGCCACCACCAAAAGCCATTAACTCCACTCTTGAAGCATCGTCGACGCAAGATCTCACTTGGGCACCTCTATCGGCACTGCACTACATCTCTCGATTGCTTAATGCCGAGTGTTTTGCCTACAAATCTCCATAGACAGCAAAAATGCTTAAGCAAGAAAAACATATGGAAGAAATCTCATCTGGCAACAAAGAGCTTGACTATATCCAAGTGAAGTTACCTAAGGAGCTTGTGCTTTCTCCTTGTGACAAATTTTAACTTGATGTTTTTGGGTTACTCGCATATGTGGAGTTGCTCAAAGGAGAAATATCGATCAAGCAAGGGATTAAACTCATGTAGAAGTGGTACCCAATTGAGCATGCATTTCTCTTTTGTGAGCGAGTTCATCCCTTTAGACTCACTTAGTTTGCTTAGATTTTTTGCCTAAACAACAAGGGCAAAATAATCACTATGAGCAAAAAGGATTATATGCCCCATCCTCCTTAACTACACATTCGAATGGAAAGGCAACTTCATTTATTTAAAGCTTGATTATCATGTTAAGCTTAAAGTTTTGTGTGCCATCATTGACGGGTGGACAGTTGCACAAAATGCCAACATCAAGATAGCACATCTTATCAAAATTGAACAGCAAATAAATATAGCTCATTTCACCTATAATGGATTTGTAACTAAAATGAAGCATGCTACCTTACAAGTAGGCAAGGAAAGGCAAGTGACAATAGGACTCTTCATCTTTTTACAATACATTTACTAGCATTACACAACTCAAGAGAATCCCATGCCTCTCTTTGCCATTGGTCCACCACTTCTAGTATCTCCCCCGAGGGAGATAGCAAGGGAAGGGAAACTAGTGAGGGATGTGGATGCAAAATAAGCTTCCCAAAATCTCAATGATATAGATTCAGGCAAGGAAAATTCTCCTGTCAAAAAGAAATTTTACCTAAATCTAAAAATCCAAGTTGCAAGACCTCCAAGGTTTGTTCCACAGAAATCCAATAGCTGAGTATACTGCAGGAAAGCTGGACACAGCAAGTACAGTGATAAAATGCCATGCCCGAATCAAGAACAAAGTCATGACTTGCCTACGTCTACAAAGATGACCCCGATGTCGATGCAAATCTCTCTGAGCATCGGGGAAGTGACGAGCACACAAATGAACAACATTAGGCAAATGATAGATGCTAAAGTTGTGAAAGAAATTTCACAACTTAGGCCACAAAGTCTAACACACAATGTGCCTACAAATGCTGCAAAACCATTAGCTGTAGACACAACCAATGAGGTGAGTTTAGACCAAAAAAATCATGGCCAAGAAACTCACCAGGATGAAAAGGATGAGGCTACAAAAGAGAGTCTAGGTGAATCGGAGGAGTATAGGCTTAGTCTTCTTTAGTCCACCTATGCATTGGATAGTGACACACTCTCAGCCAATCAATCTAGTGAGACGAGGTAGCCACAGCAGCAATAGACACTACACAAGCACTACAAAGTCAAGGCTAGCCACACCTTCACTTAACAAAACCGCAAATCAGCTGAGCAAGCTAGAAATCTGAAGCTTCATAGAGGAGCTCGCTCAACACATCAAGGGAGGAGGCAAGCAGCCAGTTGATGAGCCAATACAACTAGTAGAAGATGAAGAAACAACAAAATACTGCATGTAGGTCTTGAGCTACTTCAAGACAATCATTAAGAAAGTGGATGGAGTTATGGGTGAGCAAAATCTTTAGTGCCACATAATCCAAGAACTCAAGAGTACGATTCTAGCTTCCACATCTACTGATGTAGAGCACATCAGCCACTAAGACCAATACATTGCAATGCTCGACCAAGAAAATCAGAACATACATCAGGAACTTGATGATTTGCACTAAAGCATTGAGCTTATCAATATGAAGAGCAAGCTCAATAGCCTGGATTAGGATTTGGAGAATTTGACTGCTTGAGGATAGACAATAGCTTTGTCGTGTGGGAGTGATGAAAAGGTAAATGTTTTATCTTATGTATCTTCTCAAACATAACAAAAGAAGGAAGCTTAAGTGAAATAGAGTTATGCTTAAGCTTAAGCATCTAAAAAAGAAAAACCTGATTGTCATAGACAAGCAAGAAACAGTTAGGAATGATTATAAAATCATGTGGTATATTATAAACAACAAAATTTTCCATTCTACTTTAGTCACTTAACCACCCCTCCGACCATTTGAAGAAGTCTCACTTACAACGTCCATAAGTCCTATTCCGGACTTGGGGCTTGCTATCCCCAAGAATGGCATCCATGCCACTCAACTTTTGCACTTGGTCCAAGTGCTCCACATATTCGATCCCAAGACCGACACCCCAAGGTACCACTGACATATAAGCCTATTATGCTAAAGCCATGCCCCTTCACCTTGGTCACGCCGGTGGTCTAACACCACCTACATCATAGTCCCGTCTCTCAAAGACTAGGCCATCCATCCATGAGTGACCATCCCAAATCCACTCCTTATCATCTTTAAGATGCCCAAAAACATAGAGAATAGCCTTCCCCAATATCCCTTTTCCGGTCCCCTCCAAGTCCTTTTTTGTCTATAGCCATGTTCACTAACACTGCCACTGGATCAAGGCCCACAGGCCCAACCACTAAGTCCCATGGTCCTCTGGGACTTCCTCACCACATAACTATATCCTTGGTCACTACACCAGAGGATTGCTCTTCTTCCTTTCCACAATCTAGAACTTTGGGACAACGATTCGGAACACTGTTGTAAGCTCTTGAGTTTGGACTTCCCGGGAGGTCACCCAGCCCAGTACTATTCAAACCCAAGGACGCTTAACCCCAAATATCCCAAGACCCTTAACCGATTGGAAAAGGGGGTGCACTCTTTTTCATAGGCCTTTTCCCTCTATATTTGAACCCCATGGATCGTCTCTCAAGTCGTTCCCTTTGGTTGCTTACAACTGTGGCCCTACACGAGCTTCGTGGGTACTCTCCCCACCTTCCACCTTTGGGTGCTCTAGCCATGGGCTTAGAGCGAGGTTCCGTTGAGCCATGCCAAGTATTCAAGTAGGTAGTGCCCACCATGCTTGGATTTGGAGCATCAATTATTCGATCTCTTGGGGGGAACTAGAGTCAGCTTTTGAACATTTCACCAAATTACCCCACTTGTTAGTCCATATTCACTCTAGCCTTGGACTTCCTAGTGGTCATCCCATCACCCAACAGTTGGGAGTTGGGTATGGCCTTCCTAGGCCAAACTAGCATTTCCTGGCCAAACTAACTCCACTAGGTCCAACCCCCACACTCTCCTTATTATACTTTGGAACCCCCTACAACAGCCCCCCCCCCCCCCCCCCCAAGCTTATTTTAGTATTCCGACTTGGACTCGGACTTAGACTCAGTCTTAGACTCAGACTTAGTCTCGGCCTCGGCCTTGGACTTGGTCTCAGTTCCATCTTGGACTTCATCTCAGACTCCATCTTGGACTTCATCTTGGGTCCATCTCGGACTCCATCTTGGACTCCATCTTGGGTCCATCTCGGACTCCATCTTAGGTCCATCTCGGACTCCATCTCGGGTCCATCTCGAACTCCATCTCGGGTCCATCTCGGACTCCATCTCGGGTCCATCTCGAACTCCATCTCGGGTCTATCTCGGACTCCATCTTGGGTCCATCTCAGACTTCATCTCGGGTCTTTCTCAAACTCCATTTTGGACTCCATCTCAGACTCCATTTTGGACTCCATCTTAGACTCCATCTTGGGTCCATCTTGGACTCCATCTCGGGTCCATCTCGGACTCCATCTCGGGTCCATCTCGGACTCCATCTCGGACTCCATCTCAGACTCCATCTTGGCTCCATCTTGGACTCCATCTCGGACTCCATCTCGGGTCCATCTCGGGCTCCATCTTGGACTCCATCTCGAGTCTATCCCAGACTCCATCTCGGACTCCATCTCAGACTCCATCTTGGCTCCATCTCAAACTCCATCTCGGGTTCATCTTAGACTCTATCTCAAACTCCATCTTGGGTCCATCTCGGGTTCATCTCAAACTCCATTTCGGACTCCATCTCAGGTCCATCTCGGACTCCATCTCGAGTCCATCTCAGACTCCATCTCGGGTCCATCTCAGAATCCGTCTCTGACTCCATCTTGGGTCCATCTCGGACTCCATCTTGGGCTCTTCCACGTGTCATGTGTTGGTCCACTTATGCTTCATGCTTATTCCTCGAGCACTTCGTTGGGAGTTCCACTCTCACTCTCGACCTTTCAAGTCAAATATTTTAGTCCAAATGTGTTACACTGGTTTCACTTTCGCTTCGGCCATTACCACGTGGCACCCTTTCAACTCCACTTTGGGGCTTAGGGATTTGTGTCTCACATATATAAGTAGCACTTAGATGTGTTGCACTCATTAGTGTATGCATTTACATTGAATTAACTATATTTTCTCTTGCTTATAATTGTTTATATAAAGTAGAGTTGAAAAAATGATATATGTTTATCCCTACTCACGTTTTAGAGTTCAAAGCTAAATTCTCTTCTATTTTCTTTTTATTGTTCTCTTCTCTACATTCTTATCTCTGTTTGTTTGTCATTACTTTGTAGGCAAGGGCAAAAATGCAAGTATAAATAGAAAAAGCCTTACTTAAAAAGGATCTAGAGGAGTAAGAGTGGGTTTCTTCATAAAATACTCAGAGATCAATACTTGATCCTATTGAACATTTGAATCCACACAATTGATCATTGATTACAATGGAATGCCACTTGATTCTAAATTCCACTATATTATAAACACATAAAAACATCTTTTATCCACAATATTATAAATAATTTTCTGTGTATTGTATGTAGTAACACTTGGTTTGCTTAATAGTAGTATTATTCCTATTTAATAATCAATAAATTAAAAATTATAAACATTTTAAAAATTTATAAATACAATATTAATCTTAAATATCACACTATTTCCATAGTTAGAATGAACTGTGCAATATTTGACAACTGATCCACAACCACCACCAAACCATTAGATGATAAAATAACCTAGAATATACTAGAAAGTGTTTAGGAAAGTTTCTAAATTATAAATACAGGATTAATCTAAACGAATAACAACCATTAGATGGTAGAATATTCTAGAATATTTAAGCATATTTTAGATATATCCATTACCATCCCACTCCCCCTAAAGTTTTGCTTAAGCAAACAAAAAATACAGGAAATACTAGAAAAGATACATTAATATTCATCAAGTTTCTTAGCTCTATCCACATTAACTCAAATTTATATAGCTATTAATCAATACTATAAACTAATATATGCTCATATGTTCATAAACAAAAGTTATAATCATTTTTAGTGCTCAATGTAGTTAACATATACTTTCTAGTACTGAATTAAGTATGCTTCATAGATAATCATATCTAAAATAGTACATACAAGCATACATTCATATAATATGAATTCATACCTTATGGTCATCTAGTGTTAACTAGCTTGAGCCATGATAAAGAGCTTATAAAGTATATAATCTCTTGCCAATATGGCAATAAAAGAAAAAGAACCTGTCAAAAAAAAGCTTTGCATACCTAGTGGTTAACAAATAGTTTTTGATACCTAAACTCACATTTGTGATATTTGGGACAGGTACTGAAAGTTTCATCTTCTGGTACATGATAAAGTTGTCTCTTTGAAATATTTTAATGTAAATTTTAAAAAGTTACTAGTATCCAGTGGCAAGTTTGAGAAGAAAGAAATGCCTATCCTATAACTATAGTAAAATTTTTTAATGCAAAACTTTAATTTCATCAAATTAGTCATGAATCCAATCTGATTAAATCTTTAAATGGGATAAATACCCCTTCAAACTCAATAAATAATTGTGATTCAAAGGTTGTTGCAAAGTATTGAGACTTGAGATGTCTTAAAGAGTTTGCTGTAAAGATGACTTATTCTCAACAACATCATAGAGCAATTCAAACCAGAAGCTATGAATTTTCTAATTGGTTAGAAATACATCTTCCAAATGACTATTTTACAATAAAGAAGTCTAATAATAATTTAAAATATATTAGAAAACAAAGAAGGAAAAAATAAAATAAAATACAAGAAAACCATAAAAAGTTTCCAAGAATTTGTCCTTTTTATTTGACTTATAAACCCACCACAAGCAAGAATTGAGAGGAAGAAGAAAGAAGAGCTTGGTATGAAATCTCAAAAACACCTTATGTTTATTTTTATTACTATATTTTTATTTTCTTATTACAAAGAAACCCACTCTTACTCTTCTGGATCCTTTCAAAGTTGCACTAGAACATTCCAGAGAGCAACAAATTATCAAGATTATTGCAGATGTGTGAGTTTGGTGTGGTCTAGATTTGCTTTTAATTTATCTGTACCAGGGATTTATACTGCTCGAGTTGGAAGTTTAGGTTGTTTCCTCAAGGTTAGGCAATCCCACCAATTCACATATAGTGATTATGTAGAAGCAGTTGGGGATATATGGAGCATTTGTCTATCATATAATGATCCAGGAGGTGTAGTTACACTAGATGATAGATCAATGCGTTTTCGAGTAGAACATTCAAGAGATGAACTTCTTAAGATAAACTCTCGTATAAATACATCAACGATTTTAATTGGTTGTGATGTTTAATCTCTAAATTAAAAAGCCATTTTATATAGATAACTAGACCTTAGCCTTGTTAGAGAGACCATAAAGAAGAATGTTCCTGCTCTAAGAGGCTTGTCAACCTTGCTGTGTCATGCAAATAGAGGGCATTTGCTCACACCCATCAAACACGTCATTGACCCGGGCCAGGTCATAGTCTGCACAAGCAGTGATTATGGCTAATGGCATCACATCGAACAGCCTTGTGGTGTCATCTATGCAGCCGCCCTTGGAAAAACCACTAGCATTGCCAACCATGAAATGAGGCTCCTCTTGGGCATGCCATCGAATAGGTGTTGGATCAAGTGTTATAGTCAGTGGTAGTGACACTATAAGTTCAAGGCATCTAGGCTTATTGTTTATTAAGCGAACTAAATGGAACAAGTAGAGAACCTGGCTGAAAACTCTCCTGCCCCACCTCGTCTTGCTACAGCTGCTCCCATCCCAGCTCCTACTACTGCAGCTTGTCTTACCCCAGCTGCTCAAAATGTATGAAGGCAACTCCATCATGAGGATGTTTGAGAGAGTAAAATCATCATGGAAAGAATGATTTGTACATTGGCACATAGAGTGGTGGCTGCATTCTCCCATATCTATCACATGACTTACCATCACGAAAGATCTATTCGAAATCAAGTTTTTACTCTCTTGAACATCCTTGGGATGGAGTTGCCTTCATACTTTTGAGCAGCTTCTGGTTTGAATTGCTCTATGATGTTGTTGAGGGTAAGTCATCTTTATAGCAAAGTTTGAGGTATTTATCCCATTTAAAGATTTAATCAGATTGGGTTCATGACTAATTTGATGAAATTAAAGTTTTGCATTAAAAATTTACTATAGTTATAGGATAGGGATTTCTTTCTTCTCAAACTTGCCACTGGATACTAGTAACTTTTTAAAATTTACATTAAAATATTTCAAAGATACAACTTTATCATGTACCACAAGATGAAACTTTCAGTACCTGTTCCAAATATCACAAATGTGAGTTTAGGTATCAAAAACTATTTGTTAACCACTAGGTATGCAAAGCTTTTTTTTGACAGGTTCTTTTTCTTTTATTGCCATATTGGCATGAGATTATATACTTTATAAGCTCTTTATCATGGCTCAAGCTAGTTAACACTAGATGTAGCATAAGGTATGAATTCATATTATATGAATGTATGCTTGTATGTACTATTTTAGATATGATTATCTATGAAGCATACTTAATTCAGTACTAGAAAGTATATGTTAACTACATTGAGCACTAAAAATGATTATAACTTTTGTTTATGGACATATGAGGATATATTAGTTTATAGTATTGATTAGTAGCATATTTGCATTAGTTTTATGATAGTTTTATGTCTATCTTGCCATTTGAAATACCATAAAGTCTTGCCACTACAATAGAACAAAAATAAAAATTAACTGTATTAATGTATCTTTCTAGTATTTCCTGTATTTTTGTTTGCTTAAGCAAAACTAATGGGGAAGTGGGGTGCTAATGGATATATCTAGAATATGCTTGAATATTCTAGAATATTCTACTATCTAATGATTGTTATTTATTTAGATTAATCTTGTATTTATAATTTAGAAACTTTTCTAAACACTTTCTAGTATATTCTAGTTTATTTTATCATCTAATGGTTTGATGGTGGTTGTGGATCAGTTGTCAAAAATTGCACACTTCATTTGAACTGTGTAAATAGTGTGATATTCAATAAGATTAATATTGTATTTATAAATTATAAAAATGTTTATAACTCTTTATTATTGATTATTAAATAGGAATAACACTATTATTAAGCAAACAAAGAGTTACTACATGTAATGTGCAGCAAATTATTTATAATATTGTGGATAAAAGATGTTTTTATGTGTTTATAATATGGTGGAATTTAGAATCAAGTGGCATTCCATTGAAATCAATGATCAGTTGTGTGGATTCAAATGCTTGACAGGATCAAGCATTGATCTCTGAGTATCTTACAAAGAAACCCACTCTTACTCCTCTAGATCCTTTCAAAGTTGCACTAGGACATTTTATAAAGGAATGATTTGTGGAGACTATTGTAGATGCATAAGTTTAGTGTGGTATAGCTTTTCTTCTAGTTTGTCTATCTTTATACCTTTAGTTGGAGTTTAGATTGCCTTTAAGAATTCAGCAGTCTCAATAGATTAACATTTAGTGATGTTGTGGAAGCACCTAATGATATATGGAATATATGTTTATCACAAGGAGGTTTAGTTGCACTAAATGATTATTTCATTGTAATTTTAATCTTATTAACTAAACTATAAATATGATAATTTTTTATATGCATTATACTTTTTGAATGATGGCATTCTCATTTTTTATGAGAGATCATCATGTTCATTTTATTCTCCAACACCTTCAATAACATAGCCTTTTTGTAAATTTGAAAAAATGCTCATTAAATCAGAGTTTTTATTTTATATTATTTTAATCTTGCCAAAGTTTTCACTATTTTTGAGTAGTAGCACCCCAGTTGTATTTTTAATATCAAATGTTTTTTTGGCTTTGCGAACTTCTATAAGCCATCTCACACAGCACTAGCTTTTCAGCCTTGAGCACTAGACACCAGCCTAGAAATGCAGACCTGGAGGCTGACGTCCATAACATCATACTTTGTTCTAACCCACTGTCAAAGAGTCTCTTGACCTGGTGGAGGAAACCACCATTGATACTGACACTGATATCAGGTACCATCTGATAGCAGTGGTGACACCATGTCCCACGAGGATGTCCAAGAGAGTAAAAACTTGATTTCTAATAATCTTTCTTATTGTAATTCACTTGTAGATATGGGAGAATGCAGCCACCACTCTGTGTGCCAATGTACAAATCATTCTTCCATCCCTCCCCACCTCTATAGAGGCTGATGCAAGGGTTAGGAATGAACAATACCATTGGCATCAACCTTGCATTCTTTGACTTTTCCAATGGGTTGCACCTTTACAAAGTAACATTCCATCCTAGAATATCCTTCAACCAGATCATTTTTCTCAAAAGGTGGATGTGGCATCCAAGATTTTGTAATACAAAGGTATCATGTTAGTCATTCTTTCCCACTTTTTATTCTTTAGAGGTCTTCTTATGACGATGGTGAGAATGATGACTCTAGAGGCTACAGTTAAGTATCTCAAATGAAATAAAAGGTGTTGGTGGCTGAATTCAAAAGGTTTACATTTCCTTGTTTCTCATATCTTAGATTGATTGCCTCTTTATTGTCAATTTTAGCATGAAAATATCATGCATTTTGCCACTACTTCTTGATGTCACAATATTACATAGATTAGGGATCACAAGAGATAAGTTCGTAAGCAACTCCCCTCTTAAGATTGACCACTTGACACCCGTAGTTTCTCCCATCATCTTTTTGCTGGCTTTACTCAAGGCAAAGACCAAGGCTTGAGATAAAGGGCTGTAACAAAGTTTTTAAAAGTACCTCCAAGTGAAGACCCCTTTTTTCTCTTTGTTGGTTTTGTGTATAACAAAACTTTCTGTTGTGGCTCTTTACTGGTTTCATGCCTTAATGAAACTAAGCTCTATTTCGTTAAAGTGGGAATTGTCATTATCCCACTTGTAAAATAAGGTTTCCAAACCTTTATATAGTATATAAATATAACAAAATTCAACTGCATTGAGGCACATGCCATTTTATTTTAAACAAGGAAATGTCTACTCAATCACTTCTCACTGCTTCACCTCTCTCTTCTCCTTGTCATTGTCGTCCAATTTCTTTCCATCCTTTTAATATTGGCTCAGTTGCTCCGAGTCTAGGTGGAGCCCAAGTCCCCATTCAATCTTTACTTTCCCCTTATTAATAAAACAACTTCGTAGACTTCCAATAACATGCTGTAACACTTCTAGTATAATGCAAATCCTCTCAAAGAATTGTCTTTTAATATT
>NW_003314310.1:786285-807722 GCF_000143415.4 Selaginella moellendorffii
TGCCATAATAAGTACATTTTTAAATAAATACATGCCATCTCAGACTGTTATTTTTTGCCTCCAACGCCTATACAATAATCTTGGAATTTCATCACTCTCCACACTATCAGGATTTAAACCCAATAGTAATGCCATCTCTTCTCTAATACGTCCACGCTCATGTTCAGTGGTCGAAGAACCCATCCGGTTGAGCAGATTATGGAGATGCGGATAGTGCTTGGCTAGACAATATACATGCCATAAATGATGACTGGTGTCTGTCCGATCAAATGGCTTCTGATATACCGTTCCATCTGCCATTTGGTTGATTTCTGCAGCCACCTCCTGGACTGGCCGGTTCTCTATCACCATCGCTTCAAGCCGTTTTGCAAGGTCCCCCAGAACATACGGTTTCTTCTCCCTAGTTTCCATACTGCAAGAGATGGGGTGCACTGCATATGTGTGCGTGTTCGCTGCAGTTTTAATCGGCGAGTCATCGATGATGAGGATTTCACTTGACCTAGCAGTCCGGTTCATCACTACAGCCTCTGCCTTGACGAAGATGGGCTTGCTACCCCTCACATGGACCATAGTCAAGCAATCCTCCTGCGTTAGGAGAAAGTCAAATGGTAATATTACTCGCGTCTGATCGTGCATCATCTGTAGCAACGTTAATGCATTGTGGCGCATCATGGATGTCCAAACTCCCAATTGCAAATTGAACCCGGCCCTCTGTTTTAAGTGTCGCATGGTCATTATTAGATCCCGCAGTTTCTCCCGTGTGATTAATGTGAATCTGTCTCTTTTGACCAACTTGCGACCGCAGGCTTTGGAGGGTGCAGTGACATTCGAGGACGAGCCACGCTCATGGGAGAAAAGGACACCGTTCAGATCAAAAACGATACAGTACTTTCGCCGTGACTCTGAAATGAAATGCGTTAGCATAAAAAATAGCAAGACCAGGAAAGTATAGTGGCCGGGATTAGACAGCATATTGCCTTCTGGAAGAGGGGGTTGGTGTTTGGTGGAGAATCCTATTTTCAGAGGTGCAAGCCTTTGCTCGAATACTGGGAGAAGATTATATCTGCTATCCAAAATGGGCCGGTTGTATATGAAGAATTGGAAGAGTCCTTTTGGCCAGAACCCAGAGCACCAGATAGTAGCGGAACAATGTCCTCTGGAAATGCAGTGACAGATAACGATGTTGAGGATCACTATTGTGGGCCGAGGAACAAGAAGCCGGATTCAGCATTCAATCCAGTACAGGTCTGCAAAGGAATGGTCGTGCTTGTCAGACCCAGTAATAAAAAACAAATGATATGGGTGGGGCGCTGCATCACTGATGCAGAGGAGGACGCGGAAACTAACTCCTTCAATGTAACTGTGGAGTGGTTCAAGCCAAGTTCCGGATATACGAAGGATTGCCTAGAAAAGAGATGGGTGCTGAATCCAAGGGATCCCAGCATGAGCATATCGGTGGATAATGTTGTGCATGGTTGGATGCGGAAGCAGAGTGCCACCATCACCTTGCCAGACCATGCAAGAGATGCAGCAAGAGCATTCATAACTCGGGTTCAAGGTGAGATTCATTAATATTCCTTTACAAAGTTTCTAATGTATTTTTTTTCAAGGTGAACAATCCGAATCTGAATCAGAGGAGGCTTGATATAGTGTGTGAGGTAAAACAAAGATGATGTGACATATGCATTTACCAATCACACATGCATAAATCTAATAATATGGCGTGTGGCCCATATTAATGGCACATAAACCCATATTGTGGGCTTACGTGCTTTATGTACCATCATTCCCTTGCAGCGTGTGTGTTGGTTTCCTTTTATAACACAACGAACTCCATATTTTAGGGTGAAGAGCGTTCTCATGGCAAGCACAAAATCTGTAAGTGAGGCAGAAAAGGAGACAGAGAAGGAGATAGGTGAAGATGTAGAATATATAAGTCTTCCAAACTCCCCGTACTATACTCCAGGTGATCATTTTTCTGAACAAATGGCAACATTAACAACTATCGAGAACGCCCCAGTAACGTCAGAGACAACAATCCAAAGCAAAACAACTGACCCGGAGAAGGATGATAGTACTGCCGAGAGTACCAAAAAGGAGGTGTCCACTAGCGCTTAGGCTTATAATGGCGTGTGCCCTCATGCCATTTACTTGATCACCAAATACCTTTTTCCCTTTGCACTAGTATATCTTAATACCGGTCTGAGAAATAGAATGGCATGTGCCCTCAGGCCTTTTACTAAATCACCTTTGAAAGAAATGCAAGCCTCTATGTCGTAAAAAAAAGGTACTAGAGAAATTCCTTAATAATATGAATGTTATTTAGTTTCATGAAAATACACTAAGGGTCAAATGAGTTAAATGACTTCTCCAGACTAGCAATGCCTCTTGCTACACCTTCACAATTAGATTCGTTAGAAAAAGATAACATTGAATAATATCTAAATGTTCTCACCATTAAGTTATATGTCTGGCTAATAGGAATGATGTTCATCTTGGAAAGCTCACCACACGCTCAATGAACAAACAAATAGTGTGTGCGCGCATGCCATCGCTCTTCTTTAGCTTCAGATTCGGCTTGTTCACCTTGACAATGAGATTTATTATACAACTAGATGGACTCAGTCTGGACATAAGGTCACCGCGCTAGTCACCATGCCCCAGATATGTCTAGCCCCTGGACAAAAAACATATAATTTCACGTCATTTTCAAATACTTGAAAATTTGTACCTAGTCCCATTTTACTGAATAAATCCCACTTTAACGAAATAGAGCTTAACTCAGCTTAGAGTTGGTTTTTCTAGTGAATAAAATACTTATCTAACAATATTACACAAGCTGATGAGTATGCAAGCTTGGCACTACCAAGATATGATAGCTCAACAAACATCATCCCAAATGTCATTGGTAAGGACCCTTATCCAAAGTTCCTTGGCTATCAACACTATTCACCATAGACAACACAAATCCTAGAGCTGGATTATGTTTGATGCTATAATGGATTTTGGCTTGATGGTGTTAGTGGCTAAGGAGATAAGTTTTGCATTGAAGAGGGAGAGGTGTTCTTGGGACATTTTTAAAAGGTGATAATAAAATTTAAATTTTTCATTATAATAATTTTATCAATATTAGGTAGATTGACAATATGGGCTATGATTTGCCATGCTATGCAGAAGCAATGGCATAAGCTCACATACAACAAAAGCCCATAATTAGAAGAAAGGAGTGGATGCTTGCTACTATACTTGCTTGACTTGATCTTACATCCTCTAAAACAACTCCAATTTTACCTCTCTATAACAAGCATACCCATTCCATGAAATGAGGATTGAAGGACTTGAGTCACTCTTCTCTCTCATTCTTTATGTGATTGTTTGTGTCTAGCTAAAGTAGAGTGCAAGAAGGCTTTTATTGAGGTTGTGAACAATGATAGGTTTGGTATCACTTGAGAACTTTGGATTTTGAGCGTGTGGATGTATATTGATGATGGAAGGCCAAAATACAAAAGAAGTGGGATAGGGTTTGAGTGTTAACTTGCCCTCTTAACTAATCTAACATGGTGGCAACCGCCACTTTTTCTTGTTCTTGAGTCTCAAAGTTGGAGTCTTGAGACTCAAAATGATGCTTCTAAATGTAAGGTTGATTTCTTGTGCTCCACTTTTCTCCTACGATTGAATTGAGTTTCATCTCAAAGCTCTTATTACTCCATAGCATCAGGCTGTTTTGTTGCTATTGGGACTCTAGAGAGTTCGTTCTTGAACTTGTCGAGCTTCTATCGGAACTCATCATTGTCATCGTTATGATCACTCTCATTATCAGCATCCATGACAATTGGTGGCTGCTTCACCTTGAGCTATCAGATCTTGTTGTGAAGTTCTACATTCTCCTCAAATACTCTTCTTGAGCTGGAGAATGTCACTCTAGATCTTCTTCGTGAGCTTTGCGTCAAGGGGCTAGTAGACAATGGCATTGATCATAGCCTGGACTCTGTCTTACATGAAAACACTCATCTACTTATTGTGGAAAAGCCTTGTAAAATCTGCTGGTATCAACATCTATAGCGTTGGTTGGAGACACTACATTTCGTCCACAAACTAAAGAAATGCTGAGCTTAAAATCCAGGGAGTTAATCTCTAGGTCAAGCTTAAAACTTAATAAATATGGAATGGTGCTAAATTACAAAATTAGAAGTAAAAATAACATTGTTGTGTTCAAAAAATTCTCTATATTCTATAGATATACCCAACTAGCAGATTTAAACACTTTCCATAAATAACCAATAGGACTGGAATGGGATCAACACAAAAGGCATGATCGTGAGAGTAAATACGGTAAACTATCATTTAATAGGTATTAAAGGATAAATCTCAATATCACAGGGGCTCCTACCACTAATAAGCCAAAAACATGAGTTTCTCATCACCATATCAAATATGTTTGATTAATGACAACTTAGGATTTCCTTTTTTAGTGTCCTTCCAGTCTAAGTGCATATATAATGACTAGTTTCTCAATTAACTTATGTGGAGACTAATAAAGGGTCTAACAATACTGACCTCATGTTGTTGTGGCAATAAAAAAAGAATATCTAAAAGGACTAGTTAATAGGTAACTTTTGATATCTACAATCACATTCGTAACACTCTCCCCCCCCTTAGAAAAGATTGAAGTCATTGTTAATGCATACTTTAGTCTAAATCACTGCCAAAGAAATAACTCTAAAAAGAGTTATGATGTTCACACTTTGTGAGAAATGAACCAACTTAAATGAACTAGAAGGCAATCTCTTTGTCTTATGCAAATGCACTACAACTCAAACACCTCTCAACCGTCACTAATAAGGAAATGACTAATGGAGTTAACCATCTTTACTATTCTAGATGTCATCTAATTTATAAAAAATGATATGTTTATACTTACAAGTGATATAAAAAGTGAAGCCAAAGGCCCCAAACCTCTTGAGCAAATAAAATAAACCCGTCAATAAGGTTTAGATAGATTACTGTAAGTAAGTACTTAGTGGTCACACCCTTTTAAACAAAATAAGGAACATCAAAAGAGCAATAGTAGCTACCTTATGACTAAATATTTCACTATACATCTAAAATGTCCAAGCTAATTTATCTATACTAACCTAAATGGAAAGATCACAAGATGGATAATATCAAAGTCAAAGACAATAATATCTTAGAGACTAAATTATTAATGAATAAATTTTATATTAGAACACAAAATTATTCCAAGTAAGTTATCACCTAATAAACAAGTATTATAGAAACCATCAAGATCACTATAATTTGAAGATATAGGATTAATGATCCAATAAAATTTAATAGCAAGTGTATCATCAAGAAAACTCAAAGCTTAACTACTAAAAAATTGCAGACAATATGTCAAACAATTTACAAAAGACAACTAAAAGAACATAAAGTATAATTGATAGATAAGCAAAATGCTTATGAATATATCACCCAAATGAAATAACATCCTAATTTATCAAAATCAACTCAAGTAACAATCAATAGAACATAATGAATGTTGCAAAATAAATAAACACTTATTCATGCCAACCATTGCATCAACTAATCTAAATAGATCTTAGTTAACCATACAAAAAAACTCAAGTTTCTTAAGCAAGTGTTAATAATATTCTACTTATGTCTTAAACCTAAAAAACTAATCTAGAGCAAACCATAAAAAATATGTGGTAATGAGAAAAACCATAAATCATCAAAGAGAACTAACCGTCATAAAAAATCATCTATCATCTCATCAATAAATAGATGCATAATCATCATTGAAGAAACAATCCACCACCCCAAATAATGGTAAATTATTCTATATCAACAATAATCAAGAAAAACTTTTGACAAGGATAATCAACTATCCTAAATAATAGTCAATTATCACCAATGATTGCTAGATACAAATATTAATTTCAATATCGAAGCTAATAAACCAAAATGCCTTCCCCTACAACTTTTAACAAACGGATTAATGAATATAAAAACTCAAAGAACCAAAAGCTCGAAGAAGCTTATAGGTAAATCTCCCCTAATAATGACTATGAGTCTTACATGAACTAATATCAATGCTAAAGAAGAAACCAAGAAAAATAAAGCTATGCTCAATTAGTGATTGCCAAATGATTCTCTATTCCATTTTCTATAGTAAGATGAAACTCACTTCATCACAAGTATAAAAAAATATATTCTCAACTCAAATCTAACAAAGAATTAATAATTTTAATATCAATTACTAACTCTTCCTCTAGTGAAGTTAGTATTTTTTTTGACTAAATCACTTTTCAAGGAAAAGCTAGAGCTCAACCTATACTAAATAATCTCATCTAGAACACAATTAACTCAACTTACTACTAAGCTCATTTGAATGTCAACTTAATTATTAACTAGCAATATGCACAAATACCAATGATACAAAAGTAGAACTAACTATCAACACCATCTTTATTAAGATTAATAAAAAGCAAGAGTGAATCACCACTCAAAACTTTTCTCTTCTTTTAGCAACTAAATTAGCTAAAGTCAAAGATACTAAACATAGTACTTAAGACCAATCAGTCAGCAAAACTTAGTCATAGATAACACATCATCAAAGAATGATTCACCATATCCAAGACTTCATAAAATCCAACACTATAAACTAAATGCAACCAAATGATTTTGATAGAGGTAGAATTAACATACCAACGTGGAAAAACTATGCAAGGATAATGACACAATCCTCCACAATACTATTCAGCAAATCAAGCCCATCACTACTTAATCATCATCGAATGAAGCAAATATCAATAGTCTTCAATGAAGTCTACAAGCAATCATTAGTTGTAAAACAACCCACAATCACTCATCAACTTGCCTTTATAAGACCCAAACATTAAACTCACATTATTGAGTCATAAACTTGTCTAATAAGAAGGTAACATCCCAGGTATGAAATATAGGAATATGGATAAGCATAGACTAAATGACCACTCGAATCTAATTGTACAACAATAAGCTCATTAATATGTTTAGTGAACAGTTCTAAGCATGCATGAAGGGGCTAGCTATGCATGATCAACATTCAGTCGAAACTAAAATGAAGACCATGAGATGGACTCATATAATACATAACTTCCTAATAGACAAATCTATAGTATAGGTACCAATACCTTAACCTCATATAACTAAATTGGATATCACTCTCCTTAGCCAAGGAATAGGGCCACCAAGACCAAGTCAAGATCAGTGAGAGCTCATTACTCTCATAAAGTCTAATAAAATGTAAGGTGCAACCTGCCACTAAGTATAATGCTACAAAAGAAAAGCATAAGAGTCACCTTTTGTGAGACACAAATCTTAAAGCCCCAAAAGTGGAGTCGAAAGGGTGCCATGTAGTAGCGGCCGAAGCAGAGGCCAAATGAGCATAACACATTAGGATTAAAAGCTCTAGCTTGAAAGGTCAAAAGCAGGAGTGAAACTCTCAACAAAGTGCTTAAAGAACGAGCATGAAACAAGTAATAAGTGAGTCTCTAGAAAAGGGATACAAGAGGACCAACATATGACACGTGGAAGTGTCGAGATGGACCCGAGACGAAGTCTAAAATGGAGTCCGAGATGGAGTTTGAGATGGAACTAAAATTGAGGCTGAGTCCAAGATTGAGTTTAAATCCAAGTCTGAGTTTGAGTCCAAGTCAGAGGTAGAGTCAAAGTCTGAGCCCAAACACTAATACAGGTTATTAGGTGAAAGCCCAAAGCAATTGTCCCTCGGGTGGGGGGGGCAGGGGCTACAGGGGGTTCCAAAAGTATCGTAGGGAGAGTGTAGGGGTTGGACTCTAGTGGAACCAGTTTGGCCAAAAAAGGCAGTGTGACCAAGGAAAACTATACCCACGTGTTAGGTGATGAAATATATACTGAGGAGTCTAAGGCTAGAGTGAATACAAACAGAAAAACAAGGTAACTTGGTGATGTATTCAAAAGCCAACTCTAACTCCCTTTGGAGATTGAATGGTCGATGCTCCTAATGTAAATGTAAATGGCACTACCTACTTAGATATTTGGTGTGGCTTAACAAAACCTTGCTCTAGCCTCAAAGCTAGGGCACCCAAAGGTGGAAGGTGGAGAGAGTACCCATGAGGCTCGTGTAGGGCTATGGTATTTCCAAATATTGTCCTAAAGTCTTAGATTGAGGAAAGGAAGAGGAGCAATCCTCTTGTGTGGTGACTAAGGATGTGGTCATATGGCAAGGAAGTCCTATAAGTCAATGTGACATAGTGGTCGAGCTTGTGAACCTTGACCCAACAGTAATGTTGGCAAACACGGCCGTGGATGGAAAGAGACTTAGTGGGGACCGAAAAAGGGATATTGGGGAAGGTTGTTCCCCATGTCTACAAGCATCTTAATGATGCTAAGGAGTGGATCTGGGATTATCACTCATGGATGGATGGCCCAGTCTTTGAGAGACAGGACTGTGATGTAAGTGTGTTAAATTATCGTATGACAAAGGTGAATGGGCATGGCTTTAGCATAACAGGTTGATATGTTGGTGGTACCTTTGGAAATCTATCAGGGGATTGGACACGTGGAGCACTTGGACTAAGTGCAAAAATTGAATGGCATGGATGCTATTCTCGGGGCTAGCAAGCCCCCAAGTCTGGAATAGGATTTATGAAGGTTATGAGTGAGACTCTTCCAAGTAGTCGGAGGTGTGGTTAAATGACTAAAGTAAAATGGAAAATTTAATCACTTATACCTTTTAAGAAAAGCTCAATGGTTACTTTTCTACACCAATTCTAGACTTTATTCAACTCAATTGCCTTAGCCCTAAAAGTTAACATCCCTTTCAAGTTGCATCATACAAACTACCTACTAAAGTTTAATCCAACCAAAGTCAACTTTAACCCCTTCACTAGTTTGTATTAACTTATGAAAATGGGATGCTTTTTGGGCAAAGTGATTAATAGATTAACCATTGGAAAAGCTTAAGAAAATTTATAGAAATTTTTCATCTCAGTTAAAGAAAAACTCTCAATCTAAGAATGCAAACTTTCAAGACTCAACCATTTGCAACTTCCTTCTACTTGCAACTTCAATACAAATTCTTATAACCCAATAAAATGTATAAGTGTCTAACCACATACCTATATAACCAACATCCATACATGTAAAATAAACACTTTAAATTCAATCACAAAGACCATGTCTTTAGATATCCATATTGCACTAACACTTTTTTTCAATTACATTCAAAATCAAATGTAAAGCTAAAACACTAATAAGAAAAATGATAAAAGATAGAGTCCAAAATAGAGTTCGAGACTGGATATAAGATTGAAACTAAGATTGAGACCAAGACTGAGTTTAAGTTCGAATTCAAGTATGAGTTTGAACACTAGTATAGGTTGTGGGGTGAAAGCCCAAAGCAATCATCCTTTAGTGGGGGGGAGGGGGGTTCCAAAAGCATATAATAGGAAGAGTATGGGGGTTGGACTTCAGTGGAACTAGGAAAGATTAGTATGACTTAAGAATAAGGAACATTACACCTATATGGTGGGTGATGATATAACCATAAAGGAGTCAAAAGCTAGAGTGAATATGGATGGACAAGTGGGGTAGCTTGGTGAAGTGTTCAAGAGCCCACTTTAGCTCCACTGGGAAATCAAATAGTTAATACTTCCAATCCAAGTATGGGTGGCATTACCTACTTGGATATTTGGTGTGGCTTATCAGAACTTCACTCTAGCCACATGGATAGGACACCCAAAGGTGGAAAGTGGGGAGAGTACCCACAAAGCTCATATTGGGCTGTAGTGTTTTGAAATATTATCCCAAAGTCCTAGATTGTGGAAAAAAAGAGGAACAATCCTTTTGTATAGTGACCAAGGATATGGTTATATGGCGAGGAAGTGTTAAAGGTCAATAAGACTTAGTGGTCAGGGTTTTAGACTCTAACCCATTGGCGATCTTGGCAAGCATAGCCATGGACGAAAAGGGACTTGGTGGGGACTAAAGAAAGGAGATTGGGGACAGCTTTTGCAATCAATCTTAGGATTTGGATAATAGTTAGAAACTCTTGCACTTTCTAGCCAACCTCTTCTTTATGCTGAAGAGGAGATTCACATTATGGATACCATGGCAACACAAAATCTAAGAGCTTTTATGGCATTATTCACTTTGCAAGATACTGTCATAGTAGAAGCACTCTTAGATTTGAGATTAGGGAGTAATGTCATCTCTTTGGCATTAACAAAGTCTACTGGGCTCCAGATCCATGACAACACAGCAGTCATCCTCAAAACCTTTACAAATCATATTATGATCCCCGCAAGTATATGTTGCTAAGTGCCAATATTAGTCCACAGGATATCATCATTGGTGGATTTCATGGTGATGAATTTCCAGTAAGTGAACTCACACTCCCTCACCAACCTTATCACCTTGGGACACTCTTGGTATCTCCAAGCCAACACTGAGACATACTAGAAGAAGGGGATGATGCAAATCAGTGACAAAGTCACTATTAGGAAGCTCTACAATGCTCATGGATGTTCTTTGATGGAGAAGATTTTACTCCTTTACAACTTGAGCCTACTCTTGTGCCCATCTAGACTGCTTTTCCAGCTAAGTTGGTTGTTTGTCTTCTCTTAGCTCCTCAATGATCCATCACTAATGGAAATGGTGTAAACTCCTGAGTTTGAACTTCTTAGAAGGTCACCCAACTTAGTACTATTCAAACCTAAAGACACTTAACCCCAAGTATCCTAAGACCCTTAACCGATTGGAAAAAAGGGTGCACTTTTATTCATGGCTTCTTTCCCTCTATATTTGAACCCCATAGATCGTCTCTCGAGTCGTTCCCTTTGGTTGCTTACAATCCACCACGCTTCCTTGCAAGTTCACGCCCTCGTGAATGGAAGCTGAGAGCCACAACTCTCCTGAGAGCCCTACACTTTTGACACCCTGTACCTCGAGTCAAGCCCAGCGGGAGCAAACTGGACCTACCAGATGTCACCACGCTTCCTTGCAAGTTCACGCCCTCATGAATGGAAGCTGAGAGCCACAACTCTCCTGAGAGCCCTACACTTTTGACACCCTGTACCTCGAGTCAAGCCCAGCGGGAGCAAACTGGACCTACCAGATGTCAATCAACATGTGGTGCAACTCCCTTAGCCAATCAATAGAGTCGAAGCCAAGACCCCTTTGATACCAAATGTAAGCTCTTGAGTTTGGACTTCCCGAGAGGTCACCCAACCCAGTACTATTCAAACCCAAGGACGCTTAACCCCACATATCCCAAGACCCTTAACCGATTGGAAAAGGGGGTGCACTCTTGTTCATGGGCCCTTTCCCTCTATATTTGAACCCTATAAATCGTTTCTTAAGTCGTTCCCTTTGGTTGCTTACAAATGGGGGGTATTTAGCATCCACACTCAGTGCTACTTTTGAACCATCCATGGCCATCTTCTCCAATTCTATACAGTCCTTGTCACAATCAGAACTTCAAGCTTCAACCATAATTCCATAGATTTGTCACATGATTGAGGAAACAAAACTTGATTAAACTATTTTGTCATGGGCGCTTCTAATGATTCAAGAGGTATTTAGGAGGCTCTTATCCAACCACATGCCTGTATATGGATCTTCTCCTGGTTCTATTCTATAGTACGTGCTCACAAAATGTAGTGCACATGAATTTGGAGTTGAACTCTAAGCCTATTACACTATCAAATGAGGGTCCAGTACAATCCCATAAGCACCAACTCCCAGTATCCAGCACCTACATGCAAAATAGTGTTAGATAGTGTCTAGCATAATTTTGGCATACCGGTGGCCTAACGCAAGAAGGAAGGTACCCCACTGACTAAAGTAGTGTAGAGCTTGGGTTTAAACCCAAACCAAATGTAAAACAAGGAATGACACAACCCAACGGGAGCCAAACTAATGTTTTAAGTGGTCGGACATGCATTCTAACCACTATTCCCTATTATATATTTGGAACCCCCCTTGTTAAGGAACACACACTTTGGGCTTTCACCCCAAGCCTCCTTTAGTACCAGGAGTTAGTCTCTGGGACTAACTCAAAATTTACTAAATATAGAATGATGTTAGATTGCAAATTTGGACATGGACAAACACCATTGTGTTCATGCCAATCTCTACATTCTATAAATATGCCAAATTAGCAAATCTAAACACTTTCCATAATTAGCCAATAGAACGAAATAAAACCAATACAAAGGGCATGATAGTGAGAGTGTTTGGCAAACACAGTAAGCTATTATGTAACGATATTGAAGGACTAAACTTAATATCGAAGGGGTTCCCAACACTAGCAAGTGCAAGTCAATGAATGAATTTCTCTAACTAGGTCAAGTATGCTTGACCAATAGCATTTAGGAATTCCGTTCTTATGCTCATTTGGTCAAGTGCATATGCAACCAATTTCTCAACTAACTTAAGTGGAGACTATAAAAGGAACCAAGAGTGCTCTGTGAACTAAGAAACCAGGAAAAGTCCTTTATGAGTGTGGAATGTTGTTTTATGTTGATCCTCATTGACTACTCCAATCTAATAATAACCAGAATGGAGATCAATCTTGCTAAAGATGTGCACTTGGCCCAACTCATCCATGAGGTTGTCAATGCAAGGAATTGGAAATCTATTTTTGATGGTCACCTTGTTAAGAGCATGGTAATCCATACATAGTCTCTATGAACCATTCTTTTTAGCACCAACATAGGTGATGCAAAAGTGCTAGTGCTCTCTATGAGTAGTCCTTGTTGTAGAAGATCCTCCACCATCTTATCAACAATTTCTTGCTCCTCCCTTTGTTGTAGCACACACATAACTCCTACTCCCACTCTTGCTCCCACTCCTACTTTTGCTCTTACTCTTACTCTTACTCTTGCTCTTGCTCTTGCTCCCTGGTCACAGCCATGGGCATCTTGAGAGAGAGAGAGGGAATATTCTAATGCTTGGAATATTCTAAATGGTTGTATAAAAACCCTAGAAGGGCAAAATATTAAGGGTTCTACACTTTATATCCGGAGCTATAGCATGAAGAGAGAGCTTAGGATGTGAGTAGAGCCACAGAAAAGAGGAGGATTGAGGTACTACACCTTAACACTTTATCCTGTTGAGTCAAGTGAGAGATGTTACCCTTGGTTCTAAGTTTATAAGATGCTATACCCTTGTGCAAGCACTCACCAATTCTAACATTGAGTGTTGGAAAACTAGAAGATGGTGCAAGAGAAGTGACTAGATGTTATTATGTAAGGTTGCACTTTCAATGTCATGTCATACCAGCTCTAACTCCTTGTCTTCTTAATATTCCCCAAAGTTATCAATGGCTGCTTTTTTCATGTCTGCTTTTTTCTGGTTTGCTTTCTTCAAGGTTGCTTATTTCTTGTTGACAACTCCTAGGTTTGTTTCAGTCTCTACTTTCCTCTCTACTTTCTTCAAACCCAAGCAACTGGATTTGGCAAAGACTTGTAACTCCTCATCAACTACAAGGTTTGTATAACCTACTTTCTTCCTGTTTGCTTTTTTTGAAGCTCTTACTTTCATGCTAGGAACCTTGCCAACCTCCACAAATTTGCCACTGAGTTTCACTCCCAGTCCAAACCAATCTTCTACACAAAAACTCCTGATCATAAAAGGACCTCCACTCCTTTACTGTGCAAGCAATCACACTATGCCAAGGTTACTATCGAAAGACTATTAGCTGGTCCATTCTACTTGCTACCCATTTGAAATAAAAAAAAAGTCACTACTCTTGGAAATTAACAACAGTGTCTCTTAGCTGTGCCAATGCCTCTACTCCTAGAACAATATCAATTGCTCCCATGCCCAAAATATAAAAAATCTCCTTGAATATTATATTTGTTCACATTGAAGGAGCACCAAGCTTGCTCATATGCACTTACAGTCTTGCCATCTACAATCTCCACCTCTAAAGAACAACAAAGTAGATAAGTCTAGTGTTGAGGTATGGCATCTTGATCCTCCTCCTCTTTATGGTTTTGCTCACATCCTAACCTCTCTCTCCATAGCTCTAGCTCAAAACACTAAGTGCAAAACCTTTGATATTTTGCCCTTGTGGGTTTTTTTATACAACCATTTAGAATATTTTGAGAATCAGAATATTTCCTCCTTTTTGTGTGTGTGCCTATAATAAGCAACTACAATGGATCACCACATATTCCAACTTGGCAAGAATCCACAACCAAGCTAAAGAAATCTAATGCCAAGAGCTGATAACTACTGCAAGTGATAAAAACAAGAAAAGACAAAAGAAAAGAAAAAGAAAAAAATAAAAAAAGTGAAAGGGAAATGAAGTGTGGAGTTTAGGGTTAGAGGGAAAACCTCTAAGCTAGAATTGGATGCTCAAATTGGGAAAAGTGATAAAAAAAGTAAAATAAAAAATAAGAAAAAACAAAAGGGAAAACAAGGCATGAACCTAGACTCTAATCTCATAGGTATTCACACTTTGAACACACCCAACTCATCCCTAAAATTCTAGAGAAGAAAGTGAAGTGAAGTGAATGCATTACACAATGAAGGTATGTGTGGAAAGAGATGAAAATTGCAGCCCAAAAAGTGATGAGATGGATGGGATTGGAATCTGCCTTATAGTGAATAATGGAGAGAACCATTTCTAATGTGATGTAGTAAGACTAGAAGTAGCAATCAATATATTGTCAAGATTTTATGAAGAGCATGTTGCGACCCAAGATGAACTGGCTTCTATGGCCAATGCAACTGGAAGAATGTGGATGTAGGAGACTTTTCTACTCTAGTGATGAATGTTTGGATGTCTATTCCATGCAAGCCCAATCAACTAAAGAAAAGAGTTGGAATGCCCCTGCATTTACTGCAAATCTCATGCAATGATGGTTCAAGTTGTATTTTTTGTCTCTAACATCCAAAAGTTTAATTTCTACTGTGTTTGAAAGTCTTCTTGATATAGTAATGTTGGAAGATCCTAAGTACCATGTGTGAATGGTGCAAAACTAATAAAAAACCAAGATTGAGCATGTGTGATAATGGAATGTAGTGACTATGAAATTGAATAGAGTGATTTTTGAAATTGTAGTGACTATGAAATTAAATAGAGTGATTCTCTCTATATTTGAACCCCATGGATTGTCTTTTAAGTTGTTCTCTTTGGTTGCTTACAATCTACCACGCTTTCCTGCAAGTTCACGCCCTCGTGAACGGAAGCTAAGAGCTGCAACTCTCCCGAGAGCTCTGCTCTCCTGACACCCTACCCCTCGGGTTAAGCCCAGCTGGAGCATGGACCCTTGCCAAATATCAATCAACATGTGGTATGATTCCCCTAGTCAACCAACAGAGTTGAACTTAAAACCTCTGATACCAAATATAAGCTCCTGAATTTGGACTTCTTGGGAGGTCACCTAGCCTAATATTCAAACCCAAGGACTTTTAACCCTAATATCCCAAGACCTTTAACCGATTGAAAAAGGGGGTGCACTCTTGTTTATAAGCCCTTTCTCTTTATATTTAAATCCTATAGATCATCTATCAAATCATTCTTTTTGGTTGCTTATAGCATGGTATTGATTACTTAAACCAAAAAACTAATCCTTACAATCTTGATTGATCCACTTATAATTATGCCTAAGAAGGATCCACTAATGCTATACTAAATAGCTACAAACCAGCTTATTTACCACTCATAGCAAACCTAAGAAAGGTTTACTTTTATTCATGGTAATATGGAATAACTCATAGAACTAATGATAGGCTAATATTAATCTTGCCAACTAAAAATGTAACCTTGAATTGCTAATGTGTCTCACTTACAAAAACTCATGCAAATGCATACAGCCAAGGAGCGAAGGAACTGAAGCACAAAATAACTCTTGAGTGTTTAATTTAAGAAGTGAAGGGACAAAAGCACAAAGTGAAGAAACAAGTGGTGGCTTAACGCAAGGATATGAATACTTTATTAGTTAATATGGTATAGAGCTTGGGTTTGAACTCAAAATAAAAATAGGCATGTAACCATGGAGTTAAACTGAAGTTCAAGTTAGTTGCCACCTACCCACTATCTTTATTATATATTTGGAACCCCCCCCAACCCCTGCCCCCCCACCCCCCCAAAGGTAATCCACACTTTAGGATATCACCCTAATCCCAAAAATGCACACTTTAAACTTTCACCCCAATCCTAGGAGTTAGTCTCTAGGACATGGGATTAACACCATGGGGTTTAGGACACTCTCTATATTTAGTATTAGTAGATATGTCTCTTAAGCAAATCTAAAAACTTACCATAAATAACATATGGATTTGGAACGGAACCAACATATAAAGGATGATAATAAGAGTGTTTTAGCGGACACAATAAAGTATCATTTAGCTAATATTGAGGGACTAACCTTAATAGTGTAAGGGCTCCCAACACTAGCAAGTGCAAGTAATGAGTTTTTTTATCACCATGTCAAGTATATTTTACTTAATGACAATTTAGGATTTCTTTTATTAGTGCCCTTCCGGTAAGTTCACATATGCTGGCTAGTTTCTCAACTAGTTTAGGTGGAAATTATAAAGGAAACCAACAGTACCAATCTCCTACCATTATGCTAGTAAGGAAAGAGTATTTATAAAAACTAGCTGATAAATATCTTTTGATATATGAAGTCATATTTACAGCATAAGTGAACCCTTTGATGATATTCTTTGAAAGAATGATGAAAAGGTTATTAACTTATTCACATAAAATCCCTTTACTATTCATATGACTCTTTATTTTTCAATAACATTAACAAAATGTTGTTGATGCCAAACCCTTCACTTAAGAAATAGAGAATGTTAATTTGGAAAATGCTTATGACACTAATATGTGTGGCCAACTTCATTACATGCTCTATAATGAACATCACAACCACATCTACATCCTTGCCATTGTTCTTGAGCATAAGTAGCAACAACATTAACCTCCATTAGAATATAATCATTTCACATAAGAAGTGGAGTTGAAGTATGTGCAATTACAAGTGGGAGAAGTGATGTCTCATGATATTATGCCAATCAAAGAGCATTGTCAAAGGCAGCTAAGGCATACATGCATAAATCCTATAAAATCTTGATGAAGTGCTAATCATAACATACCCAACTTGATCTGCTTTAGTATATTCATTTCTACATGAAGCAAAATGCTCTAGAAATAAACACTAAATTACATAATTGACTCAAATGGCCTTTGATAAAAATAATACAATTGCTAAAAGGCATTATCATAATTGCTAACATGTCCAAATATGTGCTTGAAGGAGTCTAGGAGAAAGCTCTAATTTACACAAGTGGCTATGCTAAAACCATAAGTCTATGGACGATGAAGATTCAAAGCAGAAGGAGAAAGAAAGGAGAACTAACCATAGAGTGATCAATAAAACCACAATCGCAAATTAAAGGCCTACTTTGGAAATACTATTTATCAATTTCCCTGCCTCCTCCGTTCTCCCAGCTCGCAGCAATCCATCTACGATCGCAAGACAATCCTCCTCCGCCGGCTCGCATTCCCTGCTCCTGAGCTCCTCCACCACCGCCATCGCTTTGTCAATCTCGCGAGCCTTACACAGTCCACGTATAAGCGCCGAGAAAGCTTGCTCGGGAACTAAGTTGGCGGCCGAGGAGCTCTTCTTTGCTTTCCTCCTCATCACCTCGAACAGCTCGTAAGCGATCTCCATCCTGCCCGTCCTGGAGAATCCTTCCAAGAGCGTCGTGTAAGTCACCATTCCCGGCTCCAAACCGTGAGCCGCCATAGCCACCAAGAGCTTCCAGGCCTCGTCCATGTCTCCCAGCCGACACAGCGCTCCAATGACGCTATTGAAAGTACCCACGCTCGGCTCCACTCTCTTGTTCACCATCTCCTCCAAAAGCGTAAGAGCCTCCTCCGTCCTATCGGTGCCGCAAAGCCCCTCGATCACGATGGTGTAAGTCACCACGTCCGGCTTGTCTACGTTCTTGAGCACCTCCATGGCGTGGTTCACTCTCCCGGCCTTGCACAGCCCGTCGATCAGGCTGCTGTAAGTCACAGCGTTTGGAGCGACGTTCCTGGCGATCATCTCCTGGATAAACTCGGCAGCCTCGACGAATCTCTTGGCTCTCGAGTAACCGGCGACAACGATGCTGTAAGTCACCACGTCCGGATCAATGCCCGCCGCGGTCTTCATGTTCTCGAGCAGGAAGCGAGCCTCTTCCAGCCGGCTCGCGTTGCAAAATCCTCGCACCAGGCACGTATAAGTTATCCGGTCCGGAAGGCATGACTTTGCAGCCATCTCTTTGAAGAGCTGTTTGGCCTCTTCGATCCTTCCCAGCCGGCAATATCCGTCGAGCAGCGCGTTGTACGAGACCGTGTCGGCAGGGCAGCACGTAGCAGTCATCTCATCCATGAGGAGCCGGGCAGCGTCGACTTTGTGCGCAGCGCAAAGGCCGTGGATGAGTGTTGTGTAAGTGACGACGTTTGGGACGCAACCTTTGCTCGTCATCCTCCGGAACAAGTCGAGAGCTTGATCCAAATCTCCTGCCTTGCAGAGACCGTGAAGCAGGCTGCTGTAAGTCACCACGTTTGGAACGCACTTCCGGCCCTCCATGACCCCCAACATCTTCATTGCCTTCTCCAAGTTGCCACTCTTGCAAAAGCCGTCGATGAGAGCGGTGTAAGTCACGACGTCGGGCTTCCAAGCTCCATCCTCTCGCATTTCCATCTCCTGGAAGAGCTCGTACGCCTCGCCAATCCTTCGTTCTCGGCAGAGACCGGTAATGAGAGCGCTGCTACTCACGGCATCCAGGCGACAAGAGCTTGTGAGAATCTCTTTGTAGAGCTTGAGAGCCTCATCCACCTTTCTCGCGTTGCACCACCCTGTGATGAGAGCCGAGAATGTAAACTTGTCAGGCTCTACGCCTTTAAGTTTCATCTCTCTCACCATCTCGCAAGCGCGATCCATTTTGCCGTCTCTACACAAGCCGTCGACCACGCTGGTGTAAGTCACAACGTCCGGAGCCATTCCATCCCTGGTCACCATCTCTCGCAAGATCTCGCAGGCCCTGTCCATCTCTCCTTGCTTGCAAAACCCGTTGATCACAGTGCTGTAAGTCACCAGATCCGGAGCTACAGACTTTCCATCTCTCATCTCTTTGAGCACCTCGTATGCTTTGCTCGTCAGCCTTGCCTTGCACAGACCATTCACCACGACGTTGTAAGTCCTCTCGTTGGGCGCCACGAATTCTCTCATCTTCTCGAAGCACGCCAGCGCCTGCTTGAGCTGATTCGCCTTGCAAAACCCGTCGATGATGATCGTCCAAGTCACCACCGTCGGCTGGCACTCCATCCCCTTGACGATCTCCATCGCCTTTGCCATGTTTCTGGCCTTGCAATATCCGTGAATGACCGCATTGTAAGCCGAGGCACTGGAAGAAACCCCGGCGCTCTTCATCTCCTCCAGGAGCTGGGACGCGGCGTGCAAATCCCCATTCCGGCAGAGTTTCTGGACGAGAATCGCGACAGTAGAGGCGGAGCTCCCGCCCGAGGAAGAATCGAGGAGGAGAGAGCAAGCCTCTTTGATCCTGTGAGCTCGAATTAACGAGCTTACCCTGTCGTGATCGCCGGCATTGTCGATGCTCACCGCGGCCGTCGTCGCTCTGCGCGATACAATTCGTCGGCCACCGCATCGCTCGCAATCCAGGATCACCGCGGCCCTCGCCACAGGCCATTCCATAAGCCCTAAATCTTCAAATTCTTACCTTTTACCAATTTGCGTTTTTACCATTTGGCCGCCACGTAATCATCAAGATGATGTGTCAGCCAAGCAGGCTCTACGTGTCTGCCACGTACGCCTTACGTATCAGCCCGTCTCGGTGACGGGCCGGTTGCCCGTCAGGCCCTTCGAGGTGCCGTATTGAAACCCTGATTTTCACGAGCAGAGGCTCTGTGTCAGATCCTCGCGCGCTGGCGATCGCGGCGGATTGTCGATACCACAGGCGCAATCGCCAGATCGTGGCAAGCATTCCTAGGTGAGCACGGATTGGTAGGGTTTCGAGGCGCGAATTGGCGCAATCTGGAAATGTTTGCCGTGGCTCTGGATCGAGCAGGATGATCGTCAGATAACAGCGGCCGGATTCTAGCTAGATCGCTCCTGCGATGCGGGAATCTCGAGAATTGGCAGCTTCTACGCGCATTGGCTGGCGCTGGTCTTAGGAAGGGGGCCATGGCGGAGGAGGATCGCAGCGATCGGCAATCTCTCCTTCAGCCATTTACTCCAGATGTCGGGGAGGGCGCCCCCGGCGATATTCCGCGCAAGAGGGTCAGCTTCAAAGATCAGGACGTGGAGAGGACGTCTCTCGTCCATTTCGGGCAGGACGAGATCGTTTCCAGCGAGAGCGATGCCGAGGCATTGCTTCAGCCGGCATCAAGCTCGTCGGATCCAGCGGCCCAGTTTGACGTGGAGGCTCAGCAACCGGTTGTTACAAAGGAGAGGATCAGTATCAAAGACAAGGACATCGAAGCTAGGCGATCGGTGGCGCTGGAAAGAGCTCGCAGCTTTCAGGCCAGACTGAGTAGCGGGCCTGTTTTGTTGCGGCGCAGCTCCATGGCTCACGTCCGAGAGAGAGTGAGAGAAGTTCCTCCGGAATGGGCGTTGCTTCTCATGGGATGCTTTCTCGGGTTTTCGACTGGTCTGGCAGTAGTACTATTCGTTAGGACGGTGAGTTCTTCGTGTTCTTTCTTTTTTCTCTTTTCTAACCTTCTTCGCAACTCATTTCTTTCTTGTGTTGGACCTTTAACAGGAGCATTTGATACACGATTTTGCTTGGGCCGGCACGCCAGAAGAAGGTGCCGCATGGCTTCGAGAGCAAAAGCTTGCAGACACTTGGCATCGACTGATGCTGGTTCCTGTGTCTGGGGGGATCGTTGTCGGCGTCATGCACACGTTGTTAAGTATACTTGACCAAGTTAAGGCATCCAGGACACAGGAGAGACGAGGGAAGGTAGACTACTTGGCGGCATCGGTGCCAGCGATCAAAGCCATGCAAGCGGCTGTGACGCTGGGAACAGGAAACTCTCTCGGACCCGAAGGACCGAGTGTGGATATCGGCAAGGCTTGTGCGCACGGGTGCTCGGAGCTGATGAAAAACAACAGGGAAAGACGTATAGCACTCGTAGCAGCCGGTGCTGCGGCGGGTATAGCTGCAGGTTCGTGTTTTTTTCCTTCTTGATTGTGGTAACTAAATCCTCGTTTAATAGGTTTTAATGCTCCCGTTTCTGGGTGTTTTTTCGCGATTGAAACGGTCTTGAGACCCTTGCATGCCGAGAATTCTCCACCCCTTACAACCGCAATGATCATCCTGGCTTCGGTCATCTCTTCTACAGTATCACAAGTTTTAAATGGAGAGAAGAGTGCATTTACAGT
>NW_003314310.1:807822-841190 GCF_000143415.4 Selaginella moellendorffii
TACTTTGAACTCACGTTTTCTCTTGTGTTGCAGAGCTTCCACTCTATCTAATGCTTGGAATGCTCTGCGGCGTTGTTAGCGTCATCTTCACCAGGCTGGTTGCATTTTTTACAGGCATGTTTGAATTCGTAAAAGAGCGCGTTGGTATTCCACTTTCTGTTACTCCGGCCATGGGGGGTCTTGGCATCGGCCTGCTTGCGTTGGCTTATCCGGGAGTGCTGTATTGGGGATTCACAAACGTGAACGAGATCATGCACTCCGGTAAAGACGCATCAGCTCCAGGAACTTCACTTTTGACACAGCTAGTCATTGCTAAGGTCGTCTCAACAGCGTTTTCAAAAGGCTCTGCTCTGGTGGGAGGTGTGTATGCTCCAAGCCTATTTATCGGTTCTGCGCTTGGCTCGGTTTACGGATCTATCATGGGTACTATTATAAACGCGGCAATACCTAATGCTGTAGCTCATCCGCAAGCTTATGCTTTGGTAAGTAATCTGTGTATCAGTCGGAGGAAAAGAGAAACTTACCTCTGTCCTTTTATTTCTGTGCAGGTAGGAATGGCAGCAATGCTAGCAGCTGTTTGCTCCGTTCCTTTGACGTCGGTTCTTTTGCTTTTCGAGCTTACCAAGGACTACCATATTCTACTTCCTCTTCTGGTACGTTCAGTTTTCTGGTGACATGACAATGTTAGTCTAAGGCATGAATCCGGTGGATAGGGAGCAGTAGGCCTGGCATTTTGGGTTGCTTCTGTTGCGAAGCAAAAGCAAATTATTGGAATAGCAGAAGATCTCGAAATGCAGCCTAGCATACGCCGGAAAGTCTGGCGGAGGAAAGGCGAGACAGACGAAGTAGAGCTTTGCACTGTGGAGGGCTACATTGCAGAAGATGAGATCCCAGAGGATGAGCTTTTGGACGAAATTAAGGTAAAAGTAACTTGCTTTTTTGTGGCTCCCCGTTGATGAACCTTTTGGATCCCTCAGGTTGCGCAGGCAATGACGAAAACTTACGTCAAAGTCCAAGCAACGGCAACGGTGAAAGAAGCCGTGGCTGCTATGCTCAGTGTACAACAACGCTGTGTCATCGTCGTGGATGACAATGAGCTCCTCGAAGGGATCATGACTCTAGCTGACTTACACAAGGAAGTGATAAGAGCGGCTATGGCCACATCCCGGGGAGACGTGACCGTCCTAGAGGTATACTTGTGTCCTCTTATTTTTTTCCAGAGCTGACATGCTTGCTTTCTCCACAGGTGGATAGCATGCTAGTTGCGGCAATCTGCACGGGCCAAGGCCGGACACTTGGAGACGATAACGAGTTACTGATTTGCTACCCTGACATGACCTTGAAGATGGCGCAGCAGCTCATGGAGCAGAAGCGATTTCATCAGCTGCCGGTTGTTTCCAGAGCTGGGCAGCAATGGCAAGAACGGGGCAGGAAGGTCGTTGGCCTTTTCTACGTTGACACGATCTCAGCCACTGTGAGGTATGCTCAAAACACTTGAAAGCTTGGTTGGTGCTCATGTCTCTTTTCTTTTCGTTTTCGCCAGAGCTGAGGCGCGGAAGAGGATCATGGCTTTGCATGCATTGAGACAACCAAAAGAAGACGAAAAGGACGACGTGTTTGGCCACGGACATTAAAATTGCGGGGGTACGTTGTATACTTGTAGATACGCGAGTTGATTGATTCGGGGTGAGCTGTGATATTGGCTTATACCTCGCGAGAAATTTTCAAAAGGTTTTAAACACATTTGAGCAGGTACTTCTAAGTGGAAACGAACACTGGAAAGTTAAGAAAAGAAGTCCTGATTAAAATCTAAGATACCATTCCGAGACATTAAAAAAAAGGGGGGGGTAAGAGTTTTTCTCTCAATCGATCTTCACTGACGCGTATATGGTGCGTACGAACCAGTAGCACGCGTAGAAGCCTATCGTGCCCGTGAAGACGAAGAAGCAGTAGGAGATGATGGCCATATAGCCGAAGTACAGGATCCCGGACGTGACCTTGGTGATCTCCAGCTTGGTGAAGAAGTAAAAGGTGGCGTAGAGGAAGAGGTAGAACGCCGAGGAGCCGGACGTGAAGTAGGCCCTCCACCACCAGTTGTAGTCCTCGCTGCAGAGCTGGAAGTAGCACAGCACGATGGTGATCTCGGCGCAGGTGACCATGAGTATCAAGAAGACGATGAAGAGGAAGCCGAAGATGTAGTAGAACTGGTGGAGCCAGATGGAGGTGAGGATGAAGAAGAGCTCGATGAACACTGCTCCAAACGGCAGGATGCCGCCGATGAGAACCGAGAAGAGCGGCCGCATGTACCACGCCTGCTCGGGTATCTGCCGGGGGATCTTGTTGGTCCTGACCGGGTCCTCGATGGCGGGCTTCTTGTAACCGAGGTAGCTCCCTAGGAAAACCAGAGGGACCGAGATGCCGAACCACAGGAGGACGAGCACGAACATGGTCGAGAAGGGGATGGCCCCCGACGACTTCTCGCCCCAGATGATCGTGTTGAGGACGAAGAAGGCCGAGAAGACGATGCCCGGGAACATGCACGCCGTCTTCACGGTGATGGACTTCCACTCGGTTCCCTTGAAGGCCTTGTAGAGCCGCGAGGAAGAGTAGCCGGCTACTGCTCCCATGCCCACCCAGATGAGCAGCATCACGGTCATAAGGCCGCCCCGGTTGGAAGGAGATAGGAAGCCGAGCAGCGCGAAGAACATGGTCACCAGAGTCATGCCCAGGAACTGGACGCCGGTGCCGGCGTAGACGCAGAGCTGGCCTGCGTGAACCGGGGCGCGGAAAACATCTCCGTGGACAAGCTTCCATCCGGTCTCCTCCTGTGCTTCTTCTTGCGTCTCCAGCTGGTTGTACTTGGAGATGTCGCGGTGTAGAGTCCGGAGCATGATCATGGCCACCATTCCGGAGAGGAACAGGACGATCATCAGCGAGTTGATGATCGAAAACCAGTGGATCTGGTCGTCGGACATGTAGAGATACATATCCCATCTCGAAGCCCATCTCACTGGACTAAACTGCATAAAAGAAAACAAACACGCAAAGTTACAAGGCGCAGAATTTTTCCAAAAACTTTCACCTGGAAGGCAACATCGTAGGTGAATATGATCTCCTCGTTCGCTTCAACCTCTTGGAAAGGTTGATCGGCACCAACGCGCCTTTTACCATCGCGAGAACAAGTTGAGAGTTTCGTGTCCGCGGGGCCATTCCAGGACTTCTCAACCTCGTGCTTTACACTAGACAATAGAAAAAGCATTCAAGAAAACGTCCGTGCGAAGGGACAGACAGACCTGAAAGGAGTGACTTCAAACCCGACAATACGCGATGTCTTATAGTTCGGATCTTTGTGAATGTGTACGACGAAAGACAAGTGATTGTAAATAAAATGCTTCTCCACACTGGCCTGCGAATAAACAATTGTTTGTGGTTGGCCCGCAAAGAACTAGAACCATAAACAATGCACGTACTTCATTGACATAGCTGCCTTTGAATCCGACGTGATAGCCACGGTCGTATGCCTTGTAAGACGGATCAGCCGTGGGTTTAAGTCTCGCCAAAGGAAGATTGTCGAGTATCCTGCAAAAGAGAAACATAAAAATCTCTTACGAGCCATGAAACGTGCTCTTACATGTTGACATGATACTCCTCGTTGATCTTCCTCTTGAACTTCCTCGCATTTTTCTTCGACAGCTTGTCCGTCTTACAGACGATATTGCAGTACGAGTCCTCGAGCATCCGGAACTACACCACAGCATTAGCATCCTTTTTCTTTTCTTTTTTTCTCCCTTGGCTAAAGGTAGAGATGAAACTCACCACATAAGGAGAATTCTCGATGCGATCTCCTCGAAGAACCTCGCCCAGATTCTCAGCGCTGTTGAGGACCTTCCCCGGCTTGCAAAATGCCAAGGAATAGTAATCATAAGGAAGTTGCGTCTTCACGGACGTGAGCTTGTTCACTTTGACCTGGAGCTCGTCCCCCTGGAACAAGAAAGCCAAGATCTAAGACCTAGTTCCGCAATGCGCGCCTCCCAGCGCTAGATCTTGCCCATTCCAACGCGGATTCGCAGAATGTGGGCAAAAAAGAACCGGATTTTCTCACCTGATTGAAATCCTGGGGAGCGACGCCGGGAAGATAGAATCCGGCGCACGGCTCCAGCAGCAGCGCCACGAGCAGTATCGCGGTGGGGATCCAGCGCCTCGCCTGCGCCATGGCAGCTCCACCCTAGCTAGGCACACCAAAAGAGAGAGGCCAAAGAACTGGGCAATGGCCGCCGTACGCTACGGAAGGCATATCTGCTCTCCTAATTAGCGGACTTTTGCGTCCATGCAGAGCACGCGGTTCGAATCGCATCACTTATAAAATGCGCTGATAATTTTCCTGGCTCTTGTGGATATTTTGATTTTGCTTAGGTTTATTAGCTTAGTTAAAGGAATATCCAAAACCATTTCTAGAAAAATCACAGGAAAAAAGATGTTTAATTAACGACTTGTGGTGTATTAAAAAACTGTAAGTCAGGATGGCCGAGTTGGTCTAAGGCGCTAGTTTCAGGTACTAGTTCGCATGGGCATGGGTTCGAATCCCATTTCTGACACCAGGTGGTTTTAATACATAAAAAGTAACTTTATAATTTAAATTAAATATATTTGAAAATAAATGGTTAGGAGTTAATTTAGATTATAAACTGATAACAAATTTTATGTAGGAAATTGAAAATCATTCATTCATTCATTCATTAGCTGTTTACAAGGTCTCGTGGCGCCAACCAAAAATCATAAAACCGACAAATTATAGCTGTTTTGATGATCTCGTGAACCACAACTCGTCATCCTTCTTGGCTTTCATTATTTGTACAAGCAAACGCTATCATTGCGTCCAAGGCTCGCATTGAGCTGCGCAAAACCAAAGCATTCGACCGTTTACCTTCCCAAGTTCGAATCCCATTTACTGTAACATCCTGCTTGCCAGCGATTAGTGAAAATGTGGCAGCTTGCATGGCGGCGGTGACTGCCACGTACCTCACCACCTCTCCCCATATAAACCCAACGAGGCACGAGAGGAGGTCCAACAATCGCTTTTAGACACACAGCTCGATTGATAGATCTTCCAGCACTCAGCTTTTGAGCAAATCTCTCGTTACGGTAGTATGGCCCAGGAAGCGCCAATCCAGGATACCAAGCAAGTGAAAGAGCTGCCAAGCGAGGAGAAGGAGGAGCTCGACCAGGCCGCGCGAGAGGGCCAGACGGTGGTGGCGGGAGGGACCGGTGGGAAGAGCTTGGATGCCCAGGTCCGTCTCGCCGAAGGTAAGAATCCATTGTTTCTCATCTTCCTTTGTGCATGGCTCTAATGCTACATTTTCATAGGACGTCACAAGGGTGGCGAGTCTCGCAAGCAGCAAATGGGCACCGAAGGGTACCAACAGATGGGACGCAAGGGCGGGCTGAGCACCATGGACAAGTCCGGCCAGGAGCGTATGGAGGAAGAGGGCATTCCAATCGACGAGTCCAAGTATAAAACCAAGAGTTAGAGATCATATAGCTCCGAACACTAATCACTCTCTCTCTTTCTCTTTATATGTGATCTTTACATAGATTCTCTGCAGTCTACTTTCTGTATGTTAGATTCTCTGCAGTCTACTTCTCGTATGTGATCTTACTTAGATTCTTTGCATTCTGCTTTTCGTATGTAATCTCTTAACTAGCTATGGAAGTTCTTGGTGAAAGTCCAAAATGCGTATAGTTATTAGTTTTGCCACGGGTCAAGCTGCATGGCGTGGTAGACGTGTTTACCTGGTTGGGTAACGTGGCAGCACCACGGGGGTGTCGGCAAGCGTATAAAGTGATACCTCAGTCGCAAATGGTTCGCCATTGGCTCATTCTCAGTACAGTGGAAAGCGAGTGAAAGAGTGCAAAGGAAACGAGAGATTTGTCGCGATAGGAGAAATGGCCACCAGGCAGCAGAGGAAGGAGCTCGACGAGGCCGCTCGCCAGGGCGAGACGGTGGTTCCGGGAGGAACGGGTGGGCAGAGCTTGGAAGCGCAGGAGCATCTTGCTGAAGGTAATAGAGGTTCTTCTCTGTTCTTCTGATTTGTATGTTGGCTTTCTCACTACTTTTAGATTTCTTCTCATGATTTCCTGAGTTTCTTAGATTCTAATGCGTTTTTGTTTTGGTTTCCTTCTAAGGTCGGAGCAAGGGAGGCCAGACGAGGAAGGAGCAGCTTGGGACTGAGGGCTACAAGGAAATGGGGAAGAAAGGCGGGCTCACCACCACAGAGAAGTCGGCCGATGAGCGCATTGCCGACGAGGGCATCAAAGTCGACGAGTCCAAGTTCAAGACCAAATCTTAAGTGAAGATCTCCATTTCCTTTTCCTTCTGTTGATCTTAAGTTCAGTGGCTGCTTGTAAACATTTCCATTTCCTTCTCCATGTAAGTAGCTTCAAAAGCTGTTGATGTGATCCAATGTTTCTCGTACCTCAACACAAACTCTCGTGGTTGAAAAGCTCACTTTCATCCAATGTTTTCTTCGTGTTCCTTCTTGTCAACGAATATACACAAGTGCCCAGGCACTCTATGGAATGCTTCCAAGGGCTTTGAGGCCAAGAACAATGCCAACACCCGCAATGTGGCCAACCACACCGAAGGCGACCGTGTCGCTTCCTGTGAATCCCGCGGGATCACCGGTTTGGAGACCCGAGTCTCTGTCCACCAGCTTCAACCCAGCCAGCGCCTGCCGGTTAGCTGACGGTGCCAATCCAAATCGCCCGGCGATGAGAGACAACGTCGTGCAAGCAACCATTATCTGGAAAAAAGAAAACAAAATCTTGCAAGTCAGTCATGGCAGATAGAAAATTTCTAAAACGCATTGTCGAATCGAAGTTGTCGTGAATAATCAAGTCAGTCATTGGAGTTCCTAGTTCAAGGAAGGAACATGGTTCCTACACTAGAAAAGCTATGCGTGAACTACGTACCAGATTCGTGGGTGATCCAATGAAGCCGCATCGTGCTCCGAGAGCTCCTTTGCCTCTGCATCTCAGCGACGGCAGGGCCTGGAGAATCATCCAAAGCGAAGTAATCAGCAAAATCCAACTCGAGAGAGTTCTGTAACTTACGAGGGTGGTGGTCTGAGCACGGCTGAAGCTGGTGCTGGCTTTGAGGCCCTGGAACTCACGACCAACAATGGTGCCAGGCAATGCTGCTTGTGTCGCCATGGCTGCCATCTCAATACCCAGAGACTCTAGAGAGGATAAAAGGTGGATTGGGAACAATACCCCCAAAAGGCCTTATCTTCACCTCATTGGCCGGAGCTAGGATCAGATGTTTTGCTTAGAACTCTTCTGTTTTAGCTTCAAATAAGACGTTGTTCCTACAAATAAAACCATTAGCGATCGAGCCTAGACCTGATGGGAAGCTTTTTCTAGTTCGCAGCACATTTTGTCCGAAAACTTATCCACCTAAAGTAACACCCTGCACAAAGAAGCAGACCTCTATGGTTTTTTTAGAGGATAAATATGAAAAGCCCTCTTTAACAGAGTTCAAGTGCATGGAGGATACAAAACCACGAACCTGCTCAAGGCACAAGTTTCTCCAACAACAACGCAATTTAAACAAGACAAGTTCTTTAAGCAATCTATACAGAAAAACACTTAGAAAACACATGTTTGTAAGACGCATAAAAAAGACAAGGAAACGCAAAATGTTACCTCATGAATTAAGCCGTGTCCAGCAGTGCATTGCACTCCTAGCCAGCACAAATCCAGAGTTTTCGTGGATCTGGAATCGATTATTCCAACTAACCAATACATACCAGCTTTTATATATGTACAGATTCTCTTTCTAATTGTCCATCTTATATTCCAGCGCCTTCACAGAGACTGTCGTCGGAAATTTGGCAGCTCATTGCATCTGTAGAGAAGAAAAAGACAGAAGAAAGAAAATTCAGAAAAATACCCCAAAAGTCGTACCGTGTTTCATCGTCAAGGCAGGAGTGGGCTCTTCTAGAGTTCCTACGACTTTGGCAGGAGTTCCAGCCGCTACACTGCAAGACTCAAAGACTAGTTGGAACAAGAAAATAACGAAAGAGAATCTAAAAAGTTAACCTGTGTGGAGGCACATCTTTAAGAACCAGTGATCCAGCAGCGACCATGGAGCAACGACCGATTCTTATGTTGCCTAGGATCGTTGCTCCAGCTCCAATGAGCACCCCTTCTTCGATTTTGGGATGCCTGTCACCGGCTTCTTTGCCCGATCCACCTAAAGTGACACCCTGTACAAAAAAAGCACGGAGTTTTTAGTGCATGGAGAACACAAAAAAGGAGAGAACGAACCTGCATCAAGGAAACTCTATCGCCTATAACACAAGTCTCTCCGATCACTACGCCCGTTCCGTGGTCAAGCATTATAGCTTTCCCGATTCGCGCAGCTGCATAGGACGTGACAAGTTCTTTAGTCTCGTAGCTCAGTATTTGAAGGAACAAAAAGCGTAGCACCTGGATGGATATCTACAGCAAACACCTGAAAAACTACAAATATTTCGTAAAACACCGTATACCCGGTGGAAAGCAAAAGTGCAAAACACGAAAGGTTACCTCACTGATTCTGCTTTGCAATGCCAGCGCCAACACTCGCTGCCCGCGATTCCAAAGCGCATGAGCTACTCTGTAGGATTGCAAAGCGTGATAGCCCTGCAAGCAAAGAGAAGAGGAAACAAAAAGAGTGAGCACGAAAGGAAACGTAAGCACAACCTTTAAGTACAGGAGAGCCGAACTGTAAGATCTGCACGATGGATCGCGACTTCTCACGGCCTACAAAGGGTGTAAGAAAACTAGAAAGAAAATAGAAGAAAGCTCTTTAACCTGGACATCCAGACGAATAGCTTCCTGGACTTGAGGCTCGTGCGTGAAGACATCGTCGAAAACGTCCAGGAGCTGCGTCGCCAAGAGGGTCACATTCTTCAGCCGGTTGGCGAGAACAAAGCCCACAGAGCGCTCGAAACAAGGATGAGCCAGTATACTAGCATACAGAAAACTGCTCAGAAGTGGCTCTTTCTCTGCCTGGAAAAAAAAACACACACACACACAAAAAGAGAGAGGAGAGAATGAGAAAGTTGTGATCGCAACAAGCAAGTACCTCAAGCCGTGCTTCGGCCCGGATTGCTGCCCAGATTGGATCGTGAGTTATAAGCTCGGAGAGATTTCTTCCACCTTCTTTTGGTGGCTTTGCACTGGAACAAGGTGGCGCTGACAATGGAGTACTTACGTGTGACTCGAGCTCTTTCACGGACTCGGCGGCTGCCTTGGCCGCCGAGACTTCGCCACCAACGACTCCATCGCCACAGTGATCATCCCCACCTCCACTCTGGATGTAGGCAGGGAAGACACTCTTCCACTGTTCTTCGTCCACGGCAGGAGAGCGAGAATCCTTGGCGGGAGAATGCTTGTCGATTCCCTCGCAGCTCGCCCGGCTCTTGTCCTCCTGCGGCTCGACGCTCTTGTGGGAGTACTGGCCAAACCCAAACGGCGCGTTGATCTCGCTCCCTTCGAAGCTGCTCAGGCTGGTGTCCTTGGCCTGCTCCGTGATCCTGCTCGCCCGGAAGCTGGATTGGTCGTCCCGGGCCCGAAAAGCCCCATTCGATCCATTTGGGTCGGCTGCTGCTCCGCAGCGGACGTGAGGCGACATGGCGATGCGCCCGTATCCCACGATCGAGCTGCCGATTCCAACAGAGCCCAGCCACAATGCCATCTAACGAGACTTACATGGCAACCCTACATACCTAGCCGGTTTAGGGCTCTTAGAAGTGGTAATCCCAAAATATAATACAGGCAAATGCTGGGCAGCCAAGTGTTCAATAGATGCACATCTCTTAGAATTGTGAATGCTCAGTACCGTGATTGAGTTTAACATAATCTTGCCATAAAGCCGTTTAGCATGGAAGCATTCTCTACTAGGGCATACGCAAAATGCATAGAAGAAACAATTTAACATATAAAGAATTAGTTCATGCTCTAACAGGTTATAACAGGCTATAACCACCAAGCATATCCTATATAAAATATAGTAAACATGGATATTTACCTTTAGAACCTTTTTATTAGGACAAATCTTACAGTTATAAAATGGGTGCATAATCACTCTTAAGAAATTGTTGTAGGAGCATGATAAAGGTTCATAAGATTTGTTATGTTTTTCAATATATGTTATACTTACATTCTGTTCAATCACCTCCAAATTGATACATAAACTATATTATATTTATAATTAATCAGTGTATGGAGAAAAAGGATTATTGTTTTAGAGGGATGATTGCTTTGAGAGTCTATATCTGAAAAGTGAAAGATCTATGCATTTGTGTACATGTTTTTAAATTTTTTTGCATTGAGTGGAATAGATACACCTACATTTTCCATGTGAAAAGAACTGATTATAAAACTAGCCTCAGTAACAATCTTTGAATGATTTTCTATCTCACAAGAATGTTTATCCTAGTGGAAATGCAGCTTTAAGCATTACAAAGTTGTTCATGGGCTCTTTTCTTTTCCCTTATTACCCTTTCTAAAAATATTTAAAATTAATTAAATATGACTTAACACAATTTTCTTTCACTTTTCTAACATCTAATGAGTAGAAGCAGCCATCAAAGTTTTGTCAGGTGGCTTATATGGTAGACTGTAAAAATCCCAATACCTTGATTTTTGTGTAAATCCCTAGCCAGTAGAGGAGTAGAGGAGCAATGGAAATTAGAAAGGAGAAGAAGCTTGAGAGGGTATTACAAGCTAGAGTTTCCATAGCAGGTAACAAGGTGAATCTTGGGCCCCTGCTAGACAAGGTGAAAAAATCAAGTGGCCACTCTAAAATTAGTAAGTCTATAAACTGGAAGGATGTGGCAGCTTACCACCATGGGCCTGATGTCAAATCAGCCCACCTCAAGCACCTCAAGGCTTTTGAGAGTGGCCAGGTCTTTGGTGCTACATTTGATGCCACCAAAGGGAATGTTGATCCAAATGCAAAGGCACTAATCCACTCTCATGTCAAAGAGGCCCTGGCCCATTTAAGGAAGTTGGCTTTGGATCCAGGAAATGCAGGCCACAGTGAAGGGGACAACGGGAAATTCCAAGAAACAATCAAGGGATTCTTGGGTCGCCTCCAGAGCAACCACCTCAAGGTACAATTAATTGATTAATTACATGGTTTACATAACTTTTAAGTACAGAGCAATAGACCACGACGACCTTCCAAGTATGCGCTTCGCTCTCACACACCCCACACACCTCGACCCAAACTTCAGCCTCAAACTCCCTTGGAGCGCAAGAGCGTTCCAGTCGGAGAGAGATTTCAAGCTGTAGTTCCCTCTACCGTGGCTGTCAATGCCGACAACGATGACGAGAACTCAAAGCTCTTTCTAGGAGAAGTGGTCTGGTCCAAAACAGAGGCGAGAAGCCATAGCGCTAGTATGTGCTTCTGCACGGACGATGGCTCGGAAGACTGTGTGAAACTACACGTCAACGAGCAATGCGGGAAGCTCAAGCAGGAGCTGGGAGAGGACGTCTTCCGGGAGTGGGGGTTCCACACAATGGGAGAGAGCTTGATCAAGTTGGCCAAGTGGAGCATGCGAGAGCAAGCCGAGTTTTCGGCAATTGTGAGACGGTGCCAGGGGGACAACGAGAAGAAGCTTTGGCCGGACCTCCAAGCTTCCTTCGCAGGAAGGAGGAACCGGGAGGAACTGGGAAGCTACTACTTCAACGTCTACGTGCTGAGGAAGAGAGCTCACCAAAACAGAACCTACGCACCCGACAGTGAGAAGTTTGATACTGATAAGGAGGACGACGACTTACTGGTGACCTGAGAGTCTTATGAGAGCTTCTTCTTTACTTGAGGCATGTTTTTGGATCCGCGCTCCTTGAAGCGATTCTCAGACTTATCTAAAAGGTAATAAACTATCTTATGTACACAAGAAAAACAAAAATACCTCGATCACCTATAACACAAGTCGTTCCATGGTCAGTTCGCGCAGCTGCATAGACGTGACAAGTTCTTTAATCTCGTAGCTCAGTGTCTGTAAGGAGAAAAGCGTACAATGAGAGGAGGAGCACGGAAGTAAAGCATTAGATGGATCACTTACGCATTTTGAAGAAACCATTGATTGTTAACGTAGCAAGAGCAGAGAGGTTATCTCACTGATTCTGTTTTGCACAACACTCGCTGCCCGTGATTCCACAGGATTGTAAAGCGTGATAAGCCCTGCAAGCAAACAGAAGAAGAAACACGAAAGAGTGAGCACCAAAGAAAACGAAACACAATCTTCAAGTACAAGAGAGCCGAAGTGTAAGATCTAGATGATGGATCGCGACTTCCAGACGAATAGCTTTCTGGCGTGCATGAAGACATCGTCGAGAACTTCGAAGTGCTGCGTCGCCAGATTTTTCAGCCGTTTAGCAAGAACAAAGCCGACAGAGCACGCAAAACATAAACTAAAGAAGAACTACTCTTTCTCAGCCTGGGAAAACACACACAAAAAAATTATGAAACTTGTGATCGCAACAAGCAAGTACCTCAAATCGCTGCCCTCGTGAGCTATAAACTCCGAGAGATTTCTTCCACCTTTGGGAGGCTTGGCCCTGAAACAAGGTGGCACTGACAATGGAGTATTATGTGTGACTCAAGCTCTTTCAGCGGCTGCCTTGGCCGCCGAGACTTTGCCACAACCACATTAATCTTAAGACACTCTTCTACGACAGGAGAACCCTAGATCGCAGCGCCCGGCTCTTGTCCTTCTGTGGCTCGACGCTCGCGCGTTGATCTGACTCCCTCGAAGCCGCCCGGAAGCCGATTTTGATTGCGAAAAGCCCCATTCAGCGGATTCTATATGTTAGAGAGATATTTATTTGTAAATCTTAAACTATGAAGCATGGGCTCAATTCGTTGTGTTTCTTACTTCTTCTTTTGGCTACAATGGATCAATCAGAAGGTTTTTCTCAATGTGTTAAGATTGTGCTGATTTTGGTGGCACTGATTGAATTGGCAGAGTCGATCGAGCATTGGAGTTGCTCATATTGGATTGGGTGACGAGGGGCGCGGCCTGCCGAACGTCACCCCTTTTACGCAGCTTAGGTGGATTCCTAAAGAGTATTGAGATTTGCAAATCTCCAAATATTATATGAATATTCCTAGAATCTCTAACAGGTGACTATGAGAGCATCCAGATCATCTCCCTCTTCTTCATGACCGCTGGGAGCTCTCAATCACTCATGCATGGAATAGCCCCCTGCAAGCTAGAAAAGAATGGCCAAAAGTATTGCATATAGATAGAGGATAAGGATGGATGATAAAAACATAAAGAGAAAATAGAAAAGGCTGTGGGGTCAAATTAGAACATGAACCCAAGAAAATAGAAAAAAGAAGAGATCACAATAGCTAAAGAAAAGAAGTAAGTTAGAAATGCGTCTCAAACCTAGATCTCTGCCTTGTGGGACTTATAGCACAATGTTACATATATTTTAAGAGCAATTTAGAGTTCAAATGAAAGAAAAGAAGAATAGAAGATGCATTAGTTAAGGATGTGAATCGATGAATGGAAGGTGAAAGGAAAACCATTGTTTGATCAATAACTAGAGTCCCCAAAAATAGCACACTACATGCTCACCACAACAATGTCGAAGAGAAAGTGGCAAGTGATCAATACTGAGAGATTATCTATACAAAGAACTATTGGTCATTAAGAGAGGTGAAATGATGTAAAAATTATTTCATAAGAAGGACTTAGATGCCTCTGCATGTAATGTTATTAGAAGTCTTAGTTTGTTGCTAAGTTGAAACCATTGCACTAATCTAGTTGTGTTTATAACTCATAAATAATAATGAATCTTTTGGTTGAAACTTTTGTCATGTCTAAATACCATCTAGATAGTAAGTTGAAATGAAAACCGTTGAAAAAAATGTGAAGCCCAGCAGTGGTATCATAGAAAAGAATGGGAGTGCCATTTGTAGGCAATACTATAAGAAATGATTAGCAAGTGATAATGGTGACTATAAAAATGAAAAGAAATGTTCAGTGAAAAATGATGAGAGTGATGGAGGGAAAACTAAAAACCCTAAACATGATTTAGAAAACTTAAAGCTTAGAGGGTAAAGTCTTATGAGGCTAAGAACCATAGTCCAAGAGCATTCCTCATAACTGCACAACCTGAAGAGAAGTGAAATAAAGTGAGAAAATTGGAAAAAGAAAGAAAAGGAAAACAAAACAAAAGCAAAAAAAAAAAAAAAGTGGAAAAAACACTTGGTGATAATCCTATCTGGAAGGGCATTGTTACAAGTGTGACAAAGACCTGCATTCACTATAAAGTGGAAAGAATAAAAGAATATGCTGAATGGTTGTTGATGTGAATGATCCAGTCTTAGAGTTGAGAGTGACTAGAGGAAGATTCTACTCCATGTCAAGACAACAAGAAAATGGTTGCTCCTCAAAATCACTACATTATAACATGTTTGTTTCAACTCACATGAAACATATTTAGATATAAAGTGTGTAAAGGAGTCTTTTGAAGTCCACCATAGAGATTTAGTGCTAAAAGATTTGGTAGAAAAGTTGTTATAAAAGAAAACTTATCTACTACATCAAATGCTTATAAGCCAAATGCATAAGATCCATGGTTTTCAACTTGTTCTAAAGGTTGAAAATCCTTCTCAAGCCTACTATGAAGCTTTTTTATTTGCTGTAGAAGTGAAAGCATAGCTAGATTAACCAACATCTTTAACTCATTTATACCAAGTATAGGTAGAATCTTTGTTGTACCTTGTGATTGGTTGGTCCTGACTAGGTTATGAGAACATGAGTAAAAATGAAAAGAGCATGTAAAAAAGTGATAACATTGTCTCATCCCACTTAAATCTTAACACCAACAATGTTAATGACAAAGCATCACTCCAATATCATCAACATTAAAGCAAAGCTAGAAAAAAGCAAAAGTGAATCACCATTCAAAACTCTTTAGCAAATAAGCTAGTTAAAGTCAAAGATACTATACTTAGTATTTGAAATTAATCCTTTAACAATACTCAATTATAGATAACACTTCATCAAAGAGTGATTCACCATGTCCAAGACTCAATGAAATCTAATACCACGGACTAAATGCAACCAAATAATATCGACAAAAGTAGAATTAATATGCTAACATGGAAAAACCATGCAAACTTATAATACGATCCTTTGCAATACCATTTGGTAAAGTAAATCTATCATTATCATCAAATGAAGCAAGTGTTAACAGTTCTCAATGAAGTCTACAAGCAATCACTAGTTGCAAAGCAATTAACAATCACTCTTCAACTTGCTTTCACAAAACCCAAAGATTAAACTCACCATTGAGTCCTATACTTATCCAGCATGAATGTAATACCCCAGGTATGAGATAAAGGTTTATAGACAAGTATGAACTAAATGACCACTTGATTCCAATTCAACCGCAATAAGCTCACCAACACATCTATCCAATAGCTCTAAGCATGCCTTGAGGAAGCTAGTTATACTTGATTAACACTTAGTCGAAACTAAAGTGAAGATCATGAGATGGACTCATACTGGTACACAACCTCTTGATAGACAAGGCTATAATATGGGTACCAACATTTCAACCTCAAACAATTAAATTGGACATCACTATACTCAGCCAAGGTGCAAGATTACCAAGACTAAGTTAGGAACAATGAGAGTTCACTACTCTTATAAAGTTTAATGAAATGCAAGGTCTAGCCTGCCACCAAACACAACGTTATAAAAAAATAGCACACCCACCTTTCTAAAAAAGTGCAATAACCATTTTTTTACACAAACTCCAGACTCTATCCAACAATTGCATTAACCCCAAAAGTTAATATCCCTTTCGGATTGCATCATATAAACTACTTACTAAGGTTTAAGTCAACCGAAGTTAACTCCAATCTTCACTAGTTTGTATTGGCTTACGAAAACGAAATGGTTTTTAAGTAAAATGATCAATAGATTAGTCATTAGATAAGTCTAAGAAAATTTGTGGAAAATTTCTCCTAAAGAAAGAATAACTCTCAGTCCAAGAATGTAAACTTTCAAGACTCAACCAACTTTTTCCTACTAACAACTTCACATAAGTTTACCTCAACATAAATTCTCATGACCCAATAATATATTTAAGCATTGAACATCTTGCCCACATTTCTAACATTCGACAATGATATTTGCAAAATGCAAAATAAACATCCAAGACTTGATTACAAAGACTATATATTTAAATATCTATATTGCATTAACACTCTTCTTCAACCACTTTCAAGATCCAATGTGAAGCCAAAACACTAAAAAAAAAATGATATAGAAAATTAAGGTTTAAGGAAAATTCCTCATCATTTGAAATAACAATGCCACTTCCACTAACACAAGTGTTAGCAATGCCAATGCCTCAACTTCACACTTTCACCATCCAATGATTTACTCTAAGTGCAACAAATCCACCAACAAATTATAGCAAATGAATTTTATAACCCTTTCTAACGCCTAATTGGTAACCTTCAAGGAACCAAAAAACCAACTTAATGTAGCGCACGTGGTTTTGACCCTTTATCCGATGGTGATTTACCATAGGATAACACCACGAAGCGGAACCTAAACCCTCTTTGTGCCACATGACAGATGCCACGTGTCACATGCCACGTGTCCATAGGAACCCGAGGTTCAGGGCCTTGGGCCACTGAACGAAGGAACGGTGCCAAACTCCCAAGCATGGAGCCAAGGAGTGACGGAACCGAACCACGGAGCAACTCCCGAGCATACAGCCCAAGGAGTGAAGGGACAGCAGCCCAGAGCGACTTGGAACAGTCCTAGAGTAACCAGCATCCCAATGCCAGAACCAACACGCAAAACGGAGCTAAACGGAGTTTGGCGCTATTTTAGCATACTGGTGGCCTAACGCGAGGATATGGGTACTCCACCAACTAGCATGGAATGGAACTTGGGCTTAGACCTAAGCCGAACGCAGAACAAGGACAAGCACGCAAGCAGGAGCTAGACTATGCCTCAGGTTGGTCGGCCATGCCCGACCTACCCACTATCCCTACTATACATTTGGAACCCCCCACAGCCCCCCCCCCCCCCCCCCCCCTGAGGAACACACGCTTTGGGCTTTCACCCCAAACCTCCCTTAGTATCAGGAGTTAGTCTCTGGGACAAGCTCGAAACTTACTAAATATGGAATGTCTTTAGATTGCGAATTTGGACACGGGACAAACACCATTATATTCAGGCCGATCTCTACATTCTATAGATATGCCTAATGAGCAAATCTGAACACTTTCCATAAATAGCATTTGGGACTAACACAAAGGGCATGATAGCGAGGGTGTTTGGCAGACACGGTAAGCTATCATGTAGCGATATTGAGGGACTAATCTCAATACGCGAGGGTTCTTGTCACTAGCAAGTGCAAGACAAAATGAGACGGGAACTCCTTACCGGGCTAAGTATGCTTAGCTAATAACACGTAGGAATTCCGTCCTTATGCTCGTTCGGTCTAAGTACACTCGAAATGCCCAGTTAACTCCACTAGCACAAGAGGGACTGATAAAGGGTCCAGCAATACCGACCTCCCGCCATCGTGGCAGTAAGGTAAGAGTGTCCGTAAGGACTGGTCGACAGGTAACTTTCGATACCCGAAGTCACATTCGCGACACTCTCCCCCCCTAGGGAAGATTGACGTCCTCGTCGATGCATACTCCAGTCTAGAATACCGCCAAGGAAACAACTCCAGAAAAAGTTCACGGTACTCACACTATGTGAGAAATGCATCAACTTAAATGAGTTAGGGGGCAACCTCTTTGTCTAACGCGGATGCACTACCAGCTTAGACACCTTCTGGCTGTCGCCGACAAGGAAATGACCAATAGAGTCAGCCACCCTTGCTGCTCTGGGAGTCACCCAGCTTACAAAAGTGTGATACACCCCTGCTTGCAAGGACATAGAGAGAGAAGCCAGAGGCCCCAACCCTCATGAGCAAAAAAACCAAACTCGTCGGTAAGGTTTAGATAGACTACTGTAAACAGGCAGTTAGAGTTGTTTACACGGTCACGCCCTTTTAACGGAATAAGGAACATCGACAGAGAGGCGGGTTATGTGACCAGTTTACAGTAGCTACCCCATGACTAGAGATTTCACCATGCACACGAAGTGCTGAAGCCAGTCTGCCTATACTGGCCCAAACTCAAAGATCAATAGATGGACAATATCAAAATCATAGACAATGATATCTTAGAGTCTTAATTATCAGTGAATATATCTTAGATTAGAACACAAAAGTATTCTAAATAAATTATCATCCGATAAACTAGTATTATAGTAGATAGGAACCACCAAGATCATTGTAACTAGTAAACATAGGATTCACCATCCAATAAAATTCAATAGCAAGTATGTCATCATGGAAACTCAATGATAAAACTTAACTACCGAAGATAGCAGACAGTAAGCCAAACAACTTACCAAAGAAAACTCAAAGAACACAAAGTATCATTGACTGGCAAGCAAAATGCTCGTGAATGTATCACCTGAAGGAAATAACATCCTGATCTATCAAAACTAACTTAAGCAATAATCAACAAAACAGAATGAATGCGGTAAGACCAACAAACACTCGTTAATGCCAACTATCGCACCAGTCAATCTGAACAGATCCCAGCCAACAACACCAAGGAACTCAAGTCGCCTAAGCAAGTGTTAGCAACATCCTACTGATGTCTCAAACCCAAGAGACCAATCCAGAGCAAACCACAAAGAATATGTAGTATTGCGAAAAGCCAAGAGCCATTAAAGAGATAACTAACTATCATGAAAGATCATCAATCATCCCATCAATAAAGAGATGCATAATCATCATTGAAGAAAGAATCTACCATCCCAAAGAATAGCAACTCAGTCTTATATCAATAATAATAAAGTAAAACTCTTGACAAGGATAATCAATTATCTTAGATGACAGTCAATTTTCACCAATAATTGCTAGATGCAAATACTAACATCAACATCGAAGCTAAAGAGCCAAAAATGCCTTTCCCCAACAACTTCTAACAAATAGAACAATAAGCATAAAACTCAAAGAACCAAAAGCTCGAAGAAGTCTATAGCCAAGTCTTGTATAACAATGATCATAAGTCTCATAAAAAACTAACTTCAATGCTAAAGAAGAAATTATGGTGCAACCACACTATCTTCCTCAACACATCCATAAGCTAAACTTCATAATGCCAAAGCTAATGAAGAGCATTTTTGCATCAATCCAAAAGCTAAGCATAGCAAAGTTATGCTCAACAAGTGATCACCAAACGATCCTCCATGAATCCATCTATAGCAAGACGTAACTCACTTCATAACAAGCACAAGAAGAATCATCAATGATCGATATATTCCAACTCAAATCCAATAAGGATTCAAACATTTCAATATCAATCACTAACTCTTCTGCTTGTAGAGTTAGCATCGTCCATGACTAAATCACTTTTCAAGGAAAAGCCAAAGCTCAACCTTTACTAAATAATCTCGTAATCTTGTCTAGAACACAACTAACTCAACTTGCCACTCAGTTCATTTGAACGTCAATACAGTTGCTATCTAGCAATTGTACAAATGCCAATAACACCAAGCTACAACCAAACCATCAACACTATCTTCATCGAGACTAATGAAACTCAATATCAATCTTATAGAAAGACATCTCATATCACTCGAATCTCAACATCAACAATGTCAACGACAAGGCATCACTTCAATGCTATCAACACCATAACAAAGCTAGAAGAAAACAAGAGTGAATCACCACTCAAAACTCTCTAGCAACTAAGCTAACCAAAGTTAAAGATACTATACTTAGTATCCAAGACCAATCCTTCAACATTACTCAGGTACAGATAACACTTCCTCAAGGAGTGAATCACCACATCCAAGACTCAATGAAATCCAACACCACGGACTAAATGCAACCAAATGACATTGATAGAGGTAGAGTTGACATGCCAACATGGAAAACCCATGTAAGTCTAACAACACGATCCTCCATAACACCATCCGGTAAAGTAAATCCTCATCGAGCGAAATAAGTGTCAAATAGTCCTCGACGAAGTCTACAAGCAATCATTAGTCGCAAAGCAACTAACCATCACTTTTTCAACTTGCTTTCACGAGACCCAAACACTAAACTCACATTATTTAGTCATACACTTGTCCAATATGAACGTGATACGTTCGGTATGAGATAAAAGTTCATAGACAAGCACAAACCAAATGACCACTTGAATCCAACTCAACCGCGATAGCTCATCAACACATCTAGTCAATAGCTCTGAGCATGCCTTGAAGAGGCTAGCTATGCATGATCAACACTTAGTCGAAACTAAAGTGAAGACCATGAGATGGATCATTTTGGTATACAACCTCCTCATAGACAAAGCTATAGTATGGGTACCAACATCTCAACCTTAAACAACTAAGTTGAACATCACCATCCTTAGCCAAGGTGGAGGGCCACCAAGACCAAATCAAGATCAATGAGAGCTCACTACTCTCATAGAGTCTAACAAAATGCAAAGTGCAACCTGCCACCAAGCATAACGCTATAAAAGAAAGGCACAAGGGTCACCTTTCTAGAAAAATGCAGCGGCCACCTTTCTACATTAACTCCAGACTCTATCCAACTCAATTGCCTTAGCCCCAAAAGTTAGCATCCCTTTCGGGCTGCATCATACAAACTATCTACTAAGGTCTAAGCTAACCGAAGCCAACTCCAACCCCTTCACTAGTTTGTACTGGCTTACGAAAACGGAATGGTTTTCGGACAAAGTGATAATAGATCAGCCATTGGAAAAGTCTAAGAAAATTTGTGGAAAATTTTCCATCCTAGAGAAAGAATGACTCTCAGTCTAGGAATACAAACTTTCAAAACTCAACTAACTTCCTCCTACTTAACAACTTCACATACGCTCACCTTAACACAAATTCTCATAACCCATAGTATGCTTAAGCCTCGAACATCTTTTTGCCCATACTTTCGACATCCAACTCCGACATCCGTAAAATGCAAATGGAACATCCAAGGCTTGATCACGAAGACCACATTTTCGGATATCCACATTACACTAACACTCTTCTTCAACCACCTTCAAGTTCCAATGTGAAGCTAAAACACCAACAAGAAAAATGACATGGAAAATCAAGCTCTAAGGAAACTTCCTCATCACTTAAAATAACAATGCCACTTCCACTAACACAAGTGCTAGTAATGTCAATGCCTCAATCTCACACCTTCTCTATCCAACAATCTACTCCAAGTGTTAACGGATCAACTTATGAGCTATAGCAAATGAATGCTACGACCCTTTCCAACACCTTATGGGCAAACCCTCAAGGAAACAAGGAACCAACTTAAGCTTAGCATAATGGACCATTATCGAGAATCCAGTCAAAGCTACTACAATGCTAGTTCGTGCAAGTAGACTAGCTTCACTATCAACCACTTTGGGGTTGATCATCATTTACCCAAGCAACTTCGTAAACACATTGCTCATTATCACATGGATATGATATAAGTATCACAATGACTTGATCATCAATTGAGCAACACCACGAACAATGCCAATGTCATTACTTCAGAGGTTTACATGAATATCAAGTGCCAACTCAACTTGACAGAATGCAACATCAATGCCACACTCTACCGATAGAGATTTACAACACTCAACACCACTAACTTCTGTTCACAACACAGACAAGCTTATGCCACTCGCTATCCGATCAAACTCAAAACTTAACCCAACACCAAGCTACTCAAGGAGCAATAGCTAGGTTCCCCAGAAAAGAATTGAGCATTGTAACCCAAGTCTTCCAATAGCGAGCCTAGACAAAATGGTTTAGCGCTTCACCACTATCCATCCCACAACTCACCATTGTAAGACCATCATCTCCAAGATGCTTCAAGGTAGGGACTCTTGATTGCATAATATGACCACAAGCAATGAGTTAACACCTTGTTGCAAATCATCTCTCCAAGAAGAGAAGATGATTTACGTGTTTGATCCTTCGTCCCTGATAACTCTCTTTTCGGTCTCATCTTTGACTAAACCTCAAGCTTGCTTTCGCACTGCCTTCAGTCCAATCCAAGAAAAGTTCATGAGAGAGCACAGCAATGTTTACTTGAACCAATAGACTAATCCCTACAGTCTTGGTTGATTCACTTGTAATCATGCCTAGGAAGGATCTATTAGCGCCGTGCTAAACAGCTATGGACCAGCCTATGTACCACTTATAACAAACTCAGGGAAGGTTTACTTTCACCCACGGTACATGGAACAACTTATGGAACCACCGATAGGCTAACATTAATTCTGCCAACTCAAAGTGTAACCTTGAGTTGCTAATGAGCCTCACTCACAAGCCCAAGCACAAACTCGTGTGAACAAAACACCTAAAATCCATCCTATGAGCCCAAGAGGAAGCTCATATCATAAGGTACAACAAGGTAATAATATCCATACCCGAGGAAGCCTTTGCACCCAAACGTGTACCCACTCGGATCATCGTTTTTGTAAGCGACTAAATTTTCCATTCTACTTTAGTCACTTAACCACACCTCTGACCACTTGAAGGAGTCTCATTCACAACCTCCATAAGTCCCATCCAGGACTTGGGACTTGCTAGCCTCGAGAATGGCATCCATGCCACTCAACATTTGCACTTGGTCCAAGTGCTCCACGTGTCCGATCCCATGACCGACACTCAAAGGTACCACCGACATAGCAGCCCGTTACGCTAAGGCCATGCCCAATCACTTTTGCCACACGGGTAGTCCAATACCACTTGCATCACCGTCTTGGATCTCCAAGACTAGGCAAACCATCCGTGAGTGGTTATCTCAAATCCACTCCTTAGCATCCTTAGGATGCCCACCGACAAGGGGAATAGCCTTCCCCAATATCCCTCTGTCAGTCCCCACTAAGTCCCTTTCTGCCCCTGGCCGTGTTTGCCAACACTGCCACTGGATCGAGACCCACAGGCCCGACCACTAAGTCCCACGGTCCTCTGGGACTTCCTCACCACACGACTGTGTCCTTGGTCACTACCCCAGAGGACTGCCCCTCTTCCTTTCCACAGTCTGGGCCTTTGGGACAACATTTCGGAACACCGTGGCCTTACGCGAGCCACCTGGGTACTCTCCTCGCCTTCTGCCCTTGGGTGCTCTAGCCATGGGCTTAGAGCGGGTTCCGTTGAGCCACACCAAGTATCCAAGTAGGTAGTGCCACCCACACTTGGACTGGGAGCATCGGCCAGTCGATCTCCCGGGGGAACTAGAGCCGGCTCTTGAACACTTCACCAAGCTACCCTGCTTGTCGGTCTGTGTTCACTCTAGTCTTGGACTTCCCAGTGGGCAGCTCATCACCCAACACTGGGTCCGGCCTTCCTGGGCCAAACTGGCCTTTCCTGGCCAAACTAGCTCCACTGCAGTCCTCCCCCTACTATACTTTTGGAGCTCACCAAACCCCCCAGGGTCTGAGAGACGAACGCTTTGGGCTTTCACCCTCTCAGACTCGAACTCGGACTCAGACTCGGACTCGGACTCGGACTCGGACTTGGACTCGGACTCGGCCTCGGCCTCGGTCTCGGTCTCGGTCCCGATCTCGGTCTCGGTCTCGGTCTCGGTCCCGGTCTCGGTCTCGACTTCGGACTCCATCTCGGGTCCATCTCGGACTCCATCTCGGACTCCATTTTGGGTCCATCTCGGGTCCACCTCGGACTCCATCTCGGACTCCATCTCGGACTCCATCTCGGACTCCAACTCGGGTCCATTTCGGACTCCACTTCGGACTCCAACTCGGGTCCATCTCAGACTCCACTTCGGACTCCAACTCGGGTCCATCTCAGACTCCACTTCCACGTGTCATGTGTTGGTCCTTTTGGGTCCCTTTTTGGAGCCTCGCTTTTTGCTCGCTTCGTGCTCGTTCCTCGAGCACTTCGTTGGGAGTTCCACTCCCGCTCTTGACTTTCAAGTCGGAGCTTTTGGTCCAAACGTGTTACGCTCGTTTGGCTCTCACTTCGGCCACTACCACGTGGCGCCCTTCCGGCTCCACTTTGGGGCCTAGGGATTTTGTGTCTCACAACTCCACCACCTATAGACGAAGTTTGATGTCCTCATCGAACGGTAAACCATTTTTTTTTTTTAAAGTAACACTCACATGTGTTACCATTTCCATCCTTGGCACCTAGCCAATATTTGTCAATGGTTTGACATTGAAGGCTCACCATGCCTTCTCCATATTCGTCAATGGTTTGACATTGAAGGCTCACCCTGTCTTTTGCATATGCCTCAATGGTTTGACACCAAAGGTTCACCATGCCTTGCCTATCCTCTAAGGAGGGTAGTCTCTCCAACTTAGAGACTGATTGGACCACATATAGTGATTCTCTCCTTTTATTGGTTTAGTTCTCGCTAAACTTCTTAGAGACCCTTCTCTAAGTCAATCCCACTACTCCTTCTCGAGTAGTCTCAATTTCCATCTATTGAACGTTTGCACCTTGGAACTTTTACTCTTTTGACTTTTGGAAGTCAATTTCCTAGGCGTCTCCAACACCTTGCATTGCATAAATTGTGCAACTCCACTTCCCCATCCTAGGAAGCTCATTACTTGAGGGCACCATCATCCTCTCTTCTATTTCGTGCCACCTTGGGCACTAAGTTCCATTTATCATACTTTGTGCTAGGGTTGTCCATGGCCCTATCATTTGGCTACCTTACCGCTCCCTCCCTTGGAGCTTCCACTTTCGCCAAATCAGAGCAATTCGGAATTCATCCTTGGAAACACACTTCCTTTTCCGGAATTTGTTAGTGTCCAACACATTAGTGTTCCTTGCCTAACTTTGTCACTTGGATTCCTTCCAAGGGATTCCACGGCCCTATCTTGGCCACTCATCTTTTGCTCTTATCCATTGATTGTTGCACCAAGCAACATCGAATCTCTACCTCCCTCCTTGAGGTATTCTTTTGATTCCATAGCAAAGGCTCTGCTTTGCCAAGACTAGGGTGTTCGCCCCTAGTAAGTCTCTTTAGCATCTTCTGCTGTGGGCTCTATCCACGGCCCAACTTTGTGACCCTCCCATGGGTCTCTTTAGAGACTACTCTCCTTGGACACACTATGCCATCGCAATGACATAGCTCATTTCCCTAGGGTGCTTTTCCCACTTGGTCACCTTGACCAAGCCACACCATCATCAATAGTTCAAATCAACACTTTGAACTAGGAACCTTATTCTTTAACCCAAACAAGGACCTTGTCCTTATTTAGCCACAAGATCACCTAGTGATCTCACCTCGGCACCTTAACAGGTTTGCCAATAGGTACTAGGTCTTCCAGACCTTTAATTTGTTAACTACGACCCCGGGGGCATCCCCCACACTTGGCGGTGCGCCCAAGCCAGCCCTTCCGGCCAAGGGTCCATAGCAACTGAGATTAGGTGTCCCCATCTCACTCACCACGTCCTTGGTGCCACTTGCACCAAAGCGTTCAAGTTAGATATGCCGAGCTTTCACACTAAACACTCTAACCGTGCATCACGACTCCGAGGCATCCCTCGCTTGGCGGTGTGCCCAAACCAGTCTCCCCACTGAGAGTCCATGACCACCGAAATATGAGTGTCCTCATATTCCAAACCATCACCACGCCCTAGTGATTTGGGACTCGAACCCAAGCACTAGAGGGTCGGGACTCGAACCCAACCTCCGTATATGCATCTACGGACGGCATCATACAAGATGCCTGGCGTGACTCCCCACGCCGGTGCACCAACTTATTTTTAAAGCGCGCTACAGATCACAGCTTAGGAACCTAGTTCCTCCACACTGCCAAGTCCTCTCACTTGACATGTCTGTGATCATGCATGGACTCCTCCATGCTCGGCCCCATGGCCCACCCTTTTTGAAGTTATCACCTTCAACTAGGGTATTTGTTCCCCCGACGTGCCAATCTCGCTTGGCAAGTCCTCCGACCACTGTAACATGGTTTCTGCATAAGCGTGAAAGTCCTTGACCATCGACTTTCATTCAAAGCCCTCTCTTTAAACACTCGGGAACTACTTCCCTAACCTTGATAGCCTTGCCTCATGGCAAGCTTCAAGACCACGCTTCTGCTGCGCCACTCTGATTTCGCGCGTTCCATGAACCATTTACACTTGGCCTTTCTAGGTACTAAGCTACCTAGAATCGTCTTTGGGAACCTTGAAGGAACTCTGTCCCTCAGCTTGCTAAGGCCTCCCTTTTTGCAAGCCTTCCAAATGCCACATAGTCTAACATGGACAATTCCATAACTTAGACTCTCCATGGCATCACGGTTGCTAGCGGCAACACCCTCGAGCCCCCATTTAATTCTCCACTCCCAGCTGGCATAACCAACCTTGGTTATGCCCTTCGATTTCTATGGTTCAGTTCCATCCTAATACTACTTGCTTTTTGGCCCCATATGTTTCCTTTGGTTATTCTCCTCCAGACCAGGAGGATAGCTTTGCACTTTCTATCATGCCTTAGCAAGTATTCTTAGGGATGAACCTACCCAATAGCCCAGGGAGTGGTTCCTCAATCCGGGTATGCTCACCTTATAATCCCACACACTGGGATTACATTGTTGCTTATGGGCCTTTACATGCCCATCACTAGCCTTGCCAAAATTCCATTCTTGGCTTTGTCCAACTCGGGTAGACAGTCCTCTCCTGTCTCCGCAACCTTGGACATTTGGATAGCACCTTCTATCCATCATTCGCTAGGGACTTAGTCCCTTTGGCTTTATCCATTGCCCTCGCGACATCAAACACCACCTTCTGGTGTTCTAGAGTGTTTGGGTGCCCCAATGATGGCTTTTTTGACAATGAGTATTTCCTTTTATGACATTGACTTACTATATCGCAACACAAGCAACTTATCCCCCGTAAGGGTATATCCAACTTCCCTATGCTATTAAGAAGTCTTGGGTAGCTACTTTCTACCCGTTTAACCAGTTATTTTGCACCTCTTGCTTAGTTGCCTCATAGTTGTCAAGTCCTACAACTCATTGCTTGGTGCTTTCACACCTCCATCATTATCTGGGTCACCACACTCCAACTGCATGCTCTGCAGCTTAGGCTATGCCATTCCCATTTTCACTGGGATTCCTTTGGCAAGGGGTTCTCATGAACCCACCAACATAGCCTCAAGGTATCACACCTTGGCACATTTGGTGTCTCCACACCATCGGCTCCACGAGCCTGCCTCTATGACATTTCCCCTTTGTGTCTAAGTCTTTGCCAAGACCAACACCGCTCTTTCTCATGCCAACCATCCGTTAGCACTGCACCATAGAGGTCACACACAACTTCATGTCAAAGTTGTTTTCTTCTGGGAACACCTTTCCCATAACTTTAGCATGGCACATTTTGCCATCGATGAGATACCCTCTGTTCTCATCCTTGGATCCTATGATCCCCCCCCCCCCCATCCTTTGTGGGGTACAACACACCTCAGTCCAAATGCTTCCATCAGTCCATTTAGGACCATCCCTTGACTCTACTTGAGTCATCCAGCAGTTTTGGACTTGGTTAATTCACAGACCCGTAAGGTCTTACTTGTGAGGCACTAGCTCACTGGAATACACTTCTTGCATTCCTGTCCTACTCAAAAGGACTATTTTCACAAGTGTTACTCCGACACTTGATTTTGTTATCTGGGGGCAACCTTTGCCCCTTAGGACTACTTGTCCATATGATGAGAATACCAACTCATCCACTTAATACACCCCCAACTCCTTGGGTTGTTCTAGCATTTATTAGAGGTAGCCCCGGCTACCATTTCGAGGACTCGTGTCCTCATCCATACTTGACCTCTTACAGTCATCCATTCCGGTCTCACCTTCATGAGCACCAGCCTCAACCATGTGAGGATAAACTTGTGACTCCTTTATTGTTTTTGGAGTCTCTATCTTCCCCGTGATCCCAACTATAATTGTTTACCCCAACTATATTAGCCTTTTTGCTGAGTCAAACGCTCATCTGGATCACCTCCTCAACTCAATGAGGAAAACCTTGCACTGTTCCCAAGATCCCAAAGTCGTTCCATTATTGGCCCCTTTTCTATCCACCACCTTGTCTACAAGTTCACACATGAACTGTAATGGAGAGCCATGTCTTCCCGACCTGCTACTCCTCAAGGATAGGTCCACTTCTTGGACCTTCCGTTGCCAACACCAGTGGTGATATACTTGAGCACCAATAAAAGTCGGACTAAGGAACAGTTCCGATACCAAGCTGTAAGCGACTAAATTTTCCATTCTACTTTAGTCACTTAACCACACCTCTGACCACTTGAAGGAGTCTCATTCACAACCTCCATAAGTCCCATCCAGGACTTGGGACTTGCTAGCCCCGAGAATGGCATCCATGCCACTCAACATTTGCACTTGGTCCAAGTGCTCCACGTGTCCGATCCCATGACCGACACTCAAAGGTACCACCGACATAGCAGCCCGTTACGCTAAGGCCATGCCCAATCACCTTTGCCACACGGGTAGTCCAATACCACTTGCATCACTGTCTTGGCTCTCCAAGACTAGGCAAACCATCCGTGAGTGGTCATCTCAAATCCACTCCTTAGCATCCTTAGGATGCCCACCGACAAGGGGAATAGCCTTCCCCAATATCCCTCTGTCAGTCCCCACTAAGTCCCTTTCTGCCCCTGGCCGTGTTTGCCAACACTGCCACTGGATCGAGACCCACAGGCCCGACCACTAAGTCCCACGGTCCTCTGGGACTTCCTCACCACACGACTGTGTCCTTGGTCACTACCCCAGAGGACTGCTCCTCTTCCTTTCCACAGTCTGGGCCTTTGGGACAACATTTCGGAACACCGTGGCCTTACGCGAGCCACCTGGGTACTCTCCTCGCCTTCTGCCCTTGGGTGCTCTAGCCATGGGCTTAGAGCGGGTTCCGTTGAGCCACACCAGGTATCCAAGTAGGTAGTGCCACCCACACTTGGACTGGGAGCATCGGCCAGTCGATCTCCCGGGGGAACTAGAGCCGGCTCTTGAACACTTCACCAAGCTACCCCGCTTGTCGGTCTGTGTTCACTCTAGTCTTGGACTTCCCAGTGGGCAGCTCATCACCCAACACTGGGTCCGGCCTTCCTAGGCCAAACTAGCCTTTCCTGGCCAAACTAGCTCCACTGCAGTCCTCCCCCTACTATACTTTTGGAGCTCACCAAACCCCCCAGGGTCTGAGAGACGAACGCTTTGGGCTTTCACCCTCTCAGACTCGGACTCGGACTCGGACTCGGACTCGGACTCGGACTCGGCCTCGGCCTTGGTCTCGGTCTCGGTCCCGATCTCGGTCTCGGTCTCGGTCTCGGTCTCGGTCTCGGTCCCGGTCTCGGTCCCGGTCTCGGTCTCGACTTCGGACTCCATCTCGGGTCCATCTCGGACTCCATCTCGGACTCCATTTCGGGTCCATCTCGGGTCCACCTCGGACTCCATCTCGGACTCCATCTCGGACTCCAACTCGGGTCCATTTCGGACTCCACTTCGGACTCCAACTCGGGTCCATCTTGGACTCCACTTCGGACTCCAACTCGGGTCCATCTCGGACTCCACTTCCACGTGTCATGTGTTGGTCCTTTTGGGTCCCTTTTTGGAGCCTCGCTTTTTGCTCGCTTCGTGCTCGTTCCTCGAGCACTTCATTGGGAGTTCCACTCCTGCTCTTGACTTTTCAAGTCGGAGCTTTTGGTCCAAACGTGTTACGCTCGTTTGGCTCTCGCTTCGGCCACTACCACGTGGCGCCCTTCTGGCTCCACGTTGGGGCCTAGGGATTTTGTGTCTCACAGTTTTCATCTCTGCGTATGCAATGAGACTAGTTACCCAATCTCATTGAATAGTACTCACTAATACTCATCCTCTGATACCAAATGTAGCGCACACCCTTTATTCAATGGTGATTTACCATAGGATAACACCACGAAGCGAAACCTAAACCCTCTTTGTGCCACGTGACAGATGCCACGTGTCCATGCCACGTGTCTATAGGAACCCGAGGTTCAGGGCCTTGGGCCACTGAACAAAGGAACGGTGCCAAACTCCCAAGCATGGAGCCAAGGAGTGACAGAACTGAACCACGGAGCAACTCCCGAGCATACAGCCCAAGGAGTGAAGGGACAGGAGCCCGGAGCGACTTGGAACAGTCCTAGAGTAACCAGCATCCCAATGCCAGGACTAGCACGCAAAACGGAGCCAAACGGAGTCTGGTGCTATTTTAGCATACCGGTGGCCTAACGCGAGGATATGGGTACTCCACCAACTAGCATGGAATGGAACTTGGGCTTAGACCCAAGCCAGACGCAGAACAAGGACAGACACGCAAGCGGGAGCTAGACTATGCCTCAGGTTGGTCGGCCATGCCCGACCTACCCACTATCCCTACTATACATTTGGAACCCCCCACAGGCCCCCCCCCTTAAGGAACACACGCTTTGGGCTTTCACCCCAAGCCTCCCTTAGTATCAAGAGTTAGTCTCTGGGACAAGCTCGAAATTTACTAAATATGGAATGTCCTTAGATTGCGAATTTGGACACGGGACAAACACCATTATGTTCAGGCCGATCTCTACATTCCGTAGATATGCCTAATGAGCAAATCTGGACACTTTCCATAAATAGCATTTGGGACCGAAATGAGACTAACACAAAGGGCATGATAGCAAGGGTGTTTGGCAGACACGGTAAGCTATCATGTAGCGATATTGAGGGACTACGCGAGGGTTCTTATCACTAGCAAGTGCAAGACAAAACGAGACGGGAACTCCTTACCGGGCTAAGTATGCTTAGCTAATAACACGTAGGAATTCCGTCTTTATGCTCGTCCGGTCTAAGTACACTCGAAATGCCCAGTTAACTCCACTAGCACAAGAGGGACTGATAAAGGGTTTAGCAATACCGACCTCCCGCCATCGTGGCAGTAAGGTAAGAGTGTCCGTAAGGACTGGTCGACAGGTAACTTTCGATACCCGAAGTCACATTCGCAACACTTAAGCTTAATATAATGGATCACCATTGAGAATTTAGTTAAAGATACATCAATGCTACTATGTGCAAATAGACTAGCTTCACTATCAACCACTTTGGGGTTGTTTGGGAGTGTCCGTAAGGACTGGTCGACAGGTAACTTTCGATACCCGAAGTCACATTCGCGACACTTAAGCTTAATATAATGGATCACCATTGAGAATTTAGTCAAAGATACATCAATGCTACTATGTGCAAATAGACTAGCTTCACTATCAACCACTTTGGGGTTGTTTGGGAGTGTCCGTAAGGACTGGTCGACAGGTAACTTTCGATACCCGAAGTCACATTTGCGACACTTAAGCTTAATATAATGGATCACCATTGAGAATTTAGTCAAAGATACATCAATGCTACTATGTGCAAATAGACTAGCTTCACTATCAACCACTTTGGGGTTGATCATTGTTTAACCAAACAACTTCATAAACACATTGCTCGCGACTACATGGATATAATATAAGTATCACAATGACTTGATCTTCAATCAAGCAACACTATAAGCAAGCTTATATTATTACTACAAAGGTTTACATGAGTATCAAGTGACAACTCGCAATAAAATGCAACATAAATGCCACACCCCACCGATAGAGATATATAACACTCAACACCACTAACTTTTATTCACAACACAAACAAGCTTATGCCACTCTTTTTCCGACCAAACTCAAAACTAATCCAACACCAAGTTACAACGATTAATAACTAGGTTCCCCGAAAAAGAATTAAACATTGTAACCCAAGTCTTCAATAGTAAGCTTAAGCAAAATGGTTAAGTGCTTCACTACTATCCATCTCATGACTCACCACTTGTAAAACCATCATAACCAACATGCATTAAGATAGAGACTCTTGATAGTGTAATGTGAATATAAGCAATGAAATCACACTTCGTTACAAATCATCTCTCCAAGAAGAGAAAGTGATTTTATGTGTTCATTCCTTTGTCCCTGAGGACTTTCTTTTTTGCCTCATTTTTTACCAAACCTCAAGTTTGCATTTGCATTGCCTTCAGCTCAATCTAAGAAAAGTTTATGAAGAGTGCAGTAATAATTATTTGAACCAATAGACTAATTCCTATAGTCTTGATTGATCCACTTATAATCATGTCTAGGAAGGATCTACTAATGCTGTGCTAAATAACTATGGACTAGCCTATTTGCCACTCATAGCAAACCTAGGTTTACTTTTACTCACGGTACATGGAACCATTCATGGTAACCCCCAATATGCTAACATTAATCCTACCAAGCTTGAGTTGCTAATGTGCCTCACTCACGAGCCCAAGCACAAACTCGTGTAAAATGGTACACCCCTTGCCAACTCAAAGTGTAACCTTCAGTTGTTAATATGCCTCACTCACAAACCCAAGTGCAAACTCGTACAAATAGAACATCTTAATCCATCTTATGAGCCTAAGAGCAAGCTCACATAATATGGTATAAAAAAGTAACCAAAATCCATACCCAAGGAATGAATGTGAAGTCTTAGCACCTAAATATGTATCCACTCGGATCATTGTTTTCATCTCTACATATGCAATGAGATTAATTGCTTAATCTCATTGGATAGTACTCGTTGAGACTCATCCTCTGATACCAAATGTAGCGCACGTGGTTTTCACACTTTATCCTATGGTGATTTATCATAGGATAACCATAAAAGGGAACCTAAACCCTTTATATGCCACATGCCATATATCATGTGTCCAAAGGACAATGGAGTGGAATCTGAGTTTTAGAGTTTTGGGCCACTGAATAAAGGTATGGAGCCAAATGTAAGGAACCAATTCCCCGAGGTGTCGTAGGCTAAAGGATCCTCGAAAGCACGACTGAAATGATAAAGAGTTCATCAGATGGGACTGAGACTGAGATCGAGTTAAGACCGACTCTGAGATCGAGTTCAAGACAGAGTCTGGGATCTAATCCAAGGCTGACTCCGAGACTAAGTCTGAACCGAGTCTGAGACTGAGTTCGAAACCGAGTTTGAGATTCGAGATCGGATCCAAGATTGAGTCCAAGGTTGAGTCCGAGACAGAGTTCGAGATCGGGTCCAAGGTTGAGTCCGAGACAGAGTCTAAGGTCAAGTCTGAGGTTGGGTTCGAGATTGAGTCTAAGACCGAGTCAGAGGTTGAGTCCGAGATCAAGTTCAAGATCGAGCTCGAGACCGAGTTTGAATACTAATACAGGTCGTGGGGTGAAAGCCCAAAGCATGTGTCTCCTAGGGGGAGGGAGAGGGG
>NW_003314310.1:841290-894330 GCF_000143415.4 Selaginella moellendorffii
GAGGGCTGCAGGGGGTTCCAAAAGTATAGTAAGGTCCAGGAACCAATCTTGAAAGAACTCTCCAGTGGTACTTCCAAACTGACTTGAGGTTGAGACTAGGGCTTAGGGGCCTTGGGTGGGAGTGAGCATAAACTCGGGTGGTATCAGAGGGGCCATCCAAAGAAGTGCTCAAGAGTAGCTCCCACTCCCGAAAGGAAACCAACTGCAGTGTTCCCGGCTTATGTGGAGTGGTGCCCTACTTGAGTACCTTGTGGCTCATTGGTCTTTGCCACTTCCTAGGGGCTTAGGCCTCCCCTTTGGGATGGAAGTGGGGGAGTAGAGGTACCCATACCAGGCCATTAGGCCACGGTGTTTCCCTCTGATGCCCCGGAGCAACTGTTACACCCAAGGCTTGGGATTTAGAGATGATCAAGTTTTGTTGTACCAAGGGATGTTAAGAACTTGGAGGCTTGGTGTGTTTGGCTGCTTGTGCCTGTGGGGAGTGTAGCCGAACCTTAAGTTTAGTCTAGCCCAGGGAGGGGGATTGGGAGAGATTTGGGATTCCATGGATGGATGGCTAATGCTTCATTGCTCGTACAATGAGTAGTTGAAACCAAGTAGGACTAAGTAAGAGCTAGTATAATAGGTGAGAACCTTGGCGAGGGAACTTAAGTAAGGCCAAGGTAGTGTTGGTCGAATAGACGAGGTAAGCTAACAAATTAAAAGGGAAAAATTTGTAGCTTACACCAAACTCCTAAACATGGAGCCAAGGAGCGATGAAACTGGAACATGGAGCAACTCTTGAGCATATAGCCAAGGAGCAAAAGAAAGGAGCATAGAGTGACTTGGAATAGTCCTAAAGTATTTAACATCCCAATACCAAGACCAACATGTAAAATGGAGCTAAATGGAGTTTAGCACTACCAATGGCCTAACATGAGGATATAGGCATTCCACCAACTAGCATAGTATAGATCTTGGGCTTAAACCCAAAATGGATGCAGAACAAGAACAAGCATACAGGTGGAAGCTAAACTATACCTCAGGTTGGTCAGCCATACCTGACCTACCCACTATCCCTACCATACATTTGGAACCCCCTATAGCAACCCCCCCTTGAAGAACACATGCTTTAGGCTTTCACCCTAAGCCTCTTTTAGTACTAGGAGTTAATCTCTGAGACAAGCTCAAAACTTACTAAATATGGAACGTCCTTAGATTGTGAATTTAGACATGAGACCAACACCATTATTTAGAACAATTTTCTACATTCCATAGATATGCCAAATGAGCAAATCTAAACATTTTCTATAAATAACATTTGGGACCAAAATAAGACTAACACAAAGGGCATTATAGCGAGGGTGTTTGGTAGACACGATAAATTATCATCCAATGATATTGAGAGACTAGTCTTAATACGCGAGGAGCTATTAGATATGCCAAATGAATAGATCTAGACACTTTCCATAAATAACAATTAAGATTGGAACAAGACCAACACAAAAGGTATGATAGCGAGGGTGTTCGCAAACACAATAAGTTATCATCTGGTGAATATTGAGGGATCAATCTCAATATTGTGGGGGTTTTTGATACTAGCAAATGCAAGCCAATAACACAAATTTCTCAAACCAAGCCGAGTATGCTTAGCAAGAAACACATAGTGTTCCTACCTTATGTTTATCCAATTTAAGTGCATGGCCATTGACTAATTTCTTAACTAACTCAAGTGGGAATTGATAATGGGTCTAGCAATACCGACCTCCTGCTTTTGTGGCAGTAAAGAAAAAATATCTAAAAGGATTAACCAACAAGTAAATTTTAATACCCAGAGTCACATTAGTAATACGAAGCCTTCAAATCCACAACTTAACTTTTTGAGTCTCACAAACTTTATCAAGAGAAAATAAATCTTGTTTTGCACCTTATGAACACTAAATATTATATACAACAACTGTTGAAGGCACAAAATCCTTATTTAGAAAATCCACTAATGCTAGAATAATATATCTGTCCTAAATAAAAGAAGAAAGTGAAGGGAGAGAAAGGGTATTAGCATTAGCTATAGAACTCCGTAGACAATAAACAATCTTGAAATTATATATTTGAAACTTTAGAGCTCATTAAATAGTATGATCAATAAAGTTCTTCCACTTCAATAACAATGTAAATGCACCATAATCACCTTCTAATAATGTTTAAGAACCATACAAATATGCAAGAAGCTTCTCAAAACCTTAAATTTTTGCTAAACACTCTAATCATCTTTATGATTATAGTGAACTATTGCAAGCATTGTTGAAGTTGTCAACATCATATTTCATCTGGTTTGTAAATTTTGAGCTAGCATTTATGGGTCTTAAAGATTTGTTAACGACTTCTCTAGTTTTGGGATATCTTTACTACACACAATTTTTCATTTTACACATGGATGCTTTTGATATCGGTTTTATAAGTGTGCTAATGCAAGAGAGCTTGAGTATGCTTAGTCAATGTAAGCTCCTCGAATTTGGACTTCCCAGGATGTCACCCAACCCAGTACTATTCAAACCCAAGGACGCTTAACCCCAAATATCCCAAGACCCTTAACCGATTGGAAAAGGGGGTGCACTCTTGTTCATGGGCCCTTTCCCTCTATATTTGAACCCCAATGGATCGTCTCTCAAGTCGTTCTCTTTGGTTGCTTACAATCCACCACGCTTCCCTGCAAGTTCACGCCCTCGTGAACGGAAGCTGAGAGCTGCAGCTCTCCTGAAAGCCCCGCTCTCTTGACACCCTACCCCTCGGGTCGAGCCCAGTGGGAGCTCGACCTCAATGGATCGTCTCTCGAGTCGTTCCCTTTGGTTGCTTACAGTCAACACTGTCCTATTGTATATATCAATTATACATTACAACTAACAAAGATAAATTACTCTACAATAGAGAAGCGAAACAATCAAAATATTGCATCTTGCTTAAGAAGTATTGCACATCATTCACAAACTTTGGAATAAGTAACTTTAGAATAGCTATAATAGGATTAACTTGTAAATCTTTATGAGAAATATGGTACCTAAAATATTATATCTTTAGACCCAAACACACGCTTCAACTACTTCAGCTTTGTAGCGCATGTGATCATGGGATGAGATTTGGATATACTGTCACCGTGGATCCTTGGAACTTTGGGGGATAAATGGGGATAAAATAGCCACTAAGGGCTCTCTCATCAAGCAATTGCCCCTTTTCCAGTTGGCTTAAAGGGAGAGAGATAAGGTGCGCTACAGTTGGTATCGGAGCAAATGGCACGGGTTCGATTCCCATTGATTAGTGGCTACTTAAAAGTATAATATACCCTTGAGCAAGGTATATTCCTACCCCTAAATTAGAAAATCGTACGTATTGGGCATCCATGCGTACGTCCTTCCTCTTGTGGAGTATCCCAGACGAAGGTATCCACCGTGGGACTGCGGTACGGGTGGATGACTAGTTGCCTCACATGGAATAGCTGGTCTACACAATGGAAGGATTGGTAGATTCAGTGCGGAAATGGAGGTGCATTGACATTGACATCTCTGAAGGGGGGGTGAGTGTAGCGCATGTGATCATGGGATGAGATTTGGATATACTATCACCGTGGATCCTTGGAACCTTGGGGGATAAATGGGGATAAAATAGCCACTAAGGGCTCTCTCATCAAGCAATTGCCCCTTTTCCAATTAGCTTAAGGGGAGAGAGATAAGGTGCGCTACAAGCTTTAAACTAACTTCCCACAACCAATCCAAACACTTTATGAATATCATAGATGTGCTCCTTCTATATTCATTTCAAGTGGATCAAGACATTATCAATGAAGTTAGCAGTCACATTTGGCATATCAAAGAGAACCTTAGCCATCATCCGTTAGAAAGTCATTAAAGCATTATTCAAACCAAATGGCATCACCAAGAACTTATATAAGTCAAATGGTGTATAAAAAACAATCTTGAAAACATCTTCCTCAGCTATCAACCCTTGAAGCAAGATCTAACTTAGTGAATTAATGATTTTTCCCTAAATGATCTAAATGTCAATAGTGTGAGGAAGAGGGTACACATCTATAATCACTTTATTTAATGGATAGTAATCAATGCAGAAGTGAATACTCCCATCATATTTTATCATAAAATGAAGGTCATATGCCCAAAAAGGAAAAGGCTACTACTTTGCTATAAAGATGAATGAAAAAGAAAAAACAAAAGAGAAGAAATTGAAAAAGCTACCAAGGAAATTGAGGGTTAGGTCTTATAAATGCCATAAATTTTAAGTGGTTTAGTTGGTTATAATTTATTTTATTTCAAAGTTATAATCATATTCTTTTAAATTTATGAGGACTTCCTCTTTTTTATAGCCATCAAGGTTAAGATATTTCCTTCTCAAACATAAACTATATTTGTGAGTGCATGGAATATAGACAAAGAATATAGAAAATGTGCATATCAATTAGCCCAAAACCCTTAGCTTATATATAGAAGCAAGTGGTCTAGATTGAAATAATTTTAACAACTATCAAAATCCCATTATGTTAATATTAGTATATAGCATTGTAGTTGTACACTTGAACCTTACATCATCCCCTCCTCTCAGAATAATAAAAGACTATTAGGATTTTCTCATAGATAGGCTGGGATCTGGAGGAACATTAGGAGGAAGCATTGGTGGATCTGTAGGTGGTACTAGTTGTTTATGATCCCTTTGAATGAAGCGTTTCAGCTGCTATATATACATAATTTCTAGAGGATCAGCCTATTGGATGTCATACCAAACTTCATAAACTTGTGGTCTAACTTGCCACAACACCTGATATGGTCCTTTCTATTGAGCAAGGAGCCCTTTAGATAAACCATATACTATATGATGAGGAAAACAAACTAACACTAAGTCATCTACTTTGTACTTTATATGTAGACAATTATGGGAGTTGTAACACTGTTGTTATCCCACTTGCATGCAGCCTAGGTGTTTGGCAGACTTGGCTCAGACAAGTGGAAGAATGCTTGTCAAATACTAATCCCATGACTTAGCATCAGCAGCTCGTGGCAATCGCAAAAGTAAACCCAACTAATATTGCTAATATTGGACCATGACTGGTGAAGCACCAACAGAACTCTGCACTCCTATGACATATGTATATTGAAAAGACGGCAAATAACCATCTCAATCCAAATGCTGAAAGTTCATGTACTTCACAATCATCCTTTTGAATGTAGCCATTTCACCAAACTGTCTAACTGTGGATGATAAGCACTCATGAAAGTGTGGTATATCCCCAACCGAGATGTCAAAACATGAAATGCCTTAGCCATAAATACGGGACTATTATCCGAAAGAATCTACTCTAGACAAAAATACTGGAATATCACTTGATTGAGGAGAAAATATCTAATAGTAGTTGCAAAGATGCTAGCAAGAGCATTAACTTCCACCCAACGAGTAAAGTAGTCAGAAGCAATAATAACATACTCATTGCCAATAATTGATCATGGAAAAAGTCCTATAAAATCAAATACTGCCAACTCAAACAGACACGAAAGTGCAATTGACTCTAACCATCCTTCTGCAGCACGAGGGGGAATGTTACGAGCCTAACACCAAACACAATTATGAGCTTGGCACCAAATGCAGCTATGCACATATCAGATAACATCACGTTGCATTTTTCCTCAATAGAATGACCTGCACAGCTTCTCGGTCACACAACAATATCCCATATACCTGCATAAAACAAGAGAATCATGGTAGACATAGAGAAACCGTGGAATAAAGATTGAAGGCACCACTAGCTATAAATGATCATCAGAATCCGTTCTCACAAAATAAAGATGGCCGTCTTCAAGGCGATATTGAGAATGTAAATGCTAGAATGGCAAATCGTCAGTCAGTGATGCAGAATTCTCAAATCCATCTCGAAACCTTCGAATCCATGACTCAATATTTTAAGCCTTACGAACCTCATCAAGAAAAGATAAATCTTGCTCTACACTTTGTGGACATTGAATGTTAAGGACAACAACTGCCGATGGCACAGAATCCTCATTTAGAAAATCCATAAATGCTAAAACAACAAGCTTATTAAAAATATAAAAAGAGAGTGAAGAAAGAAGAGGAGCTCGAGAAAGGGCATCAATAAACATCAACCATAGAACTCCTCAAATGAACAACATCAAAATCATATATTTGAAGCTTCAAAGCCTACCAAGCAGTAAGATCAACCAAATTCTTCCATTTCAATACTAAAGTAACGGTAGCATGATCACCTTTTAGTAACGTCCGAGAACCATAGAGATATGCATAAAATTTCTCAATTGTAATATACAGCTTATATATGCAATAGGATGGTGTTAACTAGGCACACTTAAACTCTCTTGCATTAACACACCTCCAAGATCAAAATCAAAAGCATCCATATGCAAAATGAAAGCTCAAGTATAGTCAGGATATGCCAAAACTGGAGAAGTCATCAAAAGCTCTTTGAGATCCTTGAACACTTGCTCACAGTCTGTAGACTAGATGGAAGATAATGTTAATGATTTTAGCAATGCTCACAATAGTGTAGTGCAATTAAAAAGATGATCCACAAAACAACTAAGATACTGCACCTTGCCCAGGAAGCATTGCACATCATTTACACATATCAGAGTAGGGAACTTTAGAACAGACACAAGTTTGTCATGATCAACTTGCAAACCCTTACAAGAAATACAATACCTAAGATAAATTATTTCCTTGGACCCAAACATGCACTTCGACTACTTCAAATTTATACTAACTTCCTGTAGCCAATCTAACACTTTACGAACATCACAAACATGTTCTTCCCACATCCCCTCCAAGTGGATCAAAACATCATGAATGAAGTTAACAGTCACCTTTGGCATATCATAAAGAACTTTGTCCATCATTCGTTAGAAAGTCACTAGAGTATTGTTCAAACTAAATAGCATCACCAAGAACTTATACAAACCAAATAGTATATGAAAAGCAGTCTTAGGAATATCGGCTTCGGCTATCGGTACTTGCCAATACCCAAAAGCAAGATTTAACTTAGTGAACTAACAACTTCTCCCAAAACGATTTAAAAGATCAGTAGTGTGAGGAAGAGGGTATATATCTAGGATCGTCACTTCGTTTAACGGACGATAATCGATGCAAAAATGAATACTTCCATCAGGCTTCATCACAAGATGAAGTTCACATACCCAAGGACTCCACAACTTTTGAATAACACCCTTTTCCAATATCTCTTTGACATTTGCATGTAAAATCTTGATCTCCTTAGGTGATCGATGACAAATAAAAATCTTGATTGGATGAGCATCCCCAGTTGGAATCAGATGACATGTGGCAATCTTGGCCCCAAATGATAGGTTAAATTCAAAGAGATCAGCATACTCCTTCATTAGCCGGTCAACCACTACAACACAAAGACCATTGGAGGGATTGGAGGGAAGAGCGGAACAAGAGAGAAACATAGGAGGAAGTAATGGTGAGATAAAAGTAATGGAAGCAAAAGTAAAAGTAGAGGGACAAGAAGTACAAAAGTGAGAGGAATGGATGAAATATAAGGAAGTATAAGACAAGGTGGAGAAGCCTCAAAGTCACATTTGGCATGATTGCATTATAACCAATCATACCAAGGATAAGGTCAAAAGCTTGATTTGGCACCACCTGCAATGACTGCAACCCAAGCTCAAGATCACCCATATGCACAACTAGGTGCGCCTCATCCCCATATGCATGTGTACAACCATTGCCATAAAGAATAAAATTTGACTCTACCGCACAACACAAATAGATAGCAACATATAGGCAACAGGTTGAGCAATAGAAGATAAACTTGAATCTGTATCAACCAACACAGAGAGAATAATAGAAGACCTTTTGTTATAAAAATGAACTTGGAAAGTAAATACTAAATGAACTAGTGCCGAGTGAACCCTTTAATGATACTCTCGAAAGAAATATGGAGGGATCACTGACTTATTCGTGCAAGGTCCCTCCATTTCCTAGATGCATCTCGGTGTCCAGACTTTTCACTACAATAGCATCAATAGGACATTGTTGTTTCACCTAGGAAATGGAAGCTGCCAATCCAGAAAACATCGATAATACTGACAACACTAATAAATGTGACCAACTTCATCATATGTCCAACAGCAAACATCATGGCCATGACCATGTCCTCGCATATTTGGCTCCACACGAAGCAAAAGGCTTCAGAAATAAATGCCAAATTGCATCGCCAACTCAAATGGCCCTTGACAAAGATGATGCAATTGTTGGAAGGCATCATCACAATTGTCAGTATATTCAAATATACGTTTGAAGATGTCTGGGAGAATACTCCAATCCCCACGAGTGGCTATGATCAAACCATAGTACCACTGTAGTGCCGTCCCTTAGAGACATGTGGGAAACTCATGCAAACGTCGAGCATCATCCAAGAATGATATATAGCAATGACTATGAAGTGATTGAATCAATAGTACACATCATCCCCAGAATTCCTACCAAAGAACTCTAGCCAAACGCGAGGATTAGCACCAAGAGCAGAAGGAGTTGTACCACATGCCGTGAATGTTGCCATCAATTTAGTTTTGTTGTTCAACTGCAATCACATAACATTGAGCAATTGCACCAACTACTACTTTAGAGTCAAAAGAGGAGAAGATTGCTGCTTTACCATGAAGATGAATGAAAAGGAAAGAGCAAAAGCAAAAAAATGAAAAAAAAAGAAAAAAGAAGGGAGATCTAGACATGCAAATGCTATATCTAAATGAAAGGAAAGAACAAAAGAAAGGAAACAGAAAAAACTAAATCAAGACAATGCAAAAATTAGATTTAAATCAAAATCCCAAATCTAAACACTCCTCAAGGACAATCAAAAGTGCTCCTCACCTCCATCAATGTAAGTGTATAAAATATAGAAAGGGAATATAGAAAATATGCATATTAATTAGCCCCAAAAACTATAGCTTATATATAGGAGTGAGTGGTTTGGATTGAAATGAATCTGACAGTTATCAAAATCCCATTATGCTAATATTAGTATACAGCATCGTAGTTATACACTTGGACCTCACATATTAAAAATACTAATTAAGGACTTGTAATTATTTGATTTCAGACTATATTTTTCTAATAATCTTAGATTTATAATTATAATAACAGCATGCCATGATTATAATTTTTGATGACTTGTTGAGGCATTCTAAATCTTTTCCAATAAATTTAAAACTATATCATATACTATAGTATAAATTTTAGTGAAAAGTACTTTATTGGGCTAAATTTGAGGGGTAGGGTATTAATAGAGCAAGGCTCTAGGGAAAGATATGGCTTTTAGCTTTTGTTCATCAGAGTGTACACATGTAGAAAAGCAATTATAAACAATTAAAAGGAAATGTTTGAGAGATAGTCCATAAATAAAAGTGCACCCCCTCAATTAAGAATTAGAATCTTAAGATATTTAAGGTTAAGAGTCCCTATGCTTAAATAGTATTAGGATGACTCACTTAGTTGAGATATTTGGGGTTATGAGTTATTGGGTTTAAATAGTATTGGGATGGGTAATTTCTCAGTAGTCTAAATTCAAGAGTTTATAATTGTTAAACAAAATCAAACCTACCAAGGATGCTTAATCATAAATATCCCAAAACCCTTAATTAATTTATGTTCATGTCTCTTTATATTTGAAACCTTAATAAACAATATTTATGCACCCCAACATTTTTATTTATAATTTTTTCTTTTAATTTACGAACCTTAATAGTGTAAGTTCTTGAGTTTAGACTTCTCAGAAAATCACCTAACCCAATATTATTCAAACCCGAGGACATTTAACCCCAAGTATCCCAAAAATCTTAACCGATTAGAAAATATAGTGCATTATTGTTTATGGGCCTTCTCCCTTTATATTTGAACCCCATAGATTGCTTCTTAAGTCATTCTCTTTGGTTTCTTATAAATAAATATTCTCTTAAGTTGTTTTTTTATTGCTAATATAATTTTATATATTTTTTAATACACCATGTGATTCAAAGGGAGTGATATGTATTTTTATAGAGATACCACTATTGCTAAAGAAGTATGGAAAATTGATTCTTGCCTTCCTTTTCATAAGAAAAATTTCTTACTAAAGAAAGTGAGGAATATTACTAAAAGAATTATTGTGGATTTCTTATAAAGAATATAAGCATAAATAATTAAACAAATAAAGAAAATAGATAAAATCTTCACAAATATAAACATGCTTTGACAAAGATTTGTTTGTTATAGCGATCAAGCTGTATACAAATAGACTTAACAAATAAAATAGAAGAGCTAAAATATTAAGAATCTTGAGAAATATGGATTCAAACATTAAATCGTTGACAAAAAAAAAATGGAGAATAAAAAGTATATGTTCAAAGAATTTTGGTTCTTGCACTATATATATACTTTTTGCATTTTTCTTTCAATTCACATGGTTTTTCTCACGACTAAAAGTTTTAGTTGTGTTGTTCTTAGTTTAAGTCATCACATCTTGGCTTCCTTTTCTTTGACAAAGTATAACCACCTTAACTTTGTTTAGTGTAGGATTCACTATTTTTCTCTAATCACACTCCTTTATTTTCATGTATGTTCAGGCTCATGAATCTTGGCTAATTGGAATTTTATTTTTCCATATTCATAGATTTGAAGCTTTCTAGAGAGTGTTTTTAGGTATTCAATTCATTCCAAGTCTTTTGTAGTATTTCATGGCTCAAGGTTATGGCTTTCTAACTCGTTCTTAAAGAATTAAAGATAGGCAAGATCTAAACCTTTCTTTATTAAAGTTGTTTATTTCAAAGTGAGGGAAAAAGTTATCTTCTTTATTTTAAAGGAAATTTAAATATCTACTTAGTCATGGATTTCTTTCTTTTAGAGTTATTTTAAGCCTCTCACCACAAATGCCAAGTTTAGGAGTTTGCCACTTATTGTATATAAATCCACATTCTCTACCGAAATGGTGAATCTTCTTTATTAGAAAGAGTTATTTGATAATCTCATTAAAAGTATTAAAACCTTTTTTGTGTCCTAGGCACCATATGAAAATAGCTGAATGTTATTGTGTCTAGAATAGAGATGACCTAACATCTGTTATCCAAATTGTATGTTGTGGAAACTAAGTTGCAATAAAGAACTCCAACAAATAGGAAAAGAAAGTATTCACATCGAGCCACCATAAAAGAGTCTTATTTAGAGCATAAATATAAAAGTCACTTGATTGTTTGTAGAAAATTAAGTCAAAATCCTGTCTGATATGATTTATGTAAAGACCCCGTGGAAGCGGACATTCCCAGAACAACTCTACAACATTCTGTGTTGATGCAGTGGAAGTGATAGGGATGAACTGTGCTACCTGTCCATAATCATGAAAATTGCATCCTTGGTTTGGATTGAGCTGAGCCCCACAACAAAGTCCATTGACTAGCATAGGGTGAAGCAACCCTAGAGTTGCCACCTTTTCAAATTTCATCTATTGGCATATTGATCACTCTGCAATCCACCTGCAGACATCCTTCTATAACCCCTTCCAGCAACACTTAATACTCCCTCATGGCAGTTTTGCTCTCCCTTAAATTTTAAGCACTATAGCTCAGAATTGATGGTGATGTCTCCAAGCTGTCATAAGGTCTCAACCCCAATGATGGTATCAACTGCCCCCATCTGTAGGACTCGAAACATCCCATGAATGTCAAAGCCACCAACTGAGAAACAACAATCAGCCATAATATCCACGTCCAAAGTCCTGCCATGGAGCTTCAACCTCAAAAGACTCCATTGGTTGATGAAGATATGTGAGGCTTCTGAGTCTATCAACCCAAACATCCTGCAACTGTGCAGTTCCCATAAATGCTAAGAGTGAGATCAATGCATCCTCCACGTGTTGCTGCTCTCTCCCTCCAGCTCTGGTATGCCAGCTTCAAGGACAAAAACCTCCCAATCCTCCTAGATGTTGTCAGTTTCCACTTGATTGTCTTCTTGGAAATGGAGCATGCTGAGTTTTCTCTTGAGAGGAACTCCTACATGCCGCATTGGGCACTTCTCTCTATGACCTCTAAACCAGTGTCCTCCGCAATCAAAACACCACCCCTCCTTCAAGTCGTTCAACATCTTTCCTTGTGTGGTAGGCTGGTTGCTGGCTGTGGTAGTTGGATTAGTGGCAGGCTGTGGTAGACTTGGAGGCAGGCTGTGGTAGATCTGGAGGCAGGCCCTGGTGGGGTAGAGAATTCACACAAGACCATCCTATCACACAGCCAACTTTGTGTCAAGTTTATGATACTTGATGTTGGCACTTAGTGAGAATTGTATAGCATGATGGACTGATTTGGGCTGGTGTAGAGCTACATCTAAGCCCATGCTTGCCGACAACAAGGTAATATATCACTAGACCAATATATCCTCATGCATGTCTGCGACCTTGAATTTCACTTACAGCCACTCCTTGTTAAACTCCTAGAGTATTTGGCACTAAGGAACATACCAAATTGTACACAACTTGTTGAACAGCATCTCCTCGACAGGTGTGAGACTGAACTCATCTCGCAAGGCATTCTTGAAGGTCTCCCATGGAAGCATCAAGCCCAAACACTTGGCATGGTAGTACCACTTGGAGGCTAGTCCCTTGAAATATATTGCCACCAATGGAACTTTTTCTCTCTCTCTAGGACTTTGCTATATAAGAAGAATCTTTCCATTCTTCTTGTCCAATTTTGAAGCTTGGCCCTGTCTATGACCCCTATATTCCATGAGTAGGATCTTTTGCTTAGTAGTCAACTAGTGTCAAAGAGGGAATATTGGTCGCTAATCCAGAATTAGATGGCTGTCTAGCATCACAACAGACCCTCCGAGATGATTTGGTATTCCTCATCTATAGCCTCTCGTTCGACTGGAGGCTCTAGCTCTGGAAGAGGTTCTGGATGTCGTTGCAGAAATCAGGACAAAACTCAGTTTCTTGAGCACCTACAACCCTTAGAGTGATGAATGCACCAACCAAACACTGGAGGTGCTACTTTGAGCATTTTGATTGGGCAGTTGGCAATTGTGGGCCAAGTGGCTGCCCAACACTCAACAATGCACTCAGCAATAGACATGGAACCATATACAGCGTTGTATGGTTGACTAATACCAACTCAATTCATGCTCCCAACTGATGTCAACCCCCAGAAGTAGTAGACTAAATCCAGGCGATCGCTAAGCAGGCTCAAAGCGGAATAGGAGAGGATGAAGTTCCTTGTAGACAAGAAAAGGTTATACAGAATGTTCTAGGTGGGGGGAGTGGGCATACATTTGATATAAACTGGAATGCCACACTTTGGGTAGAAGAGAAATACCACACTCTAAGCTTCACCCCTACTTCCTTGGCTCATACAAAGTGGTCGCTTGCATCAATGAGGTGGATTTCCGCTTAACATTGCCACCAGGAGTCTGTATGCACAATGTCTTCCATGTTGGGGACTTCAAGCTCCACCATTGTCCACTCCCAAAAGGCACAATACCAATATTTCTTCTTCTTCTCCTTCTCTCTTTTCTGCCATGTTCCTTCTTTCTCTCATTTCCTTTGTTTTTTTCATCCATTCCACTTGGGAGCTTGGTAAAGTCTCTATTAGAAGCTCTTGTACACCAGACTTAGTATTGGTCACTAAGTTCTTTATGGACATGCAAGTTCATAACAACAAGTCTACGGCCAACTTCCTCATCATTGACTATGTTGCTTTGGGAGCCTCTAGACAAGAGAAGTTAGTTATACTTGGCCTGCCATGGTTAGAAGTGGCACCTTGCTTGTTCAATTTTGAGAACTACTAGCTGTATATTGGGCAAGGAGCCAGCCAGGTAACAGTCCTCAATGTTAAAGGACAAGAACTAGCCTCTTAGGACATGGCTTAGATTGCACGACCAGGCTCCTCTCCACAACAATTTAGTCCTTGCTCGTCATACACTGATATGGGGATAGAGTCTCAACCTTTGGGATGTAACATGGTCAACTTTTTCCATATGGATTTGACAATAATGTTCCTCAACTTCCTCTTTATCCACTCTAAGTCTCACTCAGGCTCAAGGAGGCAAAGGATCTAGAAACAATTCTTGAGATTCCTAAAATGTCCAACTTAGAGGACAATATAGTTTAGTGGTGCCTTTGGAGAGAAATTTTTTTGCCACATATCATGATGAGGGGCCAAAAGAGGATTCTCTTAAGGACCTCCTCACACAGCCTTAGGCACTAGAGGTGGTTCTTCCCAGCTTCAACGTCAGACAGTTCTCTACTGGAGGGGGTGACTTGCACATAAATTTTCCAGTAGAAGCAATGGATCCTCAGCTTATGGATGACCAGGCTCAGTAAGACTAGGCAGAGATGCAGCTGTGGTCACCATTAAGGCCACTTTCACTTGAGCTTGAACCACTCGTATTTGTGTTGCTAAGGGAGTTTGCAGTTGTGAACTAGATATTTCTTCCTCTCTTGGAGCCCATATCCACCAGCAAACCTTGCCTTTACACAACAATCTTAAAGGCATATGTATGTCACTTCCAGTGCCCACAAGCACACATTTGCAATAATTTAGAGACCATTTCTAGCCACAACTTTTTCTTTTGACCTTCTCCAAGCCTCTCCCTAGGCTGGAGAAACTCCTGAAGAGAGTTGGGCTGGCACTTGAGAAAAATTGTCACTGTCTAGAGAATCTACAAGCTTGTTGCACTCATGCACTTGGTTTAGCTACAACGTCAGAGTGTTGTGGATCATGGTACATCACTCCAAACCTCTCCAACCATAGGATGCTAGCCATGGCACCACCCACAGGCGATTGTGGCATCTTCCACAAGCATTGATACTTCACTTGATTTTTGTGAGTGCTTTAGACTGAGTTTTTTTGCTTTGGAGGCATTTCCTTCCATACTCCAAGGGCCTAATCTATTTACTTAGTATCTACTTAATCTAATTACTTAGTATTTTAAAAGAAGAATATGAGTATTTTTTAGTTTCTTAAGTGTTGTATATATACCTTATGAGTTTTTGGTTTTCTTAAGCAAAACCTGTAGGGATGGTAGTGGATATACCTAGAATATATTTGGATATTTAAGAATATTCTACCATCTAATGATTGTTATTCATTTAGATTAATCTTGTATTTATACTTTATAAACATGTTTATAATTTATAAAATTTCCTAGTATTCTTTTTATTCTACCACCTAATGGTTAATATGCAATAAAATTAATCTTGATTTACAAATTATAAAGATGTTTATAATTATTGATTAATTGGATTATTCAAAAATACTAAATAACTATGACACTACTATTAAGCAAGCATTGCTGCATACAATGCACAATTTTTTTTTAATTTATTGAGTATATATATAAGTTTTTTCTTAAAGTTTATCCCTGTAAAGTAGTTTTTAGGTTGAGTGAGGATTGCTGCTCATTTTCAGTGTCTCGGAAATGATTAAGTTTTTCTCAATGGTGCTGCTACACACACTTACCAGTTCCAGCCTTGTCAGATGCACCACGATCATTAGCTCATCCTCATTCGGAAGAAGAATTCTGTATGCCCATGAGGAAGATGGACTAGTAGGACTTTGGACAAGAGAGAGCAAGTAAGGATTCTTAGGATCAAGAAAACCATTACAATTGGTGAGGAGAAATGGGATGACCTTGTATCGTCCCACATCATACACTTGTGGCTTCAAGCTGGAGATAAGGATACATCTATATCACTTGGCAAATGAAATGGTGGATTGGTATGGCAGTCGAGACTATGAACACAAGATTCCATGGAGTCCATTCCTTTCCTAGAAATCGTTCACTGGTGGGAGGTTTAGACCTGATAGTTTAGCTTGCCTCATGGCAGTCAAGAAGAAACAAGGCCAAACCTACATCCTCAAAGAACTTAAAAAACATTTATAAGCTTGGATCCATCACTTGCTTGCACACGAGGTTGTGTTGGATGTCACCATGGAACTCTTATGGCTCTACCATATATAGATTCAGATGCCTAACAGTTTATTATTATGTTAGGGTAAATGTTGGCTGCCATGGCACCTTTTTTTCTCAGTATTGCTGCCATGGCTGCCCTCTTTCCAAGCCAACAATTGAGATGCCATAGCTGGCTGTGGCTGGCCATAGCCATGGCCTTGCAAGCCATGGCACTGTTTAAGTGTTGTAGCACAACCCCAATGTTGGCATGCTTGTAAGTTTTCTTTTCTTCTCTTGCCATTTATTTTATTTTCTTTCATCTTATTTCTTACCAAGATGCCATGACTAGGTGAGAGATCCAAGCATGAGGTAAAACTTCAGTCACAATGTCGGATCCAGCACAACCTTTTCCTGGCAAGCACAGAGGTTTGTTTCTTCTATGTTTATAGGTCATCTCTAAGTATCTCACTAACAAATAACCTCATGTAAAAAGCTATGAAGTTGGACTGAATGCAATGCATCTAAAACTCATATGAGTATAGTAAAATAGTAAAACTAAATAAAAAACTTAAAGCAGTATCTCTAGTGTTTCTTTTCTCTTTCTTTTCTTTCTTCCAGCTTTCTATTTTGTTATAAATTATGTTTTCCTCTGGAGAACTAAGATCTTCCTTGAGTTCTGTTCTCAAGGTATTCATTCAGAAGGTCAAGTTTCTTCTATGTTTACTTCTTTGTCCCAGTTTTCTCCACATTACTTCATTCTACACATCATACTCTTAAATGTCATCTATTCATAGTCACCATTCACTCACCTGTTCACCAGCTGCATCATTGTCTTTCAATTTTCTGCTTATATTCTATTCCATATCTCTCATACAATAATGGGGATTCGACTACGTCATGTCCAGCACAGCATTACACAGTGGAAACATTATAAAACAGCACAAATACAAAGATATGGTGTAAACTATCTCAATGTAGTGATCTTTCTGCAAATTTCTAGACACTATAGCAGCTGATTTCTACAGCAGTTGGTGTTGGTTGGACCTGATCCTGACAGAATGCCAAGCACTTTTGATGGACAGATGTTGTTGGTGAAACACACTCTCCACAACACCAAAAGTAGCAAATGCCACGTACTAGCTGCACATGTTTTTCTCTTCTATGACAATTATATGAATTGCAAAGACACTTAATAACCATCACATGCTAAAAGACCCCCACCACTATCCTCTCACACCATTTGGCCACCACTGTCATTCATCTCTTCATGCTGTCACAATTATTACTTACAATCATCACTTCCATTTTCTTTGTTTGGGACTTTGAGGCTTACTTGGGAGAGTTTGGAATATTTCTTTTGAGGCAACAGCTCAATTTAGTCCTTGATATCCTTGGCTGCATCTTTACTTTTTGCCTCTCTTTACTTTCTTTGTGGTTGCCTGATCCTAAGAATTTTTTTATCCCAAAATATTCCACCATCTTTTATCAAAGCCATGCTTGAGCATGAGAGAATAAAGATTGCATGAGCAGAAGAGAGTGTGAGAGAGGGTTGGGGCTAGAGCCCTAATACAACCACTAAGGGGACTAAAATTGATTACAAATGATGCATTTGAGAAAAAAAATGGGAAGGTATTACAAAAAAAGAGCACTTGGGTAGAGGCCATTTCTAGTTTCAAGTAAGCAGCAAGAAATCTTACACTCTCTGTGAAATATGCTTTAAAACTATATTAGGCAAGTCCTAATGACTCCAAAATTTGCACTACTTCTAGCACCTTGGGGGGAAGCTATGTCCATCATGGCCCTAAGCATCCATCTCATATATTGGGAATCATAACTTTAGTCATGTTGTCATTCTGTTTAATTTTCCCACTATTACAGAATTTTTATTTAAAGTAACACTCGTCTCCAACAAATGCTAAAGTGAAAAAAGTGGACAAGAGGGGCTAATAAAGGGAATCAGCAGTACCAACCTCTTGCCAACATGGCAGTAAAGAAAGAGTGTCCATAAGGATTGGCCGACAAGTATCTTTCAATACCCAAAGTCACATTCATGACACTCTCCCCCCTTAAGGAAGATTGATGTCCTCGTTGATGCATACCCGAAACAACTCCAAAAGTTAATAGAAAGCACACTAGAACTTATAGAAAATCCAAGGTGTTTGTATTCGTTCTCAAAGGTACCACTGGTGACAAGAATGAAACATTTATAGCTAGAAAAATGAAAGTGTTTTTTTATCTCTTCCCATTCCTTGAGTCTTTATTTGGAATATAAATAAAAAATGACATTTCAAGATGGGAACATTCTTCTGAACAGACATATTGTCACTCCCCGCTACCAATGTAAGCAACTTGAAGTAAAAGAGAAAATCAAGCAAGCTATGTGCAATGAAATCTTCACTTCTTTTCCTTTTCTTGTTTCCTTCTATAACCACAACATCTGGATAGCTAAATTAGAACATCCAAACTATTAAAGTGCTAGAAAGTTCTTTACTAAAATTTCTTTCCTAATCTGAGAGCAAGCATTACTATGATGGATCATAGCTCAAAGATCAAAAACAGAGCTCTAGTGCTTTGTTTGTCACTGATATGACAAGTCTTTACACTGAAGGTAGTAGCAAGCCTTTGAAAATCCTTGAACAAGACATTAAGCTTTGGTGCATTTACAAGTTTTTATTGAAAGAAGATTGAGTTGCACTACTTTTATCTTTGGCAGCTTCATTGTGTTGTGGATTCTTGTAAGCTGCTTAATTAGTGGTAGCACTAGAAATAGCAGTGCAAGAATTGCTGGAAAAGAATGATGTAAACAGGTTAAATTTGTTCTAAGAAGAAAATTATACTTCGAGCTTTTGGTGATTGCATTGGAAAAGAAAAAATACATGATATACTGTAAAAGCAATAGTTGTTCTTAGAGGCTTCATAATTTAGTGTTGGAGAGATTGGCTAGCTTGTCTCATCAACATATTCACAAGAAATCATGAATATAGTGTACAGCAAATCAATCAAGCTGCACTAATGCAAAGCTCAATCGCGTGGCCTCGTCAAAGGCAGTCATTGTGGAAGGCCAGGATATGGTAGTAAGAGTGCTGAAAAACATGACCAGAGCCAGGAAGAAAATATCCCATCATATAGGAAGGAAAAAAGAGCTCCCTTGGTTTCTTGGTCTCATTTCCAGGAGTCATACATTTGAATAAAAAAGCTTTTTCCATTTAGATTATTAATAGATTTCAGCAAAATTTGGTGGAAAAGTTTGGTCTCAAAACTAAAAACATGGCTGGAGAAGTGTATGAATATATCTTATATAAAAGCATGGAGTGGGAAGGAAAAAGCTACTCAAAAAATTTACAAATATGCTCATCACAAGCAATCTCAGCAATTACACTTCTTTGTAAAGAAAGATGACAGATGCTTGTTTGTTGCATATAGAGCATCTCTAATTAGAGTATCCTTTGGCATTTATGGTTAATAATGCAAATTGGGTATAATTTTTGTAGAACTTGAAAATTGCACTTTAGATTCACCTTCAAAAACCCATTGCCCTCCAAGTCACTTAAATAAGAAGTGTGACTATATTGACAATGTTGGACAAGAAAAATGGGCTTTCTATTGTGATGATGTTACAAGATTGGTCAGACCTACAAATATATCAATAGATTTAGTGATTTGTGTACAATTTGAAGTGGCTTTAGGTAAATTTTAGTGATGTTTGTGGAATTTAGAATGATTATGGATTCTTTTGATACTAGTTTATAAATTTGATTTGATGTGAAGAGGCAATATATCCAAAATATATACTTCATAAGTGCAAGAGTCTTAGGCTCAAATCCTGCCAAGAATGAAATCACTTTGCAACTTTTGAGTATGTAAAACCCTAGAAGTGGGCTTTAGGGCTGCCAAGGGAAGCAATGGAAATTAGAAATGATGCATTTGAGAAGAAGGTTGAGTGGGCATTACAAGCTAGAAGAGCACTTGGGCAGAGGCCACTTCCAGTATTCATAGCAGGTAATAAGGTGAACCTTGCACTCTTGCTAGACAAGGTGAAAGAGTCAGGTGGGTACTCTAAAACTAGTGGGTCTAGAAAGTGGGGGGATGTGGCAGCCTCAATAGGGTTGCCACCACATTGTGGGCCTAGTGTCAAGTTAGTCTATCTGAAGTACCTCAAGGCTTTTGAGAGTGGCAGGGTCTTTGGTGCTGGTGCTACATCTGCAAATGTCACCAAAGCCAGTGTTGATCCAAATGAAAAGCCTTCAATCCACTCTCATGTCAAAGAGGCCCTAAAGCCTCCAATTCACTCTCATGTCAAAGAGGCCCTGGCCCATTTGAGGAAGCTGGCTCTGGATCCAGGAAATGCAGCCCTCCGTGAAGGGGACAGTGGGAAATTCCAAGCTACAATCAGGGCATTCTTGGGTCGCCTCCAGAGGCAAGACAACCACCAAAAGGTACAATTAATCAATCCAATGGTTTATGTCATTTAATAACTAACTGACGTCTTCGTATGTATTTTTACGTACAGAGATACGATAACACTAGAGCACGACGACCTTCCAAGTATAGCCTTCGCTCTCTCACACCTCGACCCAAACCTCAGCCTCCAAGTTCCTCGGAGCCTGAGAGCGTTCCAATCGGACCAAGCTTTCAAGCCAAAGTTCCCTCCACCGTGGCTCTCCATGCCGACGACGATGACTCAAAGCTCTTTCTAGGAAGAGTGGTCTGGTCCAAAAGGGTGGCGAGAAACCGAAGCCATACCGCTAGTACGTGCTTCAGCGCGGACGATAGCGCGGAAGACTCTGTGAAGCTACACGTCAACGAGCAACGCAGGAAGCTCAAGCTGGAGCTGGGAGAGGACGTCTTCCGCGAGTGGGGGTTTCACTCAATGGGGGAGAGCTTAATCAAGTCGGCCAAGTGGAGCAGGCAAGAGCAAGCTGAGTTTGCGGCGATCGTGAGAAGCTGCCGCGGGGACAAGGAGGAGAAGCTTTGGCCGGACCTCCAAGCTTCCTTCGCGGGAAGGAGGAGCCGGGAGGAGCTGGTAAGCTACTACTTTAACGTCTACGTGCTGAGAAAGAGAGCTCTCCAAAACAGAAGCTACGCACCTGACAGTGAGAAGTTTGATACTGACGAGGAGGACGACGACTTACCAGGCTTGATGATCTGACTTGATGACAGCTTCTTCACTTCAGGCATGTTTTTGGACTCGCGCTCCTTGAAGCGATTCTCAGACTTATCTAAGAGGTGAAGCCAACATCCAACCAGTGTCATCAGGAAAAATGGCGGTAGAAGAAACTCCCTTTTTTCTTTAGCTTGTACTGAGAGCTACTTTAGCTTTGGCGGATTGCTGTACAACCTGCTCTTCGGCCCATTTCACGAGTGTCCTTCGCCGCTTTGCAGCCGACTCCATGTACTCTTGAACAGGAGGAAGTTCGTGCGTGGGTGGATTTCCAACGAGTCCCTTGATTAGCTGCAGGAATCCAAGACGTAAGATCTTTCCTAATAATAAAAATGAAATTCACCTTAGAAGCCCACTTTCGTTCTGCTTGTTGACAAACGTCACGAAGATCGCGACCTGACATCCTGGATGGAGAAAAGTTCAAAACCAGTACTCATAAAAGAGTGCATTGTACCCTTCACTTGTGGCTGCAACAGAGGACAATTCCTTCCGGCTTAAGTGCCTCGCATACTGTGCTACAATTTCCTCTCTTGTTTGTAAATCAGGCAAATCGAAAGTGATTGAAGCATCGAACCGGCTGCCAAAAAACGGTAAGACTCCGACTGATTCAAAACTTGGAAGCGGACCTGAGCAGCGCCGGATCAAGATCTTGCTTCCGATTTGTTGCCGCGATGACAACAATCCGTTTATCTTGCTCGAATCCATCCATCTTCTCCCGAGTAAGATAACCAGTCTAAATACCGGGAAAGCTAGACGAAAAAAATCTTGTACCTGTCTCAAGAGGACTGACAGCATTCTTCTGGTGGCTTCGTGCATATCACTATCTCGGCTCGTTGCCAACGAATCAATCTGTAAGGTCCATTGCTGAAATATGGATTAAACAAAAAAGCTCGATATACCTCATCCAGAAACACAATTGCGCCATCCGGGAAATCATTTCCCGCATTAAACACGGAAGAAAGCAAGCGTTCGCTCTCTCCATAATATTTGGATGTCACAACTTCCAGAGGCACATACAACAAAGGAACACCCTGTTTTTGGCATTACAATCCAGTCAGCGAACAAGAAAACAAGGTTATTGAAGACATGACACATACCGCTTGACTGGCTATAACTCTCGCACATGAAGTCTTTCCACAACCTGTGTAAACGGAAAGAATGAGAAGGTCCGCTTCAGTTTCTAAAACCTACCTGGAGGTCCTTCAAACAAGATTGCGCGTGGTCTATTAGACTCAAACTTTTCCTTAGTTCCTCTTGCAATACTGTCATAAACTTCTGGACGTTTTAGAGCTAGGAGGACGTTATCTTCTATCTCCCTGTATCACACACGTAAGCTGGATAACAACAAAGTAAAAAAAAAGAGTACCTCTTTTGCTCGTGATATCCTGCAATACTTTGCCACGTGAGACCTTCCGCCTCAGTCTCGCCACTCTCCATGTCAAGGCCATAGACCTTAACTCCAAGCTTATCCAAAGCGTCTAAAGCTCGCTTAACTTTTCTTCCATTCACTTCTCCCTTAAAAATTCTCACTTTTGGCGCTGGCTCTACATTGATACCGGCAGCTGTGCGTACAGTACTTATCACCGTGTCAAGCTCCGCCGAACTCAGTTTCCCCTTTCTTAAAAACTCTATTTCCTGCAACTGCACGCACTCATCAAGTTCTCATCTAAAAGCAAACAAACGTACCGACGATTTCTCCCCTATGAGAGGTTCGAAGATGACAACGCAAAGCCTGTCCGTAGAAACTTTGTCGCTGTTTCGATCAGGATGGGAAACTACCAACTGTCGAGCAACTGCACTGATTCAGAACAAACGAAGAGATCAAATCGCCGCAACTCTGTCTCTACACTACCTGCTGGAAGCTCTCACGGCCAGATCCACATCACCACCAAGATGAGAAACCAGATCAACGACAAGCCGGTAAGTGTCGCAAGTTGGAGGCACGGGAAACCTGACCGCAACCTGTTAGTTACAATGAAGTAACAATTAAAAGACCATAGAAAGGGAAAGATGCATTCGTGGTACCTGCTGCCCTCTAGAAACGACGGTAATAGGAGGAAGAGCGTGCATTTTCAAGGGTCGCAATCGTTCCCGCAATCCTTCGCGAACTTCCTCCAGTGTCTTCTCCATATCGTCCGAAGAAGTCGAGTTTCCTCCCGATACTTTGCTCGAGAAGAATCCTCCGGACTAGACAAAAGAGAAAAATCCAATCAAAACATCTTCATGCAAGCTCACAATCACACTCACAACTTTGCTGTCGCTAAATGCCGGTTGCGAGTACAGGGCAGCAGCTCCAAACAGGATTCCCACCGAGAGAGTCCCCCAGCTGCCGCCGGGAGAGGAATCGGCGGCTTCGCTCCCTCCAGCGAAGCCTCGGGCGCCATGGCCGATTTGCGAGCATCCTGCAATAGCGCGCGCGATCGTGAGTTCTAGAGAATCGCCAGCAGCTAGAATCTTACCGACGAGCGTCGCGCGAAGCGCCGATGCCGCGCGGCCGCTACGAATCCCGCGGACAAGCATCATCGCGCATTAAGCCCTAATTCCCATACTGCAAGAAACGTCACATTAAAAGGTCATTGAAAGATTCTTTTTGAGCTGGACCTGGAGAATATTCCCAATGCATGCCCTCTTCGTCGATATGGCGCGCGCTGCAAAGAATGGAAGCCAAGCGATCGATCGACGCCGAGGGCTACTGCTCTCTCTTGCGCGCTTGCGGGAGCTCGCGATCGCTGGACGATGGCTGGGCGATCCACGCCCGGATCATCGCCCACTCCCCGGGCCTCCTGGAATCCTCCAATCCCTTGCTCGCCGCGCATCTCTTCCACATGTATCTCCGCTGCCACAGCCTCCGCGACGCGATCGAGGTGTTTGATCGAATCCCGGGCAGGAGGAGCGTCGTGCTGTGGACCGCAGCGATCGGCGCCTACGCTGATGCCGGGCAATCCTCCGCGGCGCTGCGATTCTACCGCAGGATGCTGCTCGATGGCGAGCGCGCCGATCCAATCACCTTCATCACTGTTCTTGGCGCCTGCTCGAGCGCGCGGCTGGGAGAGGCGATCTACTTCCAGATCCTGGCGAGTGGATTCGGCCGATCCCACGCGACAAAGCTGGGAAATGCGATGATCAGCATGTATGGGACGTGTGGCAGCGCCGGATCCGCTGCTGGGATCTTTGTTGGGATGCGCGAGAGAGATCTTATCACCTGGACAAGCATGATCCACGCATTTGCCAAGACCGGGCAAAACCGCGATGCGATTCTTTGCTTTCGATCGATGCAACAAGGGGGCTTTCGCGCGAATGCTGTTACGATCGTCAGCGTCCTGGGCGCTTGCTCGGATGTGGAGGACGGGAGGATCATCCATAGGATCGCTTCCGACGCTGGATTCCTGCGAGAGAATCCTCTCGCGGCAAATGCCGTGATCAACATGTATGGGAAGTCTGGCAATCTCGCGGAGGCGCGCGGGGTCTTCCGGGAGATCTACGCGAGCCAGTGCGTGATCTCGTGGAACACGATGATGAGCGCTTGCATCCAGCAGGAGAGAGACGAGGAGGCGCTGGCGCTGTTCCAGGAGATGATCTCCACCGGATCGATCGCGCCGGACAATGTGAGCTGCGTGCTCGCGCTCACCGCGTGCGCGAATCTGGAAGCGCTCGAGGCCGGCGAGGCGATCCACGCGATCGCGCTGGAAATTGGGCTGCTGGTGATCGAGAACCCAGTGCTGATCAACTGCGTGCTCCATCTCTACGGCCGATGCGGGCGACTGGATCGAGCAGCGGCGATCTTCCGCGAGCACCGCGGCGACGAATCCCTGGTGTCGTCCAACACGATCATCGGCGCCTTCGCGCAGCACGGGCGATGGAAGGAGGCGCTGGCGATCTTCCGCGGCATGCAAATCGCCGGGATCCGCCCCAGCAAGCTCACATTCGCGGCGGTCCTCGACGGCTGCGCGAATCTCTCGGCACTCGCCGAGGGGCGATCAATCCACGCGCTCGCCGCCGCGCTAGGGCTCGAGCAAGAAGCCGTGGTGGCCACATCCCTGGTGGACATGTACGGGCGGTGCGGTTGCCTGACCATCGCCCAAGGAATATTCGATGCGATGCCCGCCAAGAACAAGAACGAGCTCGCCTGGAGCACGCTGTTTGGGGCGTATGCGCATCGCGGCCGCCTCGGGCAAGCGATGAAGATCCTGGGGAGGATGCAGCAAGAGGGCGTCAAGATCCACCCGGCGCTCTTCGTCTCGGTGCTCAATTCGTGCAGCCACGCCGGGATGCTCGAGGAATGCCTGCGCCAATTCGCGTCCATGCGGCTCGACCACGGCATCCAGCCCAAGATGGAGCACTTTGGCTGCGTGATCGACCTGCTGGGGCGATTGGGGGCGCTCGCCGAGGCGGAGCGATTCATGGGCAGGATCCCCGGCGGGCGTCCCAATCTTCTCATCTGGATGAGCTTCCTGGGGTCGTGCCGGACGCACAGTGATCTTGAGAGGGCGAAGCGAGCCGCGAGGGAAGCTATCGCGCTGGAGCCCAGGAGATCGAGCTCCTACGCCGTGCTCGCGAGCGTTATCGCAGCTCAAAAGCCCTAAAACTAGAAGCGCGGGAGATAGGAATATCCTTAGATTCAAAAAAGATGCGATCGATACTTGATCGTCCTGGCTACATTTGTCCAAAAACTGGAGTTCTTTGTTGAGGAGGCCATGGAAGCGATCCACTAACACAGCTCCTACAAAATTTGGATCGCAGAGGACAACTTACTCTCAAGATTTTGCGCGACTCATGTACTCCCCAGTGCGCGTATCGATGATAATCTCCTCCCCTTCATCCACGAACAGCGGGACGTTAACCACAGCTCCAGTGTCCAGTGTTGCCGGTTTCGTTCCACCTGAAGATGAACAAAAACTTTCACGAAACCGAGACAAGATCCCTTGAATTCATCTATATACCTGACTCTCTGTTTCCTTTAACTCCTGGATCCGTTTGGACGACTTTGTATTTCATAGCGATTGGCAAGTCTACCTCGAGAATCTGCCTCGTGAGATCGAGTTAAAACATATTGAAACAAGGGAGAACACAAACAGAACAGACATACCCGATTTTTCCACGACACAACTGTGCAGTCCATTCCTTCACGCAGCCAGTTTGCTTTGTCTCCAATTTCTTTGGCATTCAAGCGAGATTCCTCAAAAGAAACCTACAAGAAAAAAAATTCGCGAAAGGCGCAAGATGAATTCTCGATTAGCTCTTACCATGTCCATGAAAACGTACTGATCGCCATCTCTGTAAGTGAACTGCTTTACGTTCTTCTGGACTGTGGCGTCTTCTAGCTAGAGAGAAAATGAGAAGCTCGTCAATGTTTGTTCCTTGAGAATGTAGGAAAAAACTTACAACTTCTCCTGCCCGAAACGTCCGCTCCACAGTGTTGCCAGTGATGCAATTCTTTAGCTTGGTTCGCACAAAGGCAGAGCCTTTGCCAGGCTTGACATGCAAAAACTCTACAAACAATGCGGTCATTCTCCCTGGAAAATATCTATCAAACAAGAAAAACTCACCGATGACGCGCCAGGGCGCATTGTCAATCTCAATCTCCGTTCCAGTCTTAAAATCATTGCTGGAAACCGCGACAATGCCTGGAAAAACAGCGAGATTTCTCCTTTTCCTCTTCTCAGATTTCTACGCAATATGCGCGAATCGATTACTCACTGAGACGGAATCGCTGCTGCGTCCTCTGGCGATGCGGCTGACAATGCGGCCGAAACGAAGGAATGAAGCTCCGGGGAACCAAAACCCTAGCGGAGCACACGACGCTATCCATTGCTTCTCCTCGTTCCAGAACCCAACGGCTGGGATCGCTCCTCCTCCCGGGAGCATCAACGGCCCTCGTTCATCGTTCAAACCAGAGAGCTCGCGAGCATCACATACGAAGAAGAGATGGTGGGCGCCAATTCGATGGCACGATCTGCCGCGCAATTGGCCCCAATCACATCGTGATGCAATCGACACGCGCTGAGGAACATCCCCCACGCCACATTGTCGGCGCTGTAGGGCATCACATCGATGAGCGCTTGGGCGTCGCCCAGCGATCCACTCCTGCCGAGCACATCGATCAGGCATCCAAAGTGCTCGCGCGTGGGCTGGATCGAGTAGTCGCACACCATGAGCTCGAAGCACCAGCGCGCCTCGTCCAGCAGCCCCGCGTGAGCGCACGCGAGCAAGACGATCGTGAATGTGGTGTCGTCGGGGAGGAATCCACACTGCTGCATCGAGTGGAGGATCGCGATGGAGTCCCTGCACCTTCCCGCGTGGGAATTCGCGGCGATCAGGACCGTCCACGACACCACGTTCTTCTGGGGCATAATCGCGAAGAAATCCAACGCTTCCTCTTGATACCCCTTGAGGGCATTTGCGGTGATAATGGTGTTCCAGGCTACTATGTCCCAACATGGCATCTTGCTAAACACGATTAACGCCCTGCTTAAATACGCTGCTTGTGCAAATGCCCCTATAATAGCATCCCATACCCTAACGTCTCTCTTAGTCGCTTTGTCAAACAAGGTCTTTGCGTTAGTTAAATGCCCACACTTGGTATTTGTAGTTATAGCGACAGTCCAAGCCATTGGATCTTCGTTTGGTACGGAATTAAATAATAGGTTGACCTCTTCTACATGACCGTACCTTCCAAGCACACTGATCATAGCACAAGTCGCTACCACCGTTACTTCGGGAGATCTTTCAAAGCACTGCCTTGTTTTCGCGAGATCCCCACAAATGGCATGCGAGACGATCAAAGATGTCCAGGAGAGAGCGTCCCTCTGAGGCAGATCCTCGAAAATCCTCGCGACATCCTGCGATCGCCCGCTCTGCGCGTGCCCCTGGATCGTCGCCCTCCAGGCCACGATGCTCCTCTCGGGCATCCTGGCGAAGAAATCCCCGGCAGCCGCTAATCGCCCGTGATGCGCGAGCGTCGACACCATGAGCGACCACACCACGAGATCCCGCTGCCGCATTCGATCGAACAAAGCCATCGCCGGATCCAGCTCCCCATTGCGCGCATACGCGTGGATCATGCTAGTCGAGAGCTCCAGATCCTCGCCCGGAATGGTGCTGTAGATCGCCAGGGCTCTGTCCAGCTCCCCAGCCTCTCCATAGTCCGAGATCAAGCCCAGAATCGACGCGCCCGGCCACGCCGGGATCCGCTCCATCGCGAGCTCCGGATCGACGCGAGCCAGCGCCGTCCAGCTGATGAGATTGCGCTCGGGCATCCGATCGAAGCAGCGCTTGGCATCGCCCACGCAGCCATTGAGGGCAAATGCGTGCGTGATAGAATTCCAAGATACCTGGTTCCTCCCTGGCATCTTCGTAAAGAGCATCAAGGAATCGTGGACGAGCCCACACGAGGAATATGCGGATATCATCGTCGTCCACGACACCACGTCCCTCTCGCCCATGTCGTCGAAGAGAATCTTTGCGCGCTCCAGATACCCATTCTTGGCATATGCTTGAAGCATGGAGTTCCAGGACACGATATCCCACTCGGGCATTATGCTGAGGATATTCTCCGCTATATCGTGTTGCGAGGTATCGGAGTAAGCGAGCATTAGGGTGTTCCAAATCACTAGGTTTCTCTCTGGCATTCTATGGAAGATCTCTAGAGCGTACTCTAAATGCCGGTTCTGGGCAACTGCTGTGAACATCAAACTCCAAGAAAACAAGTTTGGGTCTTTGATGCTGGCGAAAGCATCTCTTGCATTTTCAACACTACCACACCTGCCGTACATTTTGATCAGATAATTTGCGAGAAACCGGTCGTTTCTGTGTGGGGATTGCAAGATTTGTAGATGCGCTAGCTTTGCAGCCCGCAAATCTCTGTTAATGGAGCAAGAATTTACTAGCGAAACAAAGGACTTTAGCGTTCCATCAACGTTGGCAGCTAATCTCATGCTATTGTCAAAAATGTGGAGACCATGGTGGACAATTTTGGCTCTCGATGTTTGACTAGATGGTTTTCCATTGGCTGGAACGACTCACTGCGCCACGCCACCTACCACAGGAGGTCGCGGTCTCGAATCTCGTCGCTTAAAAGCTCGTTTAGGTTAATATCTCTTCTTCTTCTCGGCTTAAACCTTCTTCTCTTTCTTCTTGTGGCTGCATTGGCGCTTTGCTCGCCCGCCAAGAGCGCCGCGCCTCTTCTCCTCGTCCCTTCGCTTCTCTCTCTCGATTTTCTAGGGAATGGCTCGGCAGGAAGATCTGGAAGGCGTTCTTCTCGGGATTGGAAACCCTCTGCTCGACATCTCAGCTGTCGTGGATCCCAGCTTTCTTGAGAAGTTTGTGCTCGCGTTCTCTTCATCTTTTCTAGATTTGCCGCTGGATAACGTGTGATATCGTTCTCCAGGTATGATGTGAAGCTAAACAACGCCATCCTGGCCGAGGAGAAGCATTTGCCAATGTAAGCATTGCGAGATTTCGATGCGCGTGATTCCAGATCTGGAAATTCCGGCTCTAGTGTTCTTATGTTCCTGTCTTTTCCGTGTTTTTCCAGGTACCGAGAGCTCGCTAACAAGTACAAGGTTGACTACATTGCAGGAGGTATTTCTTTCGCTATATAGCTTGTCGATCCATACCGAGGAAAAATCTTTCAAACTTTTCTCAGGTGCCACTCAGAATGCTATTCGGGTCGCCCAGGTAATTCAAGTTCGCATCTTTGGTTTCTTCGCGCTGCTGAAATGTGTAGCCTGTGTGTAGTGGATGCTGCAAGTCCCCGGTGCTACCACATTCATCGGCTGCATTGGAAAGGACGAATTCGGAAAAGAGATGAAGAAGAGCTCGACTGCTGGCGGGGTGAATGTAAGTTTTCCTCCGCAGTGTGGATCTTGATATATTAATCGGAGTTGGATCCTTTTGCAGGTTCGATACTACGAAGATGAATCCACACCCACCGGTACCTGTGCTGTTCTCGTTGTGGGAGGAGAAAGGTATACTTCTAAAAGATTTGTTCCTCTGTAGATAATTCTCTTGTCGCTTCAGGTCTTTGGTTGCCAACCTGTCTGCTGCAAACTGCTATAAAGTTCACCATTTGGAGCAGCCTGAAAACTGGGCATTTGGTAAATCCATTTCGTGTAGTTGGATTCCTTTTGTCTCATGGAAAGCTTGCATGCAGTTGAAAAGGCGAAATTCTTTTATATAGCCGGGTTCTTCTTGACAGTCTCTGCGAAATCTGTGATGCTTATCGCCAAGCACGCAGCTGAGAAAGGAAAGGTGAATTGTGCGCATGCATTTTCCCTCAGCTCTGATGAGTTTTTCTCGCATCTTCACTGCGTGCAGTATTTCATGATGAACCTGGCGGCCCCATTCATATGCGAGTTCTTTACCAGCCAGCTGATGGAGGCATTTCCGTGAGTGCACATCCTTGAGACGTGTCCAATGCACTTTTTTTTTTTTTTGCTTCATGTGTTCGCGATGCCCACAGGTACATCGACTTTGTTTTTGGGAACGAGACCGAGGCCAGGGCTTTTTCAAAGAGTCAAAACTGGGAGGTTTAAAAGACTTGTTCTTAAACTTGTCTTCCAACTCTAACCGAGTCTCTCATTCCTCTCTGGACAGACTGACGACGTCGAGACCATCGCTCTAAAGATCTCGGCACTTCCAAAGGCGTCGGGGACTCACAAGCGAGTCACAGTCATCACGCAGGGGGCCGACCCGACGGTCGTCGCGGAGGACGGCAAGGTAAGAGACCAAAAGCTTCTGTGTTTTCATATCTCAACTCCGTCGGTCCCCAGGTGACAAGATTTCCAGTGAAGCTCCTTCCAAAGGAGAAGCTCGTCGACACAAATGGGGCCGGTGAGTGAGCGAGCATTTCAATATCGCTAGCTTGTCCATCGTTGTCGCTGCCAGTTCTATCCTTTTGGACCCTCTTAACAAAGCATCCTTCTTTTCTTTCCAGGTGATGCGTTTGTTGGTGGATTCTTGTCACATCTGGTGCAAGGCAAGAGTATCCCGCGGTGCTGCGAGGCCGGAAACTACGCCGCCAACGTCATCATCCAGCGCTCGGGTTGCACCTATCCGCCAAAGCCCGACTTCACATCCGAGCTCTAAAGATCTTAGGTGCGCCTTGTTTTCTCGAGCAAACCAAATCTTTTTGCTCCCTACAAAGTTTTGTCAATCGAGCAAGCAAGAAAATCTCGCCGCGCAGAGATCTCGGGCGAGAATAAAATCAAGGAGACTTAACACAGAGCGCGCGTCCTTTTGGGTGTCGCGTTTTCAAAAAGTCAAATACCACTACCGCCCCCACTTTCCTCGCCCACTTTCGTTAGTGCTAGTGTGAGTCAAAGTCATCCTTCCACGATCCATCCACACCAAAGAATTTTCCCCTTTCATGATTCACGGCGAGGTTCTAAGATCATTCATCGCTACCGATCGATCAAAGACGTGGTGTTTAGAAATTTCTTTTTTTTTCTCATTCTTTTCTGGCACCTCTGTACAGTTTAGACACATTTGGTTAGAAGTTAAGCACCCCCCGTGGCGAACAAGAGCATAAGTTATAGGGGGGAAGGCGATCAGGCGATCAGGCGAGGCGAGCGAGAAGCAAGGGGACAGAAGAGCCAGCGGCAGCAGCGTTTCTCCCATACGAGAATTACTAGGAATGGGACAGTGACGACCAGAACAAGGAAAGGAGGACGGAGGAGAAAAAAAAACGAGGAAAAAAGAGGACGGGGGAGGGTTGTAGATATCTTACAAGTTTTTATGCCTGGCAAAAGTTTGGTCGCGCAAATCTTCGTCTCTCGTCGAAGGTAGCAGCCTAGCAGCAGGGAGCAGCGGCAGCACAGCGCAGCTCACATTCGCGGCCGTTTTGCAGCTTGCACAAATCCTGTGATCACCTGCAGCTCGTCCAGTTGCTGCCACGCCACCACCACACAAGGGGGATAAGTTTGCTTGTTTAAACGCAAAGCTATCGTCTTTACGAGGGGAATGAAATGAAATGGGGTCACGGGACGAGGAGCGACTTACTTGTCCCACGAAGTGCCTTGACACTGCTTGCAGTAGCTGTTCTTTCGAGGAATTCGGGCCTACATCAAACTGAGAAGACGGTGTTTTAGACACGGATCTCTCTCTCTCTCTCTCTCTCTCTCTCTCTCTCTCGCTCTCTCGATAAACATGCATCTCTCTTTCTTTCGTTTCTCTCCCATGAAGTCAAAAGTAGATAGATGGGCTTACGAGCTTGAAGTGTCGCCGATATCTCCTTAGCGCTGCCGTATCGAGTTTACCAAGGTCCACAACCTAAGAAAGGAGGAAGAAACGTTTTGGTTTCAGAAAGTAAAACCTGCTAGAGGAAACTGAGCTGCTATATGTAAAGAATTCCATGCTTGCTTACCGGCACACATTGCGACTGGGACGTCTTGAGGCCGAATTCGCACCGTCTCTCCGAGCTGCGCTTGGATTCATCGGCCATGCGCGTGATCTCGTGCGCCGCGGGCTTTTGGGGCCGGACTCTGGGCTTGAATGTTCTTGGGAAATCATCTGGGCAGCGCGGGAAGTCAGCCATCAAGAGAGAAAAGCGCGAGTTTGATTTCAAGGAAGCCATACCGGGTGTTGTTTCATTCGAGAATGGGTTGTCGATATCGTCGTCTTCTTCCTGTCCAGTGGGCGCTTCGATCACGCTCAGCGCATTGCGCTGGAGTTTTACTTCGGCCCCGTTCGTGAGGACCTGCCAAGAGCAATTCGATTAGATTCCGCCATGGGGCATCGAGATCAATAAAACAAAACAATAGCAACAAGAAGAAGAAAAAATGCTTGCTGGAGCTCGGAATCCATCGCGCGCGATCGCGAGCTCTGTTTCCAAGAAGAAGAAGCAAGATGGAATTTGAAAAGCCGCCGTGATCAATCAAACCGGAGAGGAATGCAAAGCAAGGAAAGCATTGATTTTTTTTGCTTACCAGCCAATGCCAGCCGCCAAGTCCCACGGCCTTCTTCACGATGCCGTGTAGCCCGACGAGCACGGATTTCGTGCGGTTGTTTCCAGTCACAATGACCTTGGTGTGCCGGGGAAGAACCGAGAGCTCCTCCTCCTCCCCGCTCTCGTCCCCGCTGTGAGGAGCAAAGCAGCCGGGAGGAAACAAGCCCGGTGGGCCGCTGTCCGCCTCCAGCATTAGCGCCTGCGAGCACACAGCCAAGGAGTGAATTCCCATCGATTAGCGCAGCTTCTTGCAAAGATTTCTCAATCCGCGCATTGCGGGATTGGCGGCTTGGCGGCGGGGATCGGAATTGGAGACCAAGATCGTGAGGGGAGGAGAGATCGAGCGCAATGCAGGGAAGATTACGGAGATTTGGGGCTTTCCCCGCAGATCTTGAGCTGGAGAGAGCGCAAATTCCGAGAAAGACGGGAATCCACAGCTTACCGACGAATTCCAATCCGCGGTCCAATGCGCCGATCAATGGATCGCTGCGTTCGCCTGGATCGATCGATCGCTTTAACCTCCTCGTCACGGCGCCATAGCTCCAAACACGCAGAAAGCACAGCGCGCATATAGGTACCACAAAGAAAGAAAGAAAACACAACACACACACACACACACACACACCGTAGGCGTGGGTTTCTACACCCACGCTAAAGCTTCCACCCAAGCCCTCGTGAATATTCACCGAATATTAGAAGGTATAGCCCGGGCAAAACGCGGCCATGCAACCGGCCTATAGAGATACATACGCTCTCGGGCTTTTGCTTGCCAAACGAAAAGAACTTCTAGGCCAGGCGCCCGCGCATTGTGTTTCGCTTTAAGAAGCTTAAGGCCGGGCGGACCAGCCGGTCTATACGTTACTTTTCGGCAGACGCTACCCCGCGGTGAGAAATGCACAGTTAAGGCTTGCTGGTTGCGTGCCATGCAGCCGGCTTACAAGGGAAATTCGGCGTGGACCAGTTCGAGTAAAATTCGTGGGAAGGTTAAAACTAGGCGGGTGGTTGAGATGGCATTGCGGCGGATTTAATCGGCCATTTGGGGTCCGGGAGCCCCGTTGGGGGGGTGGGAGGAATTTCTTCTTACCTCGTGGTTTCCCGCCATTTTCCAGTTTGCTACTTTTACCTGGATTAAAGTACTAAAGTCTCCTTCTAGTACTTGATCCGGTAAAATGTTTTGGGCGCCTATAGTAGCAAAGCGTTAAAAACTTTAAACCCTCGACGCACACGCTCGCTTCGTTAATGCAATGGGAGATTCTTAACAACAAAGAAAATTAGAGGGAGAGTGGAGGCCAGCTGTAAATTCTACGTGGCATGTTTTTACTGCTCGGTGTAATGGCCAACGTGGAGTGAAAGGAATATGCGCTTTGCGGCGGGAAAAGAAAGCCCACCGGCCGTTTTGAATATGCCGGCAAGTTCCCGGCGGCCATAATCTCGGCGTGACAGTGGGGGATCGAAAAAGGCCGTACGCGCATCAGAATATATGAATCTTATAATATTTTTTCTTGAGTGTGGACCATGGCCAACGCCGTACCGCCGCATGGCCCAAATTCATATCATCCCAAATGGATGATCGAATTGACAAGCTACCTACCTCGTGGACGAGACACTTCTCTCTTTCGCGCAGTGTCCACTTAGAAAGATTCGAGCATAATAGAGAGAAAAAATTTAGCTTACAAAGCTTTAGAGAACAAGAGCTTGCTTGGCTCGTAAATTCTCCTCTTGTGGATGATCCAAATCCTATAAGTACTGTTAGCTCGATCGCGTTCTAAAAAGAGAAAACTTGTGTTAGAGCAAAGAAGAGTTTTTTCGAGAGCTTACCTTTAAGGAGTCATTGGTGTGGGAGCTTCGGTCACACGAGCTAGAGCCGCTGGAACTGGCGCTGGAGCTGGAGAATTCGCCACTGTGGAGCTCGTAACAGCGGTAACCGTGGCGGTGGCAGTGACAGTGGCAGCAACTGGAGCTCCAGAGCTCGCGGAGAATCGAGGCAGCCGAGCTACGACTGTGGCAGAAGTTGGAGGCGTCCAAGCAGCAGTGGCGATGGCTGTCGAGCTCGGGGGAGCTTGATTAGGAGCGGGAGGAGCTAATGGACTTCGAGCATTCATCGCTGCGGCCGTAGCAGCAGTGGAGGTCGTCACAAGTTGCCAATTTGTGTTGCTGGTGCTCTGCTCGTTTGGTTCGTGCGCTGTGTCCGCGGACGAGGCCAGGGGGGCCGAGGGTGCATCCGGGAGCAAGGACGAGCACTTCTCCTCGGCTTTGGCATCGGTTTCCATCGCAGTCGGCTGCCAAAAAATGGTTTTTGTTGTTGTTTTCGGTGGTTTTTCAGCCATAGAATCTAGAGAGAGGTATATAAACCTGGTCATCTTGAGGTTCTTGCTGAACCTTGGGTAGATCCCCGTCGATATCACTTCCTTCGTCCTTCACACAGATATAATAGTCCCGTCAGGAGCAAGGAAATAAGAAAATTCATTGTCCTCGTACCATAAGTTCTTCTTTTTCCTTTTTGATGCGGTCATCTCTTGCCGAGGGTGATTGTCGCCTGTAAAAGACGCAGCCGGACACTTGATATTAGCTCAACGCAAGAGAAGATAAAGAAAGAGAGCACGAAACCTGGATATGGCAGCGTCATTAGGACTTTGGTGACGACTCCTGCGAGGCTCGTCTTCCTCAGACTCCGAGTCTGAGTAAGCCCGACCTTTCTCACGCGTATCGAGGTCTTCCTCCTCCTACAGTTATAAACAACTTCTCAGCTTTTCACCATGTAGAAGCCACAGAGAGGGAGACCTCTTCTGGAAGATCAGTATCAGGTGGTCTCTCCTGGAATGGTACGCTTGGTACATGCTGTAAATTCGATAAGTTCTCCAGGAGTCGATTCCTGTACACTCAGTGAATACAAAGACATCGTACTCAAGGACAGAGAAGTAAAAAATGAAATCAGACCTTATGGACTCCAGGTACTGAGCCGAGTTTTGATTCTCCATGTTGCTCGGAGTAACGTGGAGCGTGTAATCCGGGCCAAAGTACTCGTAATACTCGTTGTATGGCATTTTATCCTCAAGCTCCACACCTACAGCAACAGCAGTCTGCAAGGCAAGGTGTTGTTCTAATCAAGAAACCAAAGTAAAAGAGAGCTTGTTTCTCAAGTCGTACAAACCTCGTAACACCAGCACCGAGCAACGTTGCGGATTGTGTAGCCTCCGCCTCCGAGCAACAGCAACGGAACGTTAAAAGACCGCATGAACTTAACACACTGAGCGTGGCCTTTGATCGACAGGTTGAAGCATCCAAGCCGGTCCCCGGACAGCGAGTCGGCTCCACACTGCAACACGACAGCCCCCGGCTGGAAAACCTCCATCACTTTGGTGATGATCGGCTTGAACAAAGAATGGTAGCTCTCATCGTCGATGCCATCGTTGAGCGGGACGTTGAGAGAATAGTATTTCCCTTTGGCGTGTCCCATGTCCCTCACGTCCCCGGTTCCGGGGAAGTAGTCCCCGAACTTGTGGAAGGAGACGGTCATGACACGGTCTGTGGTGTAAAAGGCCTCCTCGACACCATCTCCGTGGTGTATATCAATGTCAATGTACAAAACTCGCTGGAAAGAGAAACAAGAAAGAGCCATGAGAACTTTGTGGCTATGCAACAAAGTGAAAACAAGCGCAAGTACGACAGAAACTTTGTAGCAACACTGAAGGATGAGAACTCAAGAGAAGCTTGTAGCAGCTTTAGGAGTATTGCAACAGCGAGAGAACTACTGCCGAAAGAGAACAAAGAAAAACACAAACAAGCATAGGAAAGAACTTTGTAACTATAGAACTCTCTGGAATGATAAGAAAAGGGAAATTTTTGCGAGCTCTCGACAGAGAAAACCACGAAAAACTTACAGCGTGGTATTTGAGAAGCTCCAGGATGGCAAGAACAATGTCGTTGACGTAGCAAAACCCCGAGGCCTCGCACTTCTTCGCGTGATGCAATCCACCAGACCAATTCACCGCAATGTCCGAGTGACCATGGTTGAGCTTGACAGCCCCACCGACGGATCCACCGGCATAAGTCTGGCAAAACGAGTACAAGCCATCGAAAACCGGGCAGTCCTCGCCCACATTGAATCGTTTGAGCGCGCGCAAGTGCTCGTGCTGCGTCTCGGGAGTGATGACCCGGAGGAAGGCGACGTAGTCGTCGGCGTGGAAGCGGCAGAGGTCCCGATCCTTGGCGGGGAGAGGCTTGAGAACCTCGAGCTTGTTGTGAATGCCATAGTGGACGAGGAGGGAATGGGTCATCCGGATCCTGTGCGGCTTCATTGGGTGGCCCTGGCCGTAGTAGTAGTTCCCTACCTCGGGGTCGTAGAAGTAGGCGACGCGCTTGCTCCGCCCCTCCGGCCCCGAGGCGAGCGAGTTGCCGCTTCCATCCATCGCCAGAGATCTCTCCTCCTCCTCCTCTAAGTCCCTAAGTTAAAAGAGAAACCCTAAAATGCAGGGGCTAAAAGAGATATGCGAAAAGAATTATATTTGATTCTGCTTGGTTTAATTATTGTAAAGTTCTATATAGATAAATGGATATTACTCCACGTGGTTCGAAATAATATTGCGATTCTTGCCGCTCCTGTACATAGGCTATGTATATTTCTGTATTCCTATGTCATTGTTAAATTCAACCAAAATAAACTATTGCGGAGCTTCTCATATAGTTTTAGCAACCAAGGCATGGGCTATGCTTCTCCTCTAATACTATTTGCTTTGATCGTCACTGCAAGTGCCATACTAGTTGAAAGGCCCCATGTAAGTTTCATGTTGGCAGTGGGAAAATTTCTTAATTCTGTGTTGATAGTGCAACGAGGACGTCAAGGACTACTCAAAGACTTGCGACGATGTTGTGATCAAGGATGGTTCCTGGCTGAATGGAAATTGCATCAAGAAGGACAAATCTACCCATGGCACTGACTTGAACCTCAATGATTTGGTGCAGTTTGCTACAGACCACAACTTGCACCGAAAAGAGTTTGGTAATTTCCTGGGATCCTGCAGTGGTGTAACCTTAGAGGACAAGCACATATTAGTAACACAGTGTGGGGGTGATATCAAGAAGATTGATCTCAACGAATTTATAGGCAATATGGATGGAACACTGACTGCATGCTTATGAAATATATTTCGGATTATTATTACAAATTAGTAAATATATTGGTGTCAGAGTGATCATCCTTATTCCTAAAATCTGATTAGTAAAACATCATGTTTGTTAAAATTAAAATAAATTGAGTCAGAGATGATTTTATTCATTTACAAACCCTTTGCATAAAGAATCGATTTAAAGTATTCGCCGAATATTTTCCTAGGTTAGGGCTGGTGGCGATGGACGCAAGTGATAAGAACTGCGGCTGGGAATGCGGTAAGGCGAATGCGGCGGATGCTGAGAGACCAGACGGCTCCAATCCATTGTCGGACAGTGCTTGCTCCGGATCCGATGCTTCACCACGCCCAGCGGCGGATTCAGGGTTTGTGGCAATCTCCTTGTCTAGCCCGTCATTGGATGCTGCTGCTTCGTCGTCAAACAGCGAGAAATTCTCTTCGGAGGAAGTCGCCACGCTTGCTCGGTGTCTATGTGCTCCTCTCGTCTCGATTCGCGTTGGAAGAATTGTCAGCCATGGCTACTTTCTTCGTCCAACAAATTCAAGGTATAGCGTAAGATCTTTGTGATTTCCAAAGGCTGGGTGGTTTACTCTTTCTCTTTTCTTTTGCCGCAGGGGTCACCTCGATCTGACGATGCTGCCCAGCTCCGACTTCCGTCTCTCATTCCTGGGCGATGATGGGACGATCGAAAGACTGGCTCTAGTTTCTTCGTCACCAATCCAAGGCTCTTTTCCAGTTGAGCTGCAAGAAATCGCTACGGACTCTTCCGGCAGATCCTTCGTCCTCAAACTCGCCTCAAACAGATCGGTGTTCTTCTGGCAATCGGAAAAGTCCAAAGCTCGTGGAGATGAGTTAGTCCTCAAGGTCAGTCACATTTTTCTTCATCCCTTTTTGTCTGTTCTAGAGAAGAGCTAAAGAAAAACGTTCGTGCCTTTGTTGTGCTACAGATGAAAGATATCTTGCAACAAAGGCCAACCTTGTGTCAGCAGACAGGCATCCACGAGTCGCGTCTCAAGTCGATCGCCAGCGGCTTGCAAACTTTGCCACCGTCTTCTTCGTACTCGTTTTCTTCCGGCCCAGAAGCTCTGCTGCCAGGTTCTTTGCCACTTCCAAGTTTGAGCAATCCATTTGTTTGTTCGAGTGAAGGAGACGATGCTCCAAGCGCAGTGTGCTCGCAAGCGCTTGCGGCAGCAGCAATAGGCATGTCCTTTGGCCTCGCCTCGTCGACTTCCACCACTGTTCCTGGCTCCAGCTCCATCGCCGCGACGCTCTTCTCACTCAACCAGAGCCAGCGGCTGCTGAGAAGCTCGGGAGAGCTCGACAAGAAGGCTTTCGCGCAGAGAATCCTTGGATCACTCCCACAGACCTTCGTTCCATTCCCGCTCCTAGTAAGTGGCTCCGTAAGTGTTCCTAGCGTTCCTCTCTCGGCAGTCGTGGCTCCTTACTACTGCCCATGTCCGCTTGGAGCCGCCTCGGCTTTGCAGTACTCGACTTTCACTTCTCACCTTCCATCGCTGGTTTCGTCCTCGGCAGCCGCTTCTTTCGTGTCAGTCGGGCCGCCACCTCCGCTCCTTCCTCCTCTGGGTTTCTCGCTTCCTCTGGTTTCCCCGGCCTCGGGCGTTTCTCTGGCCAGCGGACCTCTCATGGGTGTGGTTTTGCCGTGTCCGCTGAAGCCCGAGTCGCCTAGCACCGGTGTGTTTCAAGGTGGTCTTGCCGATATACTTGGAGTTTATAGCTCGAGCTTTCTTCCAACGAGTTTGGATCTTGGCAGGAACTTTTCATCGTCTGGATTGACGAACTTGTATTGTCAGCCAGCTCTCGAGAACAACAGCAGCAGCAGCAGCAGCGGTGGGATGATTTGGAGCAGCAATCTCTCACACGTAAGTTTCGATCGCTCTGAAAAGTTTAGTTTCTCGGGATCTTAAGCGATATATGTGTCTTTGTGTTTTTGCTTTTCTACTTCTACAGGCTCAAGCTAGCTCGAGCGATGACCTTAGCTCTTTAGAATCACCATCGCCAGATAGCTCGCAAATTTCCAGTGAATTATCAGCTCAACCTTCGCTCAAGGACACCTCAGAAAAGAGATCCCACTCAAAATAAGCCACGTACTACCTAGTGAGAGAAGATTATTCCCTCGCCAATATGTAATACATTCTAAGAAGATGCCTTTTCCGTCAATGGCCGCTCGCCAGCGCAGCCCAGTGCATGAGAGACACGTCACAAAGGAAATGCACGTGTCGTCACTAGGATGGTCGATACGTGGCGCGTGGTTCTAGCCTGGGCGATGTGTATATAAGCGCTATGGATAGAAAACGTGACGCATTCTAGCTCTTTTGGTTGTGATCAGATCAGCGAAGAGATTTCTAGTCGAGATCGTTTGATTCGAAAGGTGTTTGAAGATGCAGGGTGTTAGGAATGCCACCGCCGCAGTGCAGGAGAAGACCGGCAACGCGATGGCCAAGGCCGGGGAGAAGATGGATTCGGCTAAGGCCTCGGGCACCGAGAAGGTGAGATTTCCCCCCTTTCTTTAATCCGGGATGTTTGCTCGATCTCAAAATGCTTCACGTTGGTGTCTCATGAACTGAATTGAGTAGTATCTTTTATACTTGTTATTAGATGGTCCGAGCGATTGTCGTGTCATTGTCTCATATCGATCGATTGAGCTTCGTGCTGATCAATTCATTGGTGTGGTCTTCGTTCAGGCTGAAAAGGTGACCGCGCACAACAAGGCCGAGAAGCACGAGGCCAAGGAGAGGAAGCACATGAAGGAGGCGGAGGCGGCGGGACACCTCCACGAGAAGCAGGCGGAGAACATCGCCAAGGCGGAGGAGAAGAAGCACGGGATTGGGCACCACGATACGGGGCTCGGCCACACCACCGGCACACACAATCCTCTGTCGACCGGCACCGGTCATACTGGCACGGGGACTCATACTGGCACACACACCGGTACACACAACCCCCTGTCGGGCGCCACCGGTCATACTGGCACGGGGACTCACACCGGCACACACAACCCCCTGTCGGCCGCCACCGGCCATACTGGCACGGGCACCCACACCGGCACCGGCCATACTGGCACGGGAGCTCACGTCCCCGGCACCCACACCGGTACTCACACCGGGCTTTGAATTGAAAGTTGGAGGGACCTTCCTTACCTGTGTGAATTACATTGCTGAAAATGTTATCTTTAAAACCTTTGTTGGAATAATTATCTGTATCACGTGGGTTTAGTAATGTTTCCAATTGAGTTAGCTGGGCGACCCGGGTCAGCTGGTCACCGTCGGTCAAAAGATTCGGGAAAGACGGCCGTGGTTCATGAGTTGGCAAGACTCTCGATAAACCAAGTGGATGCCGATCTGGAGAAGGCGCCTTGCAGCGAGTATGTCTATTATTTGGACGGGATCGACGGGACTGACTTATCATTCTCCGGTGGAACGATAGAAGTTGGGTAATCATTGCAAACACCTATGAACTTCTCTGAATGGCTACATAGGTGTTTTTCCAACCGTCTTCATTGACGAGGCCAACGTTCTTGATCATACTGGGAGCTTAGTGAGGTTGACAAGCTGATGAAGAAGCTGGTCAATATCTCCAAGGATGAGTGCAAGGCGAATGTTGTGCTGCTCTCGTCAGCTTGCGGTGGATTCACCTGCCGGCGCGTAAGAAATATCCCAAGGATGAGGCGTTGGCTTTTGTATCCGAGAGGAATGCTAGGGTGGAAGCTTTGTGGGATGCGATGTTTGACTAGTCAAGCGGCAGGGCTTCGTTGCTGCAGGATTTGTGCCAATGAGTGAAGCAGGCTAGTGTAAATGGAGTGCAGGAAGCTGGAAAAAAGAAGCAAGCGTCCGTGCCATTAGCACACTCAATTCGATCTTTCGCTCGGGATGCTGACGAAAAGTAGACACTAGAGAATTTCCAGGACACAGATGACACTATGATTGAGCACGGCCTTTTTCAGTATAGATCCGAATGTGAGGGGAAAGAGATCGACTTTAAATACACAAACTACCCGATTGTTTTGCAGGCACCACAGTTTGAGTTCCTTGATTGTTAGTTGTGTTCAATGGTCTTTTGTCATCTAGGATTTATAAATCCTCTCATTCTTCAAAAAGTCTTTCTAGAGACCTAACATTGAAGAAGATGAAAAAGTCAGTTCTAGCTGCAAATTAGAAGAAGTAAGAACTTTATAACTTACTTACATGAACATGGGCTGATGCATTGGTGATCACAGAGAGAATGAGTTGCTTTTGGAATTATGCATGGACAAAAGATTGCTTGGCCAAATTAGGAAAAAAAATGTCACCAAGCATCCGAAAAACAATGTACCTAGTTAAATCCCACCACTGGCTATTATAGAGAGAAGGCGCAAGCAGTTGTTGCAAAAAATAAGGCTAGTAGGACTCCTATATTGCATTGCTAAAGCACCATGCACTAACACACTATGCAAGCAAGCAACATTTGGAAAATGGCGCTAGAAAATGGATGATGCTTAAATGACTAGTAACTGCAAACATAACACTATTATGAGCTGATATTTTGATTATCGACTGATTCCTCTTGCAAAGACTAGTAACTTGCAAAAATAACACTATTATGAGTTGATATTTTGATTATCGACTCATTCCCCTTGCAAGTGATACTTGTGGCCTTGTCATTCTTGCACTTCTTGCTCTTCCATGCCATCAATGTGGGTGTCCTCAATTCCGTGACGAGATTATCCTCCACTATTGATGCATTCCTTAGATTATTGCTTGCCATCTCTTGCACTATTGAGTAGAAAGTAGAAAAGTAAAGAACAAAGCAGAAAAATGAGAAGAGAAGAAGAAATATTACTCTTTATAGTGATTTCCTGATTGCATCATATAAATACACTGATAGGTACACATTTTGCCAATGGGTAAATCTCATAACAGCCTCCCAACAGCAAAAATCTCATGGCAGAAAAATGTCTTCCAATAGGAAATATTTGTTTTATACTACCTGATAAGAACATTTGGTTAATCTGAAAATTTTGCTTAATCTTTCCTGATAAAAAAGATTTAGAAACTTCAAATATTTCTGAGAAGATACTAATTTAGGTTTTCTAGGGTTCAGTCCATTTGTAAATCAAACTACTATTGGGTAGAGATTCGGGTACTATTTTTATAGAGATTCTTATTGGAAGTACCAAGGAGGAATGGAGCCCTAAACACAGGATGAAGTATGCCATTTTTTCTTTTATAGGAGATGGATTTAATTTCTTTTTCTTTTCTTTCAAAGAAGGCAATTAGCACAATAATTATTATATACTAATCTCAAGGAGATCAATTGGAAGGAAAGAATTTTTTTTTTTATATTAAAGAGTTTGTTTTTCAGTTTTAGTTTTCTTTTGTGGCAGGAAACCAAGCAAGCATCTAGTGTTATTGTTGATAATAAAAATATATATCAACTGGTTATATAAACAAGGATTAAAAATTGGGGGAACAAGGATGTAAATGCTCTTTGAATTTTAGATTTGCAAAAGAGAGGAAGACTTTCATAAGCAATTGATGATTTTATGTAAATCATTTGTCATTTTTAACTAATTTAGAAGAATCTTTTAGATGAGAGCAATGCAAATTCTTTTTGCTTAAGTAGCTGTATAGGCAAGAGGCATGTTTTATATTTGATGAAATAAAGCATAAAGATTCCTATATTCTTAGGTTTTTTTTTCTCAAGTCATATGCTTAAAATGGCCTTGTTTACAAATATTTTAAAGCTATATAGGATAGAGAGAGTGACTTGCTGGTTGCTAATCTTATAGGAGTTTAAGTTTAAAATAAAAATAAAGTAAAAAGATATTATATATATAGTTCTTAATTTTGGACTTCTAGAAGTCATCCAACCTAGTAACTCCAGCTCAAAACCCAAGCATGCTTAACCCCACTTAAAATCTTTAACTGATTGGAAAAAAAAGTGCACTCTTATTTATAAAATTTTTCCCTTTACCCATTGAATCATTTATCAAATTGTTATCTTTAGTTTCTTACACTATTATGATGACAAGAGGTCAGTATTACTAGTCCCTTTTATTAATCTCTACCTAAGTTAGTTGAGAAACTAATCACATATATATTTAACCATAAGAGTATAAGGACAGAATTTTAAAATACTATTAGTTAAGCATACTTAACATGATTAGAAAAAGTCATTGAAAAGCCAAGCAAATCAAGGGGAGGAATCTCCTGTTGAAGATGCTATAGAATATTTAAAAATTATTTAGACACATTTGTTATTTTGTATATCAATAACATTCTAGTCTTTAGTGAAAAGTTAGAGGATCATTTGAAACATTTTGAGTTAGTGTTTTAAAAATTGCAAGAAAATAAACTATATAATAATGAGATTAAGTGTACTTTTGGTCAATTGCGTGAGATGTAAACAATAAAAGAGAATGATTTAAGAGATGATCCATAAAGGTTCAAATATAAAAGGAAAGGGCCCATGAATAAAAATACACCCCTTTGTGAGACATAAAATCCCTAGGCCCTAAAGAGGAGCTAAAAGGGTGCTATGTAGTGGTTGAAGTGGGAGCCAAATAAGTGTAACACATTTGGACTAAAATTTCCAATTTGAAAAGTCGAGAGCAGAAGTGGAACTCCCAACAAAGTGCTCGAAGAATAAGCACGAAGCAAACAATAAATGAATCTCTAAAAAAGGGACACAAGAAGGACCCAAGATAGAGTCTAAAAAGAAGTCTAAGATAGAGTCCAAAATGGACCTGAAATGGAATTCAAAATGGAATCCAAGATGGAGTTTTGTAAACAGCTAATTTTTCCATTCTACTTTAGCCACTTAACCATATCTCCAACCACTTAAAGGAGTCTTATTTACAACCTCTATAAGTCCAATTCAGGACTTAGGGTTTGTTAACCCTAAGAATGGCATCCATGCCACACAACTTTTGCACTTGGTCCAAGTGCTTCACGTGCCCGATCCCATGACTGGCACCTTAAGGTACCACTAACATATTAGCCCATTACGCTAAGGCCATGCCTATTCACCTTGATCACACTGGTGATTCAACACCACCTACATCATAGTCCCATCTCTCAAAGATTAGGCCATCCATCCATGAATGACCATACTAGATCCACTCCTTGGTATCTTTAGGATGTTCGTAGACATGGGGAATAGCCTTCCCTAATATCTCTTTTCCGGTCCCTACCAAGTCCCTTTCTATCTATGGCCGTATTAGCCAACATTGCCACTAGATCAAGGTCCATAGGCTTGACCACTAAGTCCCCTTGTTCTCTAGGATTTCTTTGTTATGTGACTGCATCCTTGGTCACTACACTAATAACTGCTCTTCTTCCTTTTCACCATCCAGGACTTTGAGACAACATTTCAGAACATGAGCCTCATGGGTACTCTCCCCACCTTTTGCCTTTGGGTGCTCTAGCCATGGGCTTAGAGCAAAGTTTCGTTAAGCCACACCAGATATCCAAGTAGGTAGTGCTACCCACACTTGGACTGAAAGCATCGACCATTCAATCTCCCAAGGGAACTAGAGTTACCTCTTAAACACTTCACTAAACTACCCCATTTGTTAATTCATATTCACTCTAGCTTTGGACTTCCCAGTGGTTATCTCATCACCTAGCACCTAGGCATAGCCTTCCTGGGCCAAACTAGCCTTTTTTGGCCAAACTGACTCCATTGGGATCCAACCCCTACACTCTTCCTACTATACTTTTGGAACCCTCTGCACCAAGGTTATGGTGAATGAAATGGGGACACGTAGTCTTAGTTGCTATGGGTCTTTGGTTAGAAGGGCTAGCTTGGGTGCACCATCAAGTGTGGGGGATGCCCCTGAGGTCATGGTCAATAAGTTAAATGTCTGGAAGATTTAGTACTTATTTGCAAATCTGTTAAGGTGCCAAGGTTAGATCACTAAGTGATCTTATGGTTAAAACAAGGACAAGGTCTTTATGAGGTTAAAGAATAAAATTCTTAGTTCAAAGTGTTGATTTGAACTATTAATAATAGTGTGGCTTTGTCAAAGTACCAAGTGGGAAAGAACTGCAACAATGCAGTGGTATTGCGAGTATAAGAAAGAGATTTATAGGTGGGTCATTAAGTTGAGCCGTAATAAAACCCATAATAGAAAATGCTAAAGAGACCTATTAAGTATGAACACCCTCTAGACTTGGCAAAGCAAAACTTTTGCCATGGAACTATCGCGAATGTGACTTCGGGTATCGAAAGATACTTATCGGTCAGTCCTTACGAACACTCTTTCCTTACTACCATGACGGCAGGAGGTTGGTACAGTTGGAACCCTTTAGTAGCCCCTCTTGTACTAGTGGAGTTAACTGGGCATTTCGAGTGTACTTAGACCGGACGAGCATAAGGACGGAATTTCTACGTGCTATTAGCTAAGCATACTTAGCCTGGTAAGGAGTTCCCGTCTCGTTTTGTGTTGCACTTGCTAGTGACAAGAACCCTCACATATTGAGACTAGTCCTTTAATATCGCTGAATGATAGTTTACCATGTTTGCCAAACACCCTCGCTATCATGCCTTTTGTGTTGATCTTATTTCAGTCCCAAATGCTATTTATGGAAAGTGTTTAGATTAGCTCATTTGGCATATCTACAGAATGTAGAGATTAGCCCGAACACAATGGTGTTCGTCCCGTGTCCAAATGCGCAATTTAGCGCCATTCCATATTTAGTAAGTTTCAAGCTTATCCCAGAGACTAACTCCTGGTACTAAGGGAGGCTTGGGGTGAAAGCTGAAAGCGTGTGTTCCTCAAGGGGGAAGGGGGGGGGGGGGCGCTATGGGGGGTTCCAAATGTATAGTAGGGATAGTGGTTGGAATGCATGTCCAACCACATGAGACATTAGTTGGGCTTCGGCTGGGTTGTGTCGCTCCTTGTTTTGCGTCTGGCTTGGGTCTAAGCCCAAACTCCATGCTGCTCTAGTTGGTGGGGTACCCTCCTCCTTGCGTTAGGCCACCGGTATGCCAAAATTGTTCCAGACTCCGTTTAACACTATTTTGTGTGCAGGTGCTGGATACAGGGAGTTGGTGCTCGTGGGATTGTACCCGACCCTTGTTCGTAGCGCAATGGGCTTGGAGTTTGGCACCAAATTCAGGTGCGCTACATTTGGTATCAGAGGAATTGTCTCAGTGATTCCTATCCAACTTTTGTCGGATTTTCTGACTCAAGTTGTATACACAGAGACTTTTTTAGTAGATCCAAAGCGACCTGTGTAGGATTAGTTGGATTGCATCATTCGGTAAGAACGTTGTAAGCATGTTCAGTTACTGATAGAGACATGCATGCAACTAGCGGGATGGTGAAAAGGAACCGTGCTGATGATGTTGAAACCTCTAGACGGGCAAATCGAGAGAAGGAAACTCTTGCTAGAGATGCTGCGGAAGAGGCTAAGGCTGAGTTAAAAGAGGAAGAGCCAGATGTTGTAGCGTTATAGCATACGGCTCAGGAAGTTGAGATCAAGAATTTGCGAAGGGAGATTCGCAAATTGAAGAAGGAGAACAAGAAGAGGAAGAAAGAAGTTGAAGTAGCTAAATTAGCTAAGCCTAAGCAACTAGACTTCTCTTCAAGTTTTGAGGACGATGAAGTTCTACAGTCACCCCTGGTTGCACGAGTTTCAAAATTCAAGCCCCCGAAACCACCCAATTTCAGAGGCATGCGGGACTATCAGGTTTTGGAGGACTGGGTCTACAATATGGAAAATTATTTCATAGTGGCAGATGTAGATGATCGTACGAAAGTTGTGTATGCGCAATCCTTTCTCATCGATCATGCCAAAACTTGGTGGTGCCAAGTGTGTGTTGAAAAAGGGCAGACTAGAAGTTGGACCAAGATGCGGTCTCGCATCCATAAGGAATACTTGCTGGATGATCTTGGTCTGAAACTTCACACAGAGCTGTGGTGGTTAAAGCAGCGAGGGGATCTCATGCATTACATTAATGCGTTTGCTCAGAAGCGCATTATGATTGCAAATATGAGTGATGAAGATGCACGGAGTTATTTTCTTGAGGGCTTAAGTTCACTTTCTCGCAATGAGATTTTGAAGTTTAAGTCGAAGGCGTACCTGGAGTGTAAGGAGGCAGTGCAGCAAGTTGCCTTTAGTCACTCGCTTATAGAACAATATCAGCAACCATATGCTAGTAACTTGGATAAGAATAGGAATTTTGGGAATAAACAAGGTGATCGAAAACAGAGGGTGGAAGGCAAGTTCCACCCTAGAGGCTCACAAGAAACAGTTAACAAAGGTGGTGGTGGTTGGAGACCACCAGCAACTTCTTCTGGTCTTAGGCCCTCTGTTCCTCCTCCTGGTGGGTACAAGTAGCAGCAACCTGTGAAACCTACCCCTAGTGGAATAGGTAGTGTGGGTCATTGCTTCCATTGTGGAGAGTTAGGACATAGGTCCTCAGAATGTCCCAACAAGCATAAGACAATGTCTCGGGTTAATGTCATGAGGGAAGACGGTGGTGGCAAAGCTGAAGGGGTTGACGAGTTGGTCAATGTAGACTATCAGGAAGAGGAGGTGAGTTACTTTCGTTACTTTCCTCAAGCTTTTCTTGTAGTCAATGCAAATATTGATCCGTTGATGTATCTGGTAGACTTTGTCCGCGGACACCAAATCCAAGTGATGGTTGACACGGGAGCTACGCACAACATGGTATCCGAAGACTTAGTTAAGTTGTTAGGATTGAATATTGAGCAAATGTCACCTATGCACTTCCAGTTTGCAGAAGGTGGGCAAGTAGCCAGAAAATTTTGTGAGTGATGTTCCAATAAAAATATCGAAGTGGAAAGAAAGAGTGGACTTGGTAGTGTTGAAAATACTAGATTTTCAGATGGTGTTTAGCATGGACTTTTTCAACAAATATATAAAAGGGATTTTTGGTGCTGGACAAAGTTGTATCATGTTGAAGTCCGAAGGACGTCCCAATGTGTCCTTCCAGTTGCAAAAGCGTTCCTCAAAGGATTGGGATGCAAAATTCCTGACTGCGAGGGCCACTCAAAAAGCAACTAAGAAGGGATGTTGGACCTTTTGGGTTCAAGTGATGGAAGTTAAGAGTGTTGGTGACTTAGTTCAAATGGTGATGGGGTTGATCCTATACCAAAGAAGATATTGGAGTTGTTGGCGAGGAATCAGGATATCTTCCCAAAGGATTTGCCACTAGGGCTACCTCCTAGGTGTGATGTTAATCATTGGATTGAGGTTATTCTGGGTTCTAAACCACCTACAAAAGCTCCATATCGGTTGAACATCAAAGAGATGGCTGAACTCAAGAAGCAACTCATGGAGCTTCTTGACAAAGGTCATATCCGACCAAACAAGTCACTTTATAGAGCGTCGATCTTTTTTGTTATGAAAAAGGATGGAACTATAAGGATGTGTATTGACTATCAAGCACTTAACAAAATCACGGTCAAGAACAGTTATCCTTTGCCTCTCATTGATGACTTGTTTGACCAACTCTTAAAAGCTAAGTATTTCATGCAACTTGATTTGTGGTTCGGGTATCATCAGATATGGGTGGCGGATCAGGATGTGGAGAAGATAGCCTTTAAGACTCAATACGGATCTTATGAGTTCTTTGTCATGCCGTTCAGGTTATGCAATGCTCTGGCAACATTCAGCACTATGATGGATAGAATATTCAGAGATTATTTGGACACATTTGTTGTCCTATACATCGACGATGTTCTAGTCTTCAGTAAAACATTGGAGGATCATTTGAAACACTTGTTTTAAAAATTGCACGAACACAAATTGTATGCTAAGGAAAGTAAATATGCTTTTGAACAATTGTGCGTAAAATTTCTGGGACATATAGTTGGTGGTGGCGTAATTGAGGTTGATCCAAAGAAGGTGGAAGCAGTGAAGTTCTGGGATGTCCCGACCACTGTGTCAGATGTTCATTCCTTTCTTGGTTTAGCGGGATACTATCACAAGTTTGTCCGCAATTTTGCAAGAATTGCTCTTTCGTTGACTGAGTTGACAAAGAGTAATATACCATTTCATTGGACACCAGCTTGTCAGCGTGCTTTTGTATGGTTGAAAGAGATCTTGACTACGGTTCCTGTTTTCAGGATCCCAGATCTTGAAAAACCCTTCGAAGTGCATTGTGATGCATCTAGTTATGCTATTGGTGCCGTGTTGCAGTAAGATTGTGACAAAGTGGTGGGTGTTACACTAAGGCGACATGGTTGTCCCGTTGCGTTCTATTCCAAGAAATTGGATGAAACTTAACGAAGATGGCCAACGCATGAGAAAGAGATGTTTGCTATAGTGTCGGTCCTGGAACACTAGAGACACTACTTGGGTGGACACACCAAGGTTTATACAGATAGAAACACACTGAGCTACTCTGCTATGCAACTTAAGTTTATGCTGAAGCAAACTCGTTGGCAAGAGAAACTTGCTAGATATGATATTGAAATCATATATAAACCTAGTAAAGATAATATTGTTCCCGATGCATTGAGTCATCATGCTCAGTTCCGGGCAATATCAGCAATCAGTTCGGACTGGTTGGAGGACGTTCAGGCTTCATATGGAAGTGATCCATTGGCAAAGGCAATCTTACACCGTGCAGAGTTGTCAAAGCAAAACTCTAGTAGCGAAGCAAAACTCTGGTAGCGAAGCAGCAAAAGTTGCTAACCGCACTAATGCAAAGCTTCACTTCTCAGTTCGGGATGGGCTTATATTCTATAAGCAAAAAAGATTGTATCTTCCCTCTAAGGATCTACAATAGTTGTTTCTGCGGGAACATCATGATGTTCTAGCAGCGGGACATGGTGGACAACAAAAGACTCTGGCTTTGTTGAAAAAGGGATTTTTCTGGTTTGGTATAGAAGGTGATGTAGCTGATTATCCGTTCCTGCCTTATATGCCAGCAATATAAGCGTAGAACTAAGAAGCAAGCTGGAAAGTTGCAGTGCATTCCAGCACCGGCATGGCCATTTCAAAGTGTGACACTTGATTTCGTCACTTGTTTGCCAAAGTCAAAGGGTTATGATACTTTAATAGGGTTATGATACTTTAATGATGGTTGTGGATCGGTTGTCAAAGATTGCACACTTCATTCCAACTATGGGAACAGTAAATGCGAAACGAGCAGCAAAGCTCTTTTTCCATGAAGTAGTGCGGGTTCATGGTCTTCCTGAAGAGATGATCTCAAATAGAGATTCAAGGTTTACGGGAAACTTTTGGGGCACACTATTCTAGCTATTTGGTACCAAGTTGAAGTTTAGTACAGCTTATCATCCTCAAACTGATGGGCAGACTGAACGCGTGAATGCTCAAGTTGAGGATTATCTGTGGTACTATGTCGCAGCAGACCAATGCGACTGGGTTGAGCATTTGGATACAGCAGAAATCTGTTATAACAACACATTTCACAGCGCTATAGGCTGTTTTCCATGGGAGATGCTACAAGGGAATGCTTGTGGAGTTCCTACACAGATTATTGTACCTAAACCAATGTCCGAAGTGTTGGTCCCGGCCATTGAAACTTATGCAGAGCAGCTATGTCACGGTTGGTCTAGAGCAATTGAGGCAATGGGCAAAGCTCAGGATAGGTATCGACGTGATAAGGATTTGCATTGTCAGGATGTCTCCTATCAAGTGGGAGATTAGGTGTTGTTATTTTCCCGGAACTTGAACATTAAGGGATCTTTGTCTCAAAAGCTGCTACCAAGATATGTTGGACCCTATCAAGTGTTGAAACAAATTGATGATGTATCCTATTAGTTGGATCTTCTTGCAAAGATGTCCCATATTCATAATATATTTCATGCCAATCTCTTGGCTCCTTACACTATGGATGTTGCTCGACACGGGATGATTCGTTTGCCACCAGATGTTGTGGATGGTGAACTAGAATATGAAGTTGAAGCTATCTTGGATGCTCAGTCTTGAAGACATGCTCGTGCGAAAGAATATCTAGTTAAGTGGAAAGGTTATCCATCTTGTGAATCAACTTGGGAACCTCTTAGGAATCTTACACATGCTCATGAGCTTGTCACGGAGTATGAGAATCGTAATAAAGATTAGCTTTTGTAAACCTTGTAATAACTCTTGCAAAATAATAAAGTAATATATTTCTATCAATCAAAGTGTTGTTTCTCTCGTTCGTTAGTCCTTGGGTCAGTTTTGGCAGGCTGACTTCAGCACTTCGGTGCATGGGTTCAATCCATAACCATGGGGATAACTATTATAAACTGATCACAAGTCCTTACCTCTCTCTCGATGCCTAACTTTTGAAAAGGGGCGTGGTTGTGTAAACAACTTAATCTATTAGTTTATAATAGTTGTCTAAATCTTCCCGATGGGGTTGATTTCTTGCTTAGGGGCAGTTGGGCCTCTGGCCTTCTCCCTATGTCCCTACGGGCAGGGATGTATCACTCCTTTGTAAGCCAAGTGGTATGCGGAGCAGCAAGGGTGGCTAATTCTGTTAGTCATTTCCTTGTCGGTGACGGCCAGAAGGTGTCTGAGTCTTAACGTCCTTGGACGTAAAGGAGAAGTTGTTCCATAACTCATTTAAGTTAGTGTGTTTCCTATATAGTGTGCTTTCCGTTAACTTTCGGAGTTGTTTCCTTGACGGTTTGATAGACTCAGGTATACATCGACGAAGATGTCGATCTTCCCCAAGGGGAGGAGAGTTGCAAATGTGACTTCGGGTATCGAAAAATACTTGTCGGTTAGTCCTTACGGACACTCTTTCCTTACTGCCATGACGGCAGGAGGTCAGTATAGTTCGAACCGTTTAGTAGCCCCTCTTGTGCTAGTGGAGTTAACTGGGCATTTCGAGTGTACTTAGATCGGACGAGCATAAGGACAGAATTCCCACGTGCTATAGCTAAG
>NW_003314310.1:894430-1228917 GCF_000143415.4 Selaginella moellendorffii
AGTTCAGGACAAGTCTCTAAATTCGTGATGATATATGGCTAGCTGGTTTACTACTAGACACTTTCCATAAATAGCATTTGGGACCGAAATGAGACTAACACAAAGGGCATGATAGCGAGGGTGTTTGGCAGACACGGTAAGCTATCATGTAGCGATATTGAGGGACTAATCTCAATACGCGAGGGTTCTTGTCAAGCCAGTGCAAGACAGAGTAAAAGAGAACTAACAAGCTGGGCCAAGTATGCTCAGCTAAATAGACACTTAGGAATTCCTTCCTTATGCTCATCCGGCCAAGTACAGATGCAAAGTCCAGTTTACTAACACTTGAACAAGAGGGGCTAATAAAGGGAACCAGCAGTACCGACCTCCTGCCATCGTGGCAGTAAGGTAAGAGTGTCCGTAAGGACTGGTCCACAGGTAACTTTCGATACCCGAAGTCACATGCGCGACACTCTCCCCCCCTAGGGAAGATCGACGTCCTCGTCGATGCATACTCGAGTCTATAATACCGCCAAGGAAACAATTCCAGAAAAAGTTCACAGTACTCACACTATGTGAGAAATGCACCAACTTAAATGAATTAGGGGTAACCTCTTTGTCTAACGCGGATGCGCTACCAGCTCAGACACCTTCCGGCCGTCGCCGACAAGGAAATGACCAACGGAGTCAGCCACCCTTGCTGCTCTGGAAGTCACCCAGCTTACAAAAGTGTGATACACCCTTGCCCGCAAGGACATAGAGAGAGAAGCCAGAGACCCTCCTGAGCGAAGAAACCAAACCCGTCGGTAAGGTTTAGATAGACTACTGTAAACAGGCAGTTAGAGTTGTTTACACGGTCATGCCCTTTTAACAAAATAAGGAACATTGACAAAGAGGCGGGTTATGTGACCAGTCGACAGTAGCTACCCCATGACTAGAGATTTCAACATGCACACGAAGTGCCGAAGCCAATCTGCCTATACTGGCCCAAACTCAAAGATCAATAGATGGACAATATCAAAGTAAGAGACAATGATATCTTAGAAGCTTAATTATCAATGATTATATCTTAGAGTAGAACACAAAAGTATTCTAAGCAAGTTATCATCAGATAAACCAGTAGTATAGGATAGGAACCACCAAGATCATCAGTTGTGGTAAACATAGGATTCGCCATCCAACAAAATTCAATAGTCAGTATATCATCAAGTAAACTCAATGATAAAATTTAACTATTAAAGATTGTAGACAGAATGCTAAACAACTTACGAAAGATAACTCAAAGAACACAAAGTATCATTGACTGGCAAGCAAAATGCTCGCGAATGTATCACCTAAAGGAAATTACATCCCAATCTATCAGAACTAACTCGAGCAACAATCAACAAAACAGAATGAATGTGGAAAGACCAACAAACACTCGTTTATGCCAACTATCACACTAGCTAATCCGAATAGATCCCAGCTAACAACACTAAGGAACTCAAGTTGCCTAAGTAAGTGTCAGCAACATCCTATCGATGTCTCAAACCCAAGAGACCAATCCAGAGCAAACCACAAAGAACATGTGATATTGCGAAAAGCCAGAAGCCATCAAAGAGAATAACTAACTATCATAAAAGATCATCAATCATCCTAACAATAGAGAAATGCATAATCATCATTGAAGAAAGAATTTACCATCCTGAAGAACAGCAAATCATTCTATATCAACAATAATCAAGCAAAACCCTTGACAAGGATAATCAACTATCTTAGATGATAGTCAATCATCAGCAATGATTGCTAGATGCAAATACTAACTTCAATCTGGAAGCTAGAAGCCAAAATGCCTTCCCCAACAACTTCGAACAAATGGAACATCGAGCATAAAACTCAAAGAACCAAAAGCTTGAAGAAGTCTATAGCTAAGTCTTGCCTAACAATGATCACAAGTTTTGCATAAACTAACTTCAATGCTAAAGAAGAAATCATGGTACAACTCACAATATCCTCCTCAACACATCCATAAGCTAAACTTCATAATACAAAGCTAATGAAGAGCATGTCTGCATCAATCCAAAAGCTAAGCATAACGAAGCTATGCTCAACAAGTGATCACCAAACGATCCTCCATGAATTCATCTATAGCAAGACGTAACTCACTTCATAACAAGCACAAGAAGAATCATCAATGATTGATATATTTCAACTCAAATCCAATTAAGGATTCAAACACTTCAATATCGATCACTAACTCTTCCTCTCGTAAAGTTAGCATAGTCCATGACTGAAATCACTTTTCAAGGAAAAGTCAAAGCTCAACCTTTACTAAACAATTTTGTTTAAAACACAACTAACTCAAACTTGCCACTCAGCTCGTTTGAATGGTAACATAGTTGCTAACTAGAAAATACACCAATGCCAATAACACAAGCCATAGCCATAGCCATATCAACAATGTCAACGACAAGGCATCACTTCAATGCCATCAACACTAGAACAAAGCTAGAAGAAAGCACGAGTGTATCACCACTCAAAACTCTCTAGCAACCAAGCTAACCAAGGTCGAAGATACTATAGTTAGTATCCGAGACCAATCCTTTAGCAAAACTCAGTTATAGATAACTCTTCCTTAAGGAGTGAAACACCACGTCCAAGACTCAATGAAATCCAACACTATGAACTAAACGCAACCAAATGATATCAACAGAGGTAGAGTCGACATGCCAACATGGAAAACCCATGTAAGTCTAACGACATGATCCTCCGCAACCCGATCCGGTAAAGCAAGCCCATCACTGCTAAATCTTCATCAAGTGAAGCAAGTGTCAAACAGTCCTCGACAAAGTCTACAAGCAATCATTAGTTGCAAAGCAACTAACCATCACCCTTCAACTTGCCTTCACAAGACCTAAACACTAACTCATGCCATTGAGTTACACTTGTCCAACATGAATATAATACCCCAAGTAAGAGATAAAGGTTCATAGACAAGCACAAACTAAATGACCACTCAAATCCAACTCAACTGTAATAAGCTCACTAAATCATCATCATCTATACCCATACCCAAGGAACGATTGTGAAGCCTTTTCCACCAAACGTGTACCCACTCGGATCATCGTTTTCATCTCTGCGTATGCAACGAGACTAGTTGCCCAATCTCATTGGATAGTACTCGCCGAGACTCATCCTCTGATACCAAATGTAGCGACTTGAACCTACATAGAAATATATAAAGAAAACTCAAAGAACACAAAGTATCATCGACTGGCAAGCAAAATGCTCGTGAATGTATCACCTAAAGGAAATAACATCCCAATCTATCAGAACTAACTCGAGCAACAATCAACAAAACAGAATGAAAGTGGCAAGACCAACAAACACTCGTTTATGCCAACTATCACGCTAGCTAATCCGAATAGATCCCAGCTAACAACACCAAGGAACTCAAGTTGCCTAAGTAAGTGTCAGCAACATCCTATCGATGTCTCAAACCCAAGAGACCAATCCAGAGCAAACCACAAAGAACATGTGGTATTGCGAAAAGTCAAAAGCTATCAAAGAAAATAACTAACTATCACGAAAGATCATCAATTATCCCATCAATAAAGAGATGCATAATCATCGTCTAAGAAAGAATCTACTACCCCGAAGAATAGCGAATCATTCTATATCAACAACAATCAAACAAAACTTTTGGATAAGGATAATTAACTATCCTAGATAATAGTCAATCGTCACCAATGATTGCCAGATGCAAATACTAACTTCAATAGCGAAGCTAATGAGCTAAAATGCCTTCCCCAACAACTTCTAACCACAAGCATGAAAGTTCAAGGAACCAAAAGCTCGAAGAAGCTTATAGCCAAGTCTTGCATAATAATGATCACAAGTCTTGCATGAACTAATGTTAATGCTAAAAAGAAATCATGGTACAACCCACAATATCCTCTTCAACACTTCCATAAGCTAAACTTCATAATGCCAAAGCTAATGAAGAGCAGATTTGCATCAATCCAAAAGCCAAGCATAATGAAACTATGCTCAACAAGTGACCATCAAATGATCCTCCATGAATCCATCTATAACAAGACGTAACTCACTTTATAACAAGCACAAGAAGAATCATCAATGATCGATATATTTCAACTAAAATTCCATAAGGATTCAAATATTCCAATATCAATCACTAACTCTTCCACTTGTAGAGTTAGCATAGTCCATGACTAAACCACTTTTCAAGGAAAAGCTCAAAGCTTAACCCCTACTAAATAATCTCGTTTAGAATATAACTAACTCAAACTTGCCACTTAGTTCATTTGAACGTCAATACAGTTGCTAACTAGCAAATGCACGAATGCTAATAACACAAAGCTATAGCCAAATCATCAATACTATTTTCATTAAGACTAATGAAACTCGACATCAATCTTGCGGAGAGACATCTCATTTCACTGAAATCTCAACATCAACAATGTCAACGACAAGGCATCACTTTAGTGCCACCAACACTAGAACAAAGCTAGAAGAAAGCACGAGTGTATCACCACTTGAAGCTCTCTAGCAACCAAGCTAACCAAGGTCTAAGATACTTTAGTTAGTATCCGAGACCAATCCTTTAGCAAAACTCAGCTACAGATAACACATTATCAAGGAGTGAATCACCACATCCAAGACTCAATGAAATCCAACACTATGAACTAAATGTAACCAAATAATATCAACAGAGGTAGAGTCGAAATACCAACATGGAAAACCCATGCGAGTCTAACGACACGATCCTCCGCAACACCATCCAGTAAAGCAAGCCCATCACCGCTAAATCATTATCGAGTGAAGCAAGTGTCAAAAGCCCTTGACAAAGTCTACAAGCAATCACTAGTTGCAAAGCAACTAACAATCACCCCTCAACTTGCCTTCACAAGACCTAAACACTAAACTCGCGCCATCGAATTATATACTTGTCCAACATGAACGTAATATCCCAGATATGAGATAAAGGTTCATGGACAAACACGAACTAAATGACCACTCGAACCCAACTCAACTACGATAAGCTCACCAATGCATTTAGCCACTAGCTCTGAGCATGCCCTTAAGAGGCTAGCTATGTATGATCAACACTCAGTTGAAACTAAAGTGAAGACCATAAGATGGATCCATATCGGTACACAACTTCCTTATAGACAAAGCTATAGTACGGGTACTAACATCTCAAACTCAAACAACTAAGTTGAACATCACCATCCTTAGCCAAGGCGCAGGGCCACCAAAACCAAGTCAAGATCAATGAGAGCTCACTACTCTCATAGAGTTTAATGAAATGCAAAGTGCAACCTGCCACCAAGCATAACGCTACAAAAGAAAGGCACAAGGGTCACCTTTCTGGAAAAGTGCAACAGCCACTTTTCTACACCAACTCCAAACTCTATCCAACTCAATTGCTTTAGCCCCAAAAATCAGCATCCCTTTCAGGCTGCATCATACAAACTACCTACTAAGGTTTAAGCTAACCTAAGTCAACTCCAACCCTTTCACTAGTTTGTACTAGCTTATGAAAACAGAAAGGTTTTCGGACAAAGTGATCAACAGGTTAGCCATTGGAAAAGCCTAAGAAAATTTGTGGAAAATTTTCCATCCTAGAGAAAGAATGACTCTCAGTCCAGGAATACAAACTTTCAAGACTCAACCAACTTCCTTCTACTTACAACTTCACATAGGTTCACCTCAACACCAATTCTCAAGATCCATAGTATGCTTAAGCCTCAAACATCTTTCTGCCCATACTTCCGACATCCAACAAAATGCAAAGTGATCATCCAAAGCTTGATCACGGAGACCATATCTTCGGATATTCATATTGCACTAACACTCTTCTTCAACCACATTCAAGATCCAATGTGAAGACAAAACACTAACAAGAAAAATGACATGGAAAATCAAGCTCTAAGGAAAATCCCTCATCGCTCGAAATAATAATGCCATTCCCACTAACACAAGTGTTAGTGATATCAATACCTCAACTACACACCTTCTCTATCCAATAATCTACTCCAAGTGCTAATGGAAAAACCGACAAGGCATAGCAAGTGAATACTATAACCCTTTTCAACACCTTATGGGCCAACTTTCAAAGGAACAACATACCAACTTAAGCTTAGCATAATGGACCACTATCGAGAATCCCGTCAAAACTACTACAATGCTACTACTTGCAAGTAGACTAGCTTCACCATCAACCACTTTGGGGTTGATTATCATTTAACCAAGCAACTTCGTAAACACATTGCTCATTATCACATGGATATGATATGGAAATCACAATGACTTGATCATCAATTGAGCAACACCACGAGCAATGCCAATGTCATTACTTCAAAAGTTTATGTGAGTATCAAGTGCCAACTCAATTCGACAAAATGCAACATAAATGCCACACTCCACCAATAGAGACTTACAACACCCAACACCACTAACTTTGTTCACAACATGGCCAAGCTCATGCCACTCTCTCTATCTGACCAAACTCAAAACTAATCCAACACCAAACCATTCAAGGAGCAATAGCAAGGTTCCCCAGAAAAGAATTGAGCATTGTAACTCAAGTCTTCCAATAGCGAGTCTAGACAAAATGGTATAGTGCTTCACCACTATCCATCCCATGACTCACCACTTGTAAGACCATCATCTCCAACATGCATCAAGATAGGGACTCTTGATTGTATAATGTGAACACGAGCAATGAGTCACACCTCGTTGCAAATCATCCCTCCAAAAAGAGAAAATGATTTATGTGTTTGACCCTTCATCCCCGATGACTCTCTTTTCGGTCTCATCTTTTGACCAAACCTCAAGCTTGCTTTCGCACTGCCTTCAGTTCAATCGAAGAAAAGTTTATAAAAGAGCACGGCCATGACTACTTGAACCAATAGACTAATCCCTATAGTCTTAATTGATCCACTTATAACCATGCCTAGGAAGGATCCACTAGTGCCGTGCTAAACAGCTACGGACCAGCCTATTTACCACTCACAGCAAACCCAGGGAAAGTTTGCTTTCACCCACGGTACATGGAACAACTCATGGAACCACCGATAGGCTAACATTAACCCCGCCAACTCAAAGTGTAACCTCGAGTTGCTAATGTGCCTCACACACGAGCCCAAGCGTAAACTCGTGCAACTGGAACAACTCAATCCCTCTTGTGAGCCCAAGCTCAAGCTCACAGAATATGGTACAACAAGGTAACTGAATCCATACCCAAGGAACGAACACAAAGTCTTTGCACCCAAACGTGTACCCACTCGGATCATCGTTTTCATCTCTGCGTATGCAACGAGACTAGTTGCCCAATCTCATTGAATAGTACTCGCTGAAACTCATCCTCTGATACCAAATGTAGCGCACGTGGTTTTGACCCTTTATCCTATGGTGATTTACCATAGGATAACACCACGAAGCGGAACCTAAACCCTCTTTGTGCCACGTGACAGATGCCACGTGTCATATGCCACGTGTCCATGCCATGTGTCCATAGGAACCTGAGGTTCAGGGCCTTGGGCCACTAAACGAAGGAACGGTGCCAAACTCCCAAGCATGGAACCAAGGTGTGACGGAACCGAACCACGGAGCAACTCCCGAGCATAAAGCCCAAGGAGTGAAGGGACAGGAGCCCGGAGTGACTTGGAACAATCCTGGAGCAACCAGCATCCCAATGCCAGGACCAACACGCAAAACGGAGCCAAACGGAGTCTGGCGCTATTTCGGCATACCGGTGGTCTAACGCGAGGATATGGGTACTCCACCAACTAGCATGGAATGGAACTTGGGCTTAGACCCAAGCCGGACGCAAAACAAGGACAGGCACGCAAGCGAGAGCTAGACTATGTCTCAGGTTGGTCGGCCATGCCCGACCTACCCACTATCCCTACTATACATTTGGAACCCCCCACAGCCCCCCCCCCTCCCCCCCCCCTTGAGGAACACACGCTTTGGGCTTTCACCCCAAGCCTCCCTTAGTATCAGGAGTTAGTCTCTAGGACAAGTTCGAAACTTACTAAATATGGAAAGTCCCTAGATTGCGAATTTGGACATGGGACGAACACCATTGTGTTCAGGACGATTCCTACATTCCGTAAATATGCCAAATGAGCAAATCTGGACACTTTCCATAAATAGCATTTGGGACCGAAATGAGACTAACACAAAGGGCATGATAGCGAGGGTGTTTGGCAGACACGGTAAGCTATCATCTAGCGATATTGAGGGACCAATCTCAATATCGCAGGGGTTCTTGATACTAGCAAGTGCAAGCCAATGACACAAGTTTCTCAAACTAGGCCGAGTATGCTCAGCAAGAAACACATAGGGTTCCTACCTTATTTTTATCCAATCTAAGTGCATGGTCATTGACCAGTTTCTCAACTAGCTCAAGTGGGGAACTGATAACGGGTCCAGCAATACCGACCTCCTGCCATCATGGCAGTAAGGTAAGAGTGTCCATAAGGACTAGCCGACAGGTAACTTTCGATACCCGAAGTCACATTCGCGACAAAGAATATTGACATCTAATAAATATCAACCCGTTAATTGACATACCTCTGTTACCTCCGTTGGTAAATTGAAAAGGAAAAATTTATAGCTTATAATTTGGTATCAAGACCTTTTCCTCAGTTTTAGTGAAGGATAGAGGTAGATTTCTGGGAGATGGCTAAGGTAGGGTGTAAAAGAACCAAGGCGAAGATGGAACCTCCTCTGAAGCTGGAGCCTTCTATCGAACACGAAGCTATGGATGAGGAATCCTTGCATGGGGAAGACTCCAATGAGGAAACTTCCAAACAAGAGTCTGATGGTAAGGTTCAGGTTTCCAAAGCTCGATTGGATGTTCTAGAAGAACAATTGATATAGGATATAAACCAATGCCTTGTTGGAGACCCTCGTATGCAAGCTAAAGCATGACAAAAAGCAAAAGAAAAAGCAAAAGACTGCAGAAGCTAACAGTGTAGAAGGTGTGGACCCTTTGTCAAAGACGAAGGTGGAACCAAATAAGGTCAAACAAATGAAAGTGAAAACAGTCTCTCAAGCAGTTTCTAAATACAAACCAAAGCCCCCACTTGTCTTCAAGAGAGTGAATGACTATAAAGTGGTGGAAGATTAGTTTTACGATATGGAGAATTATTTCCTAGCATTGCGGTTAGCGAGCTCGGAGAAGGTTCCATGTGCTAAACCATATTTGGCAGATTATGCTAAGTCTTGGTGGAGAATAATAGATGCCAACAACAGACTGGTGGCCACTTGAGAAATGATGAAGGTGAGGATCCATGCAACTTATGTTCCTCCAAATGCTATTATACATCTAAGGATGAGCTGAGTAGGCTGAAGTAGATGGGAACCATTGAAGAGTATGTGAATACGTTCATGGCAAAGAGAATCCTTGTCATGGACATGGGTGACATGGATGCGTTCCATGCCTTCATATTAGGCTTGCAAACCTAGGCTTGAGGCAAAGGTGATGCGTTGGAACCTGACTAACTACAAGGAAGTATTGGATGCAGTTATCAAAGTGCATTTCAATGATAACCTGCGAAAGGGGAACACAATGGGGCTAGGGTCCATGTTTAGCAAAGGAGCCAAACCAAGAGGGATATATGGGAAAAAAAGAGTTTCTCTAAGAATGAGTCCTTAAGGTTCTAAAAAGGCAAATCTGGTGGCCAGCGAGCAAGTACGTAGGGGAGTCAAGTTAATAGGGACAAACCCATAGATAAGAAGGTCAAGTCTACTAATAGTGTGGGAAACAATATATGCTTCAATTGCAATGAAACATGACATTGTTCGAAGGAATGTCTTTACCCGAAGAAAGCCAGAGCCAATATAGCCATCAAGATGGGTGAAATCTAAACTGAGGTACGTGATCCAATCCCTAGGTCAAAGTTACTCATTACACAAGTAACTTTGTTAGAGAGTTGTTCGTGACATTTACTAGGCCTCTGAGGGAAGCTTAAAGGTAGCTTTGTTAAGATCCTTATTAACACGAGTGTTTTGGATAATTTTGTGGTTGCAGACCTAGTCGAGCAAGCTGGACTAATGGTGTAGCGGCTGGGTGAACCAAGGACTATAGAGTTTGTTCAAAGTAGCTAAAGCACCAATGAGGTACTTCAACAAGCAAAAGTTGAAGTAAGGACATAGAAAGTAGATATGGATTTCACTGTATTGGACATGGCGGGATTTAATGTAATTTTCGGGATGGATTGGTTCAATCGGTTCATGGTAGCCTTGCATAGACAAGGTAGGAATCTTATGGTACTAGCAAATGCCCAGGGAGAACAATTCAGGGTGGAGGCCCAGAATTTAAAAGTAGGGCAATATAAGGCTAAAGACTCTTGCTTGGACTTAATGTCCACTAAAGGACAACTCATTAAAGGAACCAAGGCAGTATTTTTGTGACTCTCAGTAAGGAGTGACAAAAAGACAGGAATAGAAGAAGTACCTTTAGTGATCCAGAAGGTGTTGAACCAATTTCAAGATACTATGCTGGAGGAGCTACCAGCAGAGTTACCCCCCACACGACCAATACAATATAAAATCGAGTTGGTCGAGGGTGCTAAGGTGGTGGTTCGCCCCACCTATCGTTTGAACGAAAAGGAACTTAAGGAGCTCAGATGCCAACTGAAAGAGTTGGTGGATAAAGGGTATGTTAGATTGAGCAAGTCACCATATGGGGTGCTAGTGTTATTTGCGAAAAAGAAAGATGAATTTACCAGTTGCTCAACAAGTATACAAATAAAAACAAGTACCTTTTACTAAAGATTGAGGACCTGTTCAATAGGTTAGGAAAAACAAAATACTCTCGAGAATTGACCTAAGCTCAAGATACTACTAAATGAGTGTAATAGAGGAAGATGTCAAGAAAAAAGCCTGTCGGAAAAGGTATAGGAGCTTTGAGTTTTTGGTGATGCCCTTTGGGCTGTGCAATGCACTAACAACATTTTTGGCACTGATGAACCACATTTTTGTACCCTATCTAGATCACTTCATGGTTGTCTATATTGATGATATCTTAATCTATAAAGTTTTTAAGAAACTAAGGGAATACAAGTTATATGCAAATGTGATTTTTCTCTATAAGAGATAAAGTTTCTCGGACATATAGTGGGCAAGGATATGCTCAAGGTGGACTATGAGAAGGTTCAAGTGATCTAGGAATGGGAGCGACCATTGAATGTACACAAGTTGAGAGCATTCTTAGAGTTATGCAACTACTGTCGAAAGTTTATCAAACACTATTCGAGAGTAACTCTACCTTTAATGGACCAAATGGAAAAAAAAAGATGGTATGGACAGTGGAATGTGAGGTGGCATTTGTCCACATCAAAAGGAAGTTAAGGAAGGCTCCTATGTTGGCATTACCAGACTTTGATAAGAACTTTGAGGTAGAAACGGACACTTCAAACTTTGCATTAGGTGCAATTTTGATGTAATAGAACCATCCAATGGTATTCTTCTTGAAGAAGTTGGACAACACTCAGCAAAAATGCCTGTCTACGAGAAGAAATTATTTGCAGTAGTCAAAGCATTTAAGGAGTGGCAATGAGGCACTTCAAAGTTTATATAGATAATGTGGCAATAAAACACTTCTTATCACAACCCAATCCAAAAGGAAAATAAGGGTGATGGGCTAATGCTTTGGCCGAGTTTCATTATGAGATTCTATATAAACCTAAAAAGAGCAACATCATAGCTAATGCTCTAAGTCAAAAAGTAAACTTAAAGCTAGTAATGTCCAACATGACAATTGTCGCAAATATGACTTCGGGTATCAAAAGTTACTTGTCGGCTAGTCCTTACAGACACTCTTTTCTTACTGCCACAATGGCAGGAGGTCAGTATTGCTAGGCCCATTATCAGTTCCCACTTGAGCTAGTTGATAAATTGGTCAATGATTATGCACTTAAATTGGATAAACATAAGATAGGAACCCTATGTGTTTCTTATTAAGCATACTCAGCCTGGTTTGAGAAACTCTTGTCATTGGCTTGCACTTGCTAGTATCAAGAACCCCTGTGATATTGAGCTTGGTTTCTCAATATTCGCTAGATGATAGCTTACCGTGTCTGCCAAACACCCTCGCTAGCAAGCCTTTTGTGTTAGTCTCAATTCGATCCCAATGCTATTTATGGAAGTGTCTAGATTTTCTCATTTGGCATATTTATGGAATGTAGAGATTATCCTGAACACAATGGTGTTCATCCCGTGCTTAAATTCGCAATCTAAGGCCATTCCATATTTAGTAAGTTTCAAGCTTGTCCCAGAGACTAACTCCTGATACTAAGGGAGGCTTGGGGTGAAGCCCAAAGTGTGTGTTCCTCAAGGGGGGGGGGGGGGGGGGGGTCCAAATGTATAGTAGGGATAGTGGGTAGATCAAGTATGGTCGACCAACCTGAGGCATAGTTTAGCTCCCGTTTGCGTGCCTGTCCTTAAACTACGTCCGGCTTGGGTCTAAGCCTAAACTCCATACCATGCTAGCTAGTGGAGTACCCATATCCTTGCGTTAGGACATTAGTATGCCAAAATAGCGCTAGACTCCATTTAGCTCCGTTTTGCATGCTGGTCCTGGCATTGGGATGCTGGTTGCTCTAGGACTGTTCTAAATCGCTCTATGCTCCTGTCTTTTTGCTCATTGGGTTGTATGCTCGAAAGTTGCTCCGTGGTTCGGTTCTGCCACTCCTTGGCTCCATGCTTAGGAGTTTCACTTTGTACCTTTGTTCAATGGCCCAAGGCCTTGAAACTCAGGTTCCACACCACTGTCCTTGGACATGTGGCATGTGTCACTTGGCATAAAGAGGGTTTAGGTTCCATTTCATGGTGTTATCCTATGGTAAATCACCATAGGATAAAAGGTCAAAACCATGTGCACTACAATAGCAACCATTTGGAATGATGTGCAAACAACGTATGAGAACAATGGTTTAGCACAAGAATTGTTGCTAAAGAACTAAGAAGCGTTAGATGCTCACTAAAGAGGCAAGTCGCCTACAGAAGAGAAGACAACTTATGCAAAATGCAATGGATTTATTTATTATGAATAGATGAGGGTGTATGTTCTATAAGGGGAACTAAGGAAAGTAGTTTTAGAAGAGTGTTATGATGGACTTTTGGCGGGATGCAGTAGAGTGCCTAGGATGATGGGTTACTCAAGAAAAAGTATCACTGACCAGACATAGCTAAAGATATTCAGGAATATATAAAGACATGTCCAACATGTTAGTAAGTCAAAGTTGTGACTAAAATTAACGGGGGCTTATTACAAAAACTCCCAATTCTAAATTGTCCATGGAAATGTCTTATAATGAATTTGGAGGGGATTCATTCTTTTTTTCTTCTCCTCTTCTTGATGTTGATATTGGTGGTGTTCAGGATCATCAACAGTAGAACCAATTCAATGCATCCTCCAGAGATGGATGATCAAGATGGGTTCATGGCCAAGTCAAGAACAATAATACCATTATCCAATGACAAGAGCTCACTTTTACTCAAAGAAAAAGCAAAGGATCTGGAGAGTGGTAATTGCAAACAATAGAAACAACATCATGGCAGTGAATGCTTGCTCATTATCAATGGTTGGAGCTTGGAAGCTTTACATTGCCAGTACTTCATGCAATGAACCATTGCTTGATAAAAATCCAAATTATGTATTATAGAGACATAATGTCAAGATGGCCAAGTGGTCTAAGGTGGCAGACTCAAGTTCTGCTCCTCTCAAGAGGGCATGGGTTCAAATCCCACTTCTGACATCTATTCTTTTCACATTTATAAGAAACAAAGGTGAAGGTAATTTTGCAAGCTTGTTCACGTCGTCTTGGTGCCAAACGTTGCAGCGTCTTGCAAGGCCGTGCCTAGGCTTGGCGTGCATCGGCCAACAGTGTGTGGAATTCTCAATGTAAACTTTCCTTCTGTATCGATTTAACAAAAGCTTGTTACTTGACAGGCTTCTGAGAGAAATCAAAGAACACTGCTGGAATTTGGAAAGCACATGGATCAAATCAATGTTACAACGTTCGTTGGCTTGACAGTGAGCTGTAATTGTACTAATGCCTTTATAGCTCAGTGGTAGAGCGTCAGCCTTGTAAACTTGAAGGCCAGGAGCGACGAGCTGGAGATCACGGCGTGGACGGAAGATGGACTTATCATGGGCATGCGGCATTCCAAGTATAAGCACGTCCAGGTAGGAAGTTCTAGTTGTGTTCTTCAATCCTTCTTTTCTTCTTCGACTCAATCAGTTCCATCCCGAGGGCATCATCTCGCAAAATGGGAAGCAGATACTAGAAAACTACATCTGCTTCATGAACCTCCAGGAATCACGAGGACCTTTTCTGGCGGGAAGAAGAGGAGGAGGAGGAGGAGCGTAGAGACACGGAAAGAGGTGCGAAACCGAGATTCCATCTGTAGCTCTTTTCTTTTTCTCTCCTCCCTATAACCTGCTCTTCTGTTTGAAATCATGTAACTACAGTGCCATTGACCCAGGAAAAGTTTCTCCAAACTGTGCGCTGTAAGTGGACTCAAAATGTGTTTGAAAGTTTACTTGGGCAAGCTTGAAAATATTCCGGTTCACAGACCAGAACGTAAGGAATAGAAGGCTCGAGCTCTTTCACTGTCATCCAAGATTTCCCAAATACGGCAGAGCATAGATCGAATCAACAAGGGGAAAAAAACAAGAAAAAACCTGGCAAATGTTGTATGTGAAGCTATTGTAATTATCGAAGAACTGGGCTTTGCTTGGACTCGGATGAAACAGCACTGCCGTGGCCCTCAGCTGCAAAGACCGCTAAATACCTATCTGTTAGAGAATATTCTGATGCACTAACCCAGAAGAAACCCTCTTTTAACCAATCTAAAAGGGTTTACCAAACTTTTGGTTACCATGGATTGAGAGGATTATCCCTAATGTTGGGGAGACTTCTTCTTGATGTTGTTGTTGTCATTATTGTTGATCCCATAGATCCATTGATCATGTTCAGGATGCACTAAAGAATGCTGGTTCTACCACTGATAAATCTTTCTCAACAACGGCATCATCCAAAGATTCTGTGATAAACTTAGTAAGATTGTGTTCGTTCCAGCAGAGAATGGGATTCCAAGCGTAGCTGGAGGAAGTCCGAGCCGGGTGCTTGCGTCCTATAACGAAGCTATCTTGGCGAAGGATTGGCCACTCGGATGGACGCGCTGTCCTGTGCTCTCTCGACCAAGAGTGGCAAGAGCAATATTTATCTACTATTTCTTCTCAGAGTGTTATCTCTGAGGCCTAAGTCTGCATGCATTGCCAAGTGGTTGAATACTTCATGCAATCAAGCATTGCTTATACAATTCCAAGAAGATGGCTAAGAGGATGAGGGTTGGATTCAAATCCCACTTCTAATTTTATATTTATGTTGTATAAGTTAGGTTTGATTTATTTATAACAATTTAACTTGATAATGCTGATTCTTCAAGTCTGCCCCGTGAGAAATCCTTTGCGATTCGTTCCTCTCAGTTTCTTGTGGGTTTACTAAACACTTTAGCATATACACGGAATCATCTAAATCTTGGAGATAGTGAAGCCGGACAAGTGGCTGCGGGAGTAAGCTGGTTACAGTGGTCGGTCCTAAGGGCTCAGAGAAGACGGCAGTGATTCAAGAGTTCCAACGTAGGCAGAGCACGGGGATGGTGTCTGGAGAGCTCCCGCAGCACCTTGTCAACCTCACGAGGCACCTGCGTCCAAGAAGGCTGGCTTCGTCGATAAAGACGGTTGTATAGCCGCTCATGTAGCCATCTAGAGAAGCTCCCAGTGATAACCCAAGCGATCACAGTCCTCCAATTCATAAGAAACTTCCAGATTGGCATCCATTAGTTTTCTCTTCTATATAGACGAGCGAAGGCTCTCCCACAGATCCGGCCCGAGAGGGGCCCAAGGGTGGAGGCTCTCTGGGATGTGATGCTTGACTACTCATATGAAGCAAGAAGCAAGTCCGCGCCTGTGCCACACTCAATGAAAGATCTTTCGCACGGAGTGCTGATGAAAAGTGGACACGCGACACGTTCCTCGCAGTTCTCAAGCAGCTTGTGGCCAACCCGGATGGTACTGTCCCATACAAGAAGCTCCAGAAGCTCCATGACACAGTCGATGCTATGATAGAGCAGGGCCTCTTGGAGTATAGATCTTCTCTTGGTTTCTTGTCAGGTGTAAATGATTTCTGAAATCGCTGTTGGCCTGATGGTCAAACTCCGAGAGCCGTGATGTAGAGCTTGGACACAGGAGTGACAAGCCTGCATCCTCTTTCCTTTTGGGACTTTGCCTCCACAAAGAAACAGAACTTTGATGCCGGTCTATCGGTTCGAGATAACGTACGTATTCTGGAAAACAGTATAGCTTTGTAAGTTCTTGTGATCGAGGGGACAATAGTGCAGTGATTGCGCACCAAGAGCGGCACGCAATGTTGGCAACATTGGTAGCAAGGGGTCGTTCACACGAGCAATTTCATCGCCAACCTTTCTACTTTTTCTTTCTCTTCAAGCATTTTTCTTCCTCGCGGGGTTCTCTCTTCATCCAGGTTTTTTGTTTTTGCCGCGCGCTGCTCCCCGCCGCCCTCACCAAGCGCGCAGCCGCGCAGCGAATCAGAATTATAACTTAAAATGTCTCAAGTTTTCAAAATTTTTCTGAAAAGTCTGATGTGAATGAAGGTAGCCGATGGAATTGCGATCATCAAATCATGTAAATCTCTCTCCATGGCCCAAAACATTCATTCTCAACTTATTCGGGAAAATCTTTTGGAGGAGAGAAATGGAGATTCTTTTCTCAAAAACAAGCTTGTGGAGTTGTATGGGCGATGTGGAAGCGTTGAAGCTGCACGCCGGATGTTTGACGCAATCAAGCACAAAGATTCTTATTCTTGGGTTCTTATGCTCACAGCATATGCTCAAAACGGGCATGTTTACCTGGCAAAGAAAGTATTTGATGCCATGCCGTATCACTGCCTTGTTTCATGGACAGCAATGCTGAGTGCCTTTGTGCGTTGTGGAGATTTAAACCATGCCAAGGAAGTTTTTGATTATATGCAAGAGCGTAACATCATTACATGGGTGGTTATGCTCTCGGCATATGCCCAATCCGGACATATCCACAAAGCTCATGAAATCTTTCAGAGAATTCCGGAATACAACATGGTATCATGGACGGTTATGATTCGCACACTTTCTCAAGCCGGATTAGTCCTGGAGGCTAAGCGCATATTCGATTCTATGCCAGAGCGGGACATAGTTTCCTGGACTGGTATCCTCACGGCATATGCTCAAAACGGGCATCTGCATGAAGCAAAGAACGTGTTCGATACCATGCCAGAAAGGAACAGAATCTCCTGGAATACATTTCTGTCCGTGAACGCACAAAACTGCGGCTTGCAAGAAGCCAAGATCGTATTTTCTTCCATGCAAGAGCGTTGTATAGTATCGTACAATGAGATGCTTTTTGCATATGCTAGACTGGGGCATATGGGTGATGCGAAGTGCGTCTTTGATTCCATGCCTGAATGGGATCTTTTCTCATGGAATACAATGCTTTACGGGTATACAGAATTATCAAAACTGTACGAAGCGGGTGTTGTTTTCAATTCAATGTGCGAACGAGATACCGTTTCGTGGACAACAATGCTTACGGCATATACCCGAGCCGGGCATTTGGAAGAGGCCTTTTGCATATTTCAGCAAATGGAAAGATATGACCAGGTCACTTGCAATTCGATGCTGCTTGCATTTTCCTGTAAAGGCTATATGCGTGAAGCTCTAAGGTTTTCCTTTCAAATGGTAGAAAGAGACACAGTATCTTGGAATACAATTTTGCTTGCATATGCCCAATCTGGGCATAGAGACACGGCAAGACGGGTTTTTGATTCGATGCCCGTGTCCGATTTAGTATCTTGGAACACCATGGTTGCAGCTTATGCCCAGAAAGGACATTTCTTGGAGGCTGTGGAACTCTTTCATCACATACCTATGACTGAAAAGCCAAATGAGATAACTTTTGTAGAGGTTTTGTTAGCAAGTACGCATCATGGGAGTGTTGCCAATGGCCTCCACTACCTCCAATCAATGCAATGTGACTACAATATAAAAGCATCTAAGCAGCACTACTGTGAAATACTTGATCTTTTTGGAAGAGCTGGGCATTTGGGCGATGCCGAGCAATTAATCAAAAGCATGCCGTTTGTCCCTGAGGATTTGGACTGGACGTGCTTTCTGGCGGCGTGTAAGAATCAGAAGAATGTGAGACATGGTTCTCAGGTGACACTTATCTCAGATAATGGAGCAGCTTATATCTTACTCGCAAACGCCTGGTCCTGATAGTGTTCTTAATCCAGCATCACTCTCGCTCGTTGTGATCATTTGAAGCTGGCCCTCCTCGACATCTTGATTTAGATAGTTCTTATGTTTACTACTATTGTCAAAATTTGTGGGCTGCTGGATCTGGCCAATCAACACCGTCAGATGTGATGTAACCCGGTAAATATCTGCACCCTTCTGAAATATTTTTGTGAGGTTTTGGGCCGGCCTGTGGGCGTGCGGCATGGCCCAGGCCGGGGGAGGAGGTGTGAGTGACACCCATCTGCTTGCATGGCCTGGGAGGGATAGAAAAGCTCTCCTTTTTTGCCACAGCTCCTCCTAGCCCCGGGGTTTCTAGGGGAAGCGGGAGAGGGGGCACCGCCCAGCAGCAAAGATGGATGCCCATGCTCCAGGGTATGTGGAGGAGCGGAGGCAGCCACTGCCCAGCAGCGACAAGGACAGGGGATCGCTCATGTGTTTTGCTTTTGCAGGGCCACATGACTGTATGTAAGTTAGCATCTATTGGCAGCTCAGCTGGGACAGGTTCAGCAAACCAAGCCCAATGCAAGCTGTACATCTTTGTGCTCTTTGTTCTCCCTCAACACAGCAAGGAATGCGTGCGTTCTTAGTGGAATTCTGCGGTTTCTCGGGTTTTTTCTGGGGCCTCACGTCAGAGAAACTCTGGCAGACAGGAAGAATTGACTCAAGAACCAGCTCACTCTGCCGACAAAAGCTACAGCTCTCAGGACAATAGAGTTGATTTTTGGAAGTGCTGACATCCGAGTGAGCTCAAGAGCTCTGCTGCATGGCTACCTCTTCTATGAGCCTGTGCTGTGGAAGTTCCTGTGCACAACAAGCAGTGACTTTCGAGGCAGTGCATATGGAGACTCAACCGTGAACTCTAGGCACTGGAAAGGCTGGTGGATGGATGTGGAAGGATTCCAAACTTTTGCATCAGCTCCAGAGCACATGACGATCAAGTGGTACATCATTCCAAAGATGGAGTGGCTTTCTTCGGTGGTGATCCAGGAAGACGAGGAGAGCTTTCTCCACAGTGTGCTCAGCAGCAATGGACTGGTGGATATGGCTGCCAAAGTTGCCAAGGAAGTGAGCAAGATGGACAGGGACAGGATGAGATGCTTCATGGTGATGGAGATTCGTTGGCAAAGTGATGAGTGTCACTGGATTTGGAGTGACAAGCAGGGGTTTTTATCATCGAGGATTCCTGGCCAGATACCAAAGCTTATAGTCCTCACATCTTTGTTACATCTTGGGGTCCATGAAGCTGGAAAAGAAGAAGAGTGGAAATCCGCTACTCCATCCATATGATGTTCTCAAGATCTTGGAAGATTTCCAATGCTTGGAGATGATCACGAGAGTTTGGAAGTTTTCCAAAGATCACAAGAGCTTTGAAGTTTTCCTTTTGCTGTTGGGTCAACCAAAAACTCCCTGTTTTTACAGTTCGAGCAGCAAAGTTTTTGATCTTTAGGAAAGATTCCACTCGCTGAAACACACTGAAAAAGTCCTCATTATAATGTAATGTGGAGGAATGATGAGCTGGATCCAAAAGCCAGTGAGGCTCCATGTTCCCACAATTTATACTGGGGCTAGGGTTTTCTCCTCTTTGGGCCAGCATGTGACAGGATGATTCTCCATTCAAGCTTGCAGATCTGAGGTGCCACGCTCTTCCACAATTCCTGGGCTGATCAATTGGAGTGCACGCCTTGCAAATCCCAATTTTGTGGAGGAAACATGGTGTTCACAATGAGGTAGCAAAAATGTAAGTCTTGTGAGAAGACAATATATCAGGTAACACACATCAATTGGCAACACTCAGTTGCATCCAAAAGGTCAGTCTTTATACTGTCTGTATCCCTTAGTAAAAATATTTTGTTATTTATCTACCCTAATAATTGAAGAAACTGTTGAAATTGAATGCTATTTGACACAAACATACACATTCCACTTACAATAATAATGTTGAAGACATTAACCAACACCAATGTAATGCATGTGGTTTTCATCCTTTATCCTATAATGATTTACCATAGAATAACCATGAAGTGGAACCTAAACCTTCTATGTGCCATGTGTCACATGCTACATGCCACATGCCATGTGTTCAAGGATAATGGAGTGGACCTCGAGTTTCAAAGCCTTAGGTCATTAAATGAAAAAACGAAACTAAACTTTTAAGCATGGAGCCAAGGAGTAAAAAAATTGGAGCATAGAGTAACTCCCAAATATACAGCTTAAGGAGTGAAGGGATAAAAGCAAGGAGTAACTTAGAACAATCCTATAGCATCCAACATCCCAATGCCAGGACTAACACGCAAAACAAAGCTAAATGAAGTTTGGCACTATTTTAGCATACTAATGGCTTATGCGAGGATATAGGTACTCCACTAGTTAGCATGGTGTGGAATTTGGGCTTAAACCTAAGCTGAACACAGAACAAAGACAGACACACAAGCAGGAGCTAGACTATACCTCAGGTTAGTCAGCCATACCTGACCCGACTTACCCACTATCCTTACTATACATTTAAAACCCCCCATATCCCCTCTTCCCTTCCTTCAAGAACACATGTTTTAGGCTTTCACCATTAGTACTAAAAGTTAGTCTCTAGGTCTAACTTGAAACTTACTAAATATGGAATAGTATTAGATTGTGAAATTGGACATGATATTAACATCATTGTATTCAGGAAAATCTCTACATTTTATAGATATGCTAAATTAGCAAATCTAGACACTTCCATAAATAGCAATTGAGACCTAATATGACTAACACATAAGATATGATAGTGAAAGTGTTTGGCACACATGGTAAGCTATCATCTAGCAATATTGAGGGACTAGTCTCAATATGCGAGGGTTCTTGTTAAGCAAAGGTTTTTGTTAAGCCAGTGCAAGATAAAACAAAAGAGAACTAAAAGCCAAGTTGAGTATGCTCAACAAAAAATATATAGGAGTTCTTACCTTATGTCCATATAGCTAAGTATAGATGCTAAACCTAGTTTACTAACACTTGAATAATAAAGATTGATAAAGGGTCCAACAATACTAACCTCCTACAGTCATGGCAGTAAGGAAAAAATATTCAAAAAGACTAGCCAATAAGTAATTTTTGATACCTATAGTCATATTCACTACACTCTTCCCCCCTTAGGGAAGATCGACATCTTTATCGACAGATACTCTAGTTTAGATCACTGCCAAGGAAAAAATTCTAGAATTTTTTTTTAATATTCACACTTTCTGAGAAATGCATCAACTTAAATAAGTTATGAAGTAACCTCTTTCTCTAATGCAAATGCACTACCAACTTAGACACCTTTCAACTGTCACCAACATAGAAATGACTAACAGAGTTAGCCACCTTTGCTACTCTAGATGTCACCCAGCTTACAAAGTGTGATACGCCCTTGCCCACAGGGATATAGAGAGAGAAGCTAGAAGCTTTAACCCTCATGAGCAAAGAAACTGAATTTGTTAGTGTTGCGAATGTGATTTTGGTCATTGAAAGATACTTATCAGCTAGTCCTTACGGACACTCTCATGTTTGTCAATTGGTTTCCTTTATAGTTCCTACTTGAGTTAGTTGAGAAATTAGTCAATGCCCTGTACTTAAATCAGATAAACATAAGGTAGGAACTTCTATGTGTTTCTTGCTGAGTAGACTTAGCTTGGTTTGAGAAACTTTTGTCATTGGTTTGCACTTGTTAGTATCAAGAACCCCTATGATATTGAATCTAGTCCCTTAATATCGTTACATGGTAGTTTACCGTGTCCGCTAAACACCCTCGTTATCATGCCCAATATGTTGGTTCCATTTTGGATCCATATACTATTTACGGTCAGTGTCTAGATCAGCCCAAGAGGCATATCTACGAAATGTAGAGAAACCCTATACTGTTGTTCTTGCTTCTAGAATCCCAATCTAGCACCATTCCATATTTAGTAAGTTTCACGCTTATCCCAGAGATTAACTCTTGATATTAAGGTATTAAGGGAGGCTTGGGGTGAAAGCCCAAAGCATGTGTTCTTCAAGGGGGCATAGGTGAGAGGGGCTATAGGGGGCTCCAAATGTATCATAGGGATGGTGGTTGGAATGCATGTCCAACCACCTGAGATATTAGTTTGGCTTCTACTGGGTTGTGTCACTCTTTATTCTGCATTTGGCTTGGGTCTAAGCTCAAGCTTCATGCTGCTCTAGTTGGTAGAGTACCCTCCTCCTTATATTAAGCCACTGGTATACCAAAATTGTGCCAGATACTATTTGACATTGTTTTGCATGCAGATGCTGGATACATGGAGTTAGTGCTTGTGGGATTGTACTGGACCCTAGTTTTGTAGCACTGCGGGCTTGGAGTTCAGCTCCAAATTCAAATGCGCTACATTTGGAATTAAAGGATTTGTCTCAATGATTCCTATCCAAATTTTGTTAGAAATTCTAACTCAAGTTGCTTATGTAGAGACTTTTCTAGTAAATCTGAAGTGATTTATATAGGATTAATAGGATTGCACCATTTGGTAAAAATGTTGTATGCATGTTTAATTACTGATAGAGGCATGCATGCAGCTAGCGAGATGGTGAAAAGGAACTGTGCTGATGATGTTGAAAACTCTAGATGGGCAAATCAAGAGGAGGAAACTCTTGCTAGAGATGCTATAGAAGAGGCTGAGGCTGACTTAAAAGAGGAAGAGCTTGATGTTGCAACACTACAGCATACGACTCAAAACATTGAAATCAAGAATTTACAAAGGGAAGTTCACAAATTGAAGAAGGAGAACAAAAAGAGGAAGAAAGAAATTGAGGCAACTAAGCTAATTAAACCTAAGCAACTAGACTCTTTTTCAAGTTCTGAGGATGATAAATTTTTACAACTACCCTCAATTGTATGAGTTTCAAAGTTCAAGCTTTCGAAACCACCCAATTTTAGAGGCATATTGGACTATTAGGTTTTGGAAGACTAGGTCATAATATGGAAAATTATTTTATAGTAGCAGATATAGATGATTGTACAAAAGTTGTGTGCGCACAATCCTTTCTCACCAATGATGCCAAAACTTCGTGGTGCCAAGTGTGTGCTAAAAAAGGGCAGACTAGAAGTTGGATACTTTGGGCTTTCACCCTAAGCCTCCCTTAGTACCAGGAGTTAGTCTCTAGAACAAGTATGAAATTTATTAAATATGGAATGGCACTAGATTGTGAATCTAGAAGTAAGAACAACACCATAAGGTTCAAAGCACTCTTTACATTCCGTAGATATGCCTCTTGCACTAATCTAGACACTAACCATAAATAATACATGGATCCAGAATGGAACCAACATATTGGGCATGATACCAAAGGTGTTTGGTAGATACAGTAAGCTACCATGTAATGATATTGAGGAACTAGACTCAATATTGTGGGGGTTTTTGATACTAGCAAGTGTAAACTAATGACAATAGTTTCTCAAACTAGGCTAAGTCTACTTAGCAAGAAACATATAAGAATTCCTACCTTGATTGCCTTTCCCACAATCCATTAGCACCCAACACATTAGTGTTCTTGGCCTAACTTTGCCATTTGGATTTTTTTCTATGATTCCCATGACTCTTTTCTTAGCCATTAGTCTTTTGCTCCTATCCTTGATTGTTACACCCAACAATATAGAATCGTTACCTCCATTCTCAAGATATCCTTTCAGTTCCAAAGCAAGGATTTTGTTTTGCCAAGTCCAAAGGGTATTCACCCCTAATATGTTTCTTTAGCATTTTTTGCTATGGGCTCTATCCATGACCCACTTTGTGACCCTCTGATGGGTCTCTTATAAATATTACTTTCTTCGGACTCACTATACCATCGCATTGACACAGTTCATTTTCCTTAAATGTCCTTCCCACTTAGTCATCTTGACCAAGGCACATTATCATCAATAGTTCAAATCAACACTTTGAACTAGGAACCTTATTCTTTAACCTCACAAGGACCTTATCTTTATTTTAGTCATAAGATCACCTAGTGATTTAATCTTGACACCTTAATAGGTTTGCCAATAGGTACTAGGTCTTCTAGATATTTGAGTTAATGACCATGACCCCGAGGGCATCCCCCACACTTGGTGATGCGCCCAAGTCAGCCCTTCCGGGCAAGGGTCCATAGCAACTAAGACTGGGTGTCTCCATCTCATTCACCATGTCCTTGGTGCCACATGCACCAAAGTGTCCAAGTTAGATATGCCAAACTTTCACACTAAGTAAATCTAACTATGCATTATAACTCTGGGGCATCCCTTGCTTGGCGGTGTGCCCAAGTTAGTTTCCTTACTAAGAGTCCATGACCACCGAAAAATAAGTGTCCTCATATTCCAAACCATCACCCTACCCTAGTGAATTGGGATGTGAACCCAAGCACTAGAGGGTCGAGACTCGAACCTAACCTCCGTATATGCATCTACGGATAGCATCATACAGGATGCCTGGCGTGACTCCCCACGCTGGTGCACCAATTTATACTTGAAACGCGCTATAAATCACCGTTTAGAAACTTAGTTCTTCCGCACTACCAAGTCCTTTCACTTGACATATCTGTGATCATGTATGGATTCCTTCATGCTTGATCTTGGGCCACCCTTTTTGAAGTTAGCACCTTCAACTACGGTATTTTTTCCCTCGACTTGCCAATCTCATTTAGCAAGTCATTTGGCCAGTAACATGGTTCATGCATAAGTGTAAAAGTCTTTAACTATCGACTTTCGTTCAAAGCCCTTCTTTTGAACACTCGGGAATTACTTCCCCAACCTTGATAGCCTTGCCTCATGGCAAGCTTCAAGACCACGTTTTTGCTGCGCCACTTTGATTTTGCGCACTCTAGGAACCATTTACACTTGGCTTTCTAAGTACTTATCTACCTAGAATTGTCTTTGGGAACCTTCAAGGAACTTTGTTCTTTAGCTTGCTAAGGCTTCTCCTTTTTGCAAGCTCTCTAATCACCATATGGTTTAATATGGATAATTCCACATTTTAGACTCTTCATGGCATCACGATTGTTAATAGCAATCCGCTCGAGCACCCATTTGATTCTCCACTCCTAACTTGCATAGCCACTTTTGGTTATGCTTTTCGATTCCTATGGTTCGGTTCCATCACTTTACTACTTGCTTTTTGGCCTTATATGTTTCCTTCGGTTATTCTCCTCCAAACTAAAAGGATAGCTTTGCACTTTCTAATATGCCTTAGTAAGTATTTATAGGGATGAACCTACCTGATAGCCTAAGGAGTGGTTCCTCAATCTGGGTATGCTCACCTTGTAATCCCACACACCAAGATTAACATTGCTACTTATGAGCTTTTATATGCCCATCATTAGCCTTTGCCAAAATCCTTTTTTGGTTTTGTATAATTTGGGTAGATGGACTTCTCCTGTCTTCACAACCTTGGACGTTTGGATAACATCTCATATCCATTGTTCGCTAAGGACTTAGTCCCTTGGGCCTTATCTAATTCCCTCATGACACCAAACACCACTTCCTGGTTTTTGTAAAGTGTTTAGGTATCCTAATGATAGCTTTTTTTGACAATAAGCATTCCCTTTATAACATTAACTTACTATATTGCAACATAAGCAATTTATCCCCCTATAAGGGTATATTCAACTTCCTTATCCTAATAAGAAGTATTGGGTAGTTACCTTCTATCAGTTTAATTAATTATTTTGCACCTTTTACTTTGTTGCCTTATAATTATCAAGTTCTATAACTCATTGCTGGTGCTTTCACACCTCCATCATTATTTGGGTCACCACACTGCAACTGAATGCCTTCCAGCTTAGGCTATGCCATTCCCATTTCCATTAGTATTCCTTTAGGAAGGGGTTTTTATGAACCCACCAACTTGACCTCAAAGCATCGCACTTTGGCACATTTAGTGTCTCCACACCATCAGCTCCATGAGTTTACCTTTATGACACTTCTTACTTGTGTCTAGGTCTTTTCCAAGACCAATACAATCATTTCTTATACGAACTATCCATTAATACTGCACCATATAGTTTACCCACAACTTTGTATCAAAGTTGCTTTCTTCTGGGAACCTCTTTCCCGCGACTTTAGTATAGCATTGTGAGACACAAAATCCCTAGACCCCAAAGTGGAGTTGAAAGGGTGCCATGTGGTAGTGGCCGAAGCAAAAGCTAAACGAGCGTAACACGTTTGGACTAAAAGGCTCCGACTTGAGAGGTTGAGAGCGGGAGTGGAACTCCCAACGGAGTGCTCAAGGAACGAGCATGAAGCAAGCAATAAGCAAGGCTCCAAAAAGTGACCCAAAGGGACCAACACATGACACGTGGAAGTGTCCGAGATGGACCCAAAGTGGAGTTCGAGATGGACCCGAAGTGGAGCCCGAGATGGACCCGAGATGGAGTCCGAAGTGGAGCTCGAGATGGAGTCCGAGATAGAGTCCGAGGTGGACCGAGATGGAGTCCGAGATGGAGTCCGAGATGGAGTCTGAGGTGGACCGAGACGGAGTCCAAGATGGAGTTCGAGATGGAGTCCGAGGTGGACCGAGACGGAGTCCGAGATGGAGTCCGAGGCAGACCGAGACGGAGTCTGAGATGGAGTCCGAGATGGACCTGAGATGGAATCCGAGATGGAGTCCGAGAAGGACCGGAGATGGAGTCTGAGGTCGAGACCGAGACCGAGACCGAGACCGGGACCAGGACTGGGACCGAGACCGAGACCGAGACCGAGGCCGAGGCCGAGTCCGGGTCCGAGTCCAAGTCCGAGTCCGAGTCCGAGTCCGAGTCCGAGTCCGAGTCTGAGTTCGAGTCTGAGAGGGTGAAAGCCCAAAGCATTCGTCTCCCAGACCCTGGGGGGTTTGGTGAGCTCCAAAAGTATAGTAAGGGGGAGGATTGCAGTGGAGCCAGTTTGGCCAGGAAAGGCTAGTTTGGCCCAGAGAGGCTGCACCCAGTGTTGGGTGATGAGCTGACCACTGGGAAGTCCAAGACTAGAGTGAACACGGACCGACAAGCGGGGTAGCTTGGTGAAGTGTTCAAGAGCCGGCTCTAGTTCCCCCGGGAGATTGTCTGGCCAATGCTCCTAGTCCAAGTGTGGGTGGCACTACCTACTTGGATACCTAGTGTGGCTCAATGGAACCTCGCTCTAAGCCCATGGCTAGAGCACCTAAAGGCGAAAGGCAGGGAGAGTACCCACGAGGCCCGCGTAGGGCCACGGTGTTCCGAAATGTCGTCCCAAAGTCCCAGACTGTGGAAAGGAAGAGGAGTAGTCCTCTAGTGTGGTGACCAAGGACACGGTCACACAGGGAGGAAGTCCTAGAGGACAGTGGGACTTAGTGGTCGGGCCCGTGGGCCTTGATCCAGTGGTAGTGTTGGCGAGCACGGCCAAGGACGAAAATAGACTTGGTGGGGATTGGAACGGAGACATTGGAGAAGGCTAATCCCTATGTCTGCGGGCATCCTAAGGATGCTAAGGAGCGGATCTGGGATGATCACCCATGGATGGATGGCCCAGTCTTTGAGTGACGGGACTGGGATGCAGTGGTGTCAGACCATCGTTGTGACCAAGGTGAATGGACATGGCCTTAGCATAACAGGCTGATATGTTGGTGGTACCTTGGGTGTGAGACACAAAATCCCTAGGCCCCAAAGTGGAGCCGAAAGGGTGCCATGTGGTGGTGGCCAGAGCAAAAACCAAACGAGCGTAACACGTTTGGACTAAAAGCCCCGACTTAAAAGGTCGAGAGCGGGAGTGGAACTCCCAACAAAGGGCTCGAGGAACAAGCACGAAGCGAGCAATAAGCGAGGCTCCAAAAAGAGACCCAAAAGGACCAACACATGACACGTGGAAGTGGAGTCCGAGATGGACCCGAGTTGGAGTCCGAAGTGGAGTCGGAGATGGACCCGAGTTGGAGTCCGAAGTGGAGTCTGAGATGGACCCGAGTTGGAGTCCGAAGTGGAGTCTGAGATGGACCCGAGTTGGAGTCCGAAGTGGAGTCCGAGATGGACCCGAGTTGGAGTCCGAAGTGGAGTCCGAGATGGACCCGAGATGGAGTCCGAGATGGAGTCCGAGATGGACCCGAGATGGAGTCCGAGATGGAGTCCGAGGTGGACCCGAGATGGACCCGAGATGGAGTCCGAGATGGAGTCCGAGGTGGACCCGAGATGGACACGAGATGGAGTCCGAGATGGAGTCCGAGATGGACCCGAGATGGAGTCCGAGATGGAGTCCGAGATGGACCCAAGATGGAGTCCGAAGTCGAGACCGAGACCGCGACCGAGACCAGGACCGAGACCGAGACCGAGACCGGGACCGAGACCGGGACCGAGGCCGAGGCCGAGACCGAGCCCGAGCTCGAGTCCGAGTCCGAGTCCGAGTTCGAGTCCGAGTCCGAGTCCGAGTTCGAGTCTGAGAGGGTGAAAGCCCAAAGCGTTCGTCTCCCAGACCCTGGGGGGTTTGGTGAGCTCCAAAAGTATAGTAATGGGGAGGACTGCAGTGGAGCCAATTTGGCCAGGAAAGGCTAGTTTGGCCCAGGAAGGCTGGACCCAGTGTTGGGTGATGAGCTGCCCACTGGGAAGTCCAAGACTAGAGTGAACACGGACCGACAAGCGGGGTAGCTTGGTGAAGTGTTCAAGAGCTGGCTCTAGTTCCCCCGGGAGATCGACTGGCCGATGCTCCCAGTCCAAGTGTGGGTGGCACTACGTACTTGGATACCTAGCGTGGCTCAACGGAACATCGCTCTAAGCCCATGGCTAGAGCACCTAAAGGCGAAAGGCGGGGAGAGTACCCATGAGGCTTGCGTAAGGCCACGGTGTACCGAAATGTTGTCCCAAAGTCCCAAACGGTGAAAGAGAAGAGGAGTAAGCCTCTAATGCAGTGACCAAGGATACGGTCACATGGTGAGGAAGTCCCAAAGGATAGTGGGACTTAGTGGTCGGGCCTGCGGGCCTTGATCCAGTGGCAGTGTTGGTGAACACGGCCATAGATAGAAAAGGGACTTGGTAGGAACTGACAAAGGGATATTGGGGAAGGCTATTCCCCATGTCTATGGGCATCCTAAGGATGCTAAGGAGTGGATCTAGGATGACCACTCGTGGACGGATGGCCCAATCTTGGAGAGACGGGATTGTGATGCAAGTGGTATTGGATCACTAGTGCGGCAAAGGTGAAGGGGCATGGCCTTAGCGTAACGGGCCGATATGTCAGTGGCACCTTGGGGTGTCAGTCATGGGATCGGACACGTGGAGCACTTGGACCAAGTGCAAAGGTGGAGTGGCACGGAGGCCATTCTTGGGGCTAGCAAGCCCCAAGTCCTAACTGGGACTTATAGAGGTTGTGAAAGAGACTCCTCCAAGTGGTCGGAGGTGCGGTTAAGTGACTAAAGTAAAATGGAAAATTTAGTCGCTTACATTGGGGTGTCGGTGATGGGATCGGACACATGGAGCACTTGGACCAAGTGCATAGGTTGAGTGGCGGGGATGCCATTCTCAGGGCTAGTAAGCCCAAGTCCAAAATAGGATTTATGGAGGTTGTGAGTGAGACTCCTCCAAGTGGTCGGAGGTGCGGTTAAGTGACTAAAGTAAAATGGAAAAATTAGTCGCCTACAACTTGGTATCAGAGCTGTTCCTTAGTTCGACTCTTATTGGTGGCCAAGCATATCACCACTTGTATTGGAGTTGGAAGGTCCTAGATATGGACCTATCCTCGAGGAGTAGCATGTCGAGAGGACATGGCTCTCCACTCAAGTTCATGCGTGAACTTGTGCACAATGTGGTGGATGGAAGAGGGCCAGTAAGGGAACGACTTTAGGATCTTGGGAACAGTATAAGGGTTTCCTCAGAGAGCTAAGGATGTGATCCAGATGAGCGTTTGACGCAGCAAACAAGCTAATGTAGTTGTGGTAAACAACTATAGTTGGGATCACGGGAAAGATGCAGACTCCAAAACAATAAAGGAGTCACAAGATTACCTTTATATGGTTGAGGCTGGTACTCATAAATTTGAGACTGGAATTGTTGACCGTGGGAGGTCAAATACAGAAGAGGACACCAGTCCTTGAAATGGTAGCCGGGGTTACCTCTAATAAATGCTGGAACAACCCAAGGAGTTGGGGGTGTACTTAAAGATGAGTTAGTCCTAAGGGGCAAAGGTTAGCCCCAAGAAAATTATCAAGTGTCAGAGTAACATTTGCAAAGATTGTCCTTGTGAGTAGGACATGAATACAAGAAATTGTATTCCAATGAGTTGGCACCTCTAAAACTGAGACCTCACAGGTTGTTGGATTAGCAAAGTCCAAAATGCTAGATGACTCAAGCAGAGTCAGGGAATGGTCCTAAGGGATTGGTTGGAGCATTTGGACCGAGGTGTATGGTGCCCCATGAGGTATGGGGAGGATCATAAGATCCAAGTATGAGAACAGTAGGTATCTCATTAATGGTAGAATGTGCCATACTAAAGTTGTGGGAAATATGTTCCCAGAAGAAAGCAACTTTGGCCCAGAGTTGGGTGCAAACACTATGGTGCGGTGCTAACGGATAGTTAGCATGAGGAACAACTATATTAGTCTTGAAACTCTATTTCGTTAAAGTGGGAATTGTTATTATCCCACTTGTAAAATAAGGTTTCCAAACCTTTATATAGTATATAAATATAACAAAATTCAACTGCATTGAGGCACATGCCATTTTATTTTAAACAAGGAAATGTCTACTCAATCACTTCTCCTCCCCCTGCCACTGCTTCACCTCTCTCTTCTCCTTGTCATCGTCGTCCAATTTCTTTCCATCCTTTTAATATTGGCTCAGTTGCTCCAAGTCTAGGTGGAGCCCAAGTCCCCATTCAATCTTTACTTTCCCCTTATTAATAAAACAACTTCGTAGACTTCCAATAACATGCTATAACACGCTGTAACACTTCTAGTATAATGCAAATCCTCTCAAAGAATTGTCTTTTAATATTAATACAATGGCATGGAACCCCATGCCATAATAAGTTACATTTTTAAATAAATACATGCCATCTCAGACTGTTATTTTTTGCCTCCAATGCCTATACAATAATCTTGGAATTTCATCACTCTCCACACTATCAGGATTTAAACCCAATAGTAATGCCATCTCTTCTCTAATACGTCCACGCTCATGTTCAGTGGTCGAAGAACCCATCCGGTTGAGCAGATTATGGAGATGCGGATAGTGCTTGGCTAGACAATATACATGCCATAAATGATGACTGGTGTCTGTCCGATCAAATGGCTTCTGATATACCGTTCCATCTGCCATTTGGTTGATTTCTGCAGCCACCTCCTAGACTGGCCAGTTCTCTATCACCATCGCTTCAAGCCGTTTTGCAAGGTCCCCCAGAACATACGGTTTCTTCTCCCTAGTTTCCATACTGCAAGAGATGGGGTGCACTGCATATGTGTGCGTGTTTGCTGCAGTTTTAATCGGCGAGTCATCGATGATGAGGATTTCACTTGACCTAGCAGTCCGGTTCATCACTACAGCCTCTGCCTTGACGAAGATGGGCTTGCTACCCCTCACATGGACCATAGTCAAGCAATCCTCCTGCGTTAGGAGAAAGTCAAATGGTAATATTACTCGCGTCTGATCGTGCATCATCTGTAGCAACGTTAATGCATTGTGGCGCATCATGGATGTCCAAACTCCCAATTGCAAATTGAACCCGGCCCTCTGTTTTAAGTGTCGCATGGTCATTATTAGATCCCGCAGTTTCTCCCGTGTGATTAATGTGAATCTGTCTCTTTTGACCAACTTGCGACCGCAGGCTTTGGAGGGTGCAGTGACATTCGAGGACGAGCCACGCTCATGGGAGAAAAGGACACCGTTCAGATCAAAAACGATACAGTACTTTCGCCGTGACTCTGAAATGAAATGCGTCAGCATAAAAAATGGTACAAGTCAATTTTACCATCTACAATATTAGCGAATGGTGCTCCCGATGGTCGTTCAGAGGGTTTTGGTCGAGGAAACGTGAAGGGCGGAAATACTCTCCTCTGCAATGTGGGGTCAATCGCATCCGATGGCGTGTGGGCACATGCCATTTCAGCTGTAGACTCTGGTACAACTGGCTCAACAGTGGCATGGGGTGGTTCCGATGGTGTGTGATCACACGCCATTTCAGCTGGTGCCTCCGTTGGCAAAGTGGACATGACCGAACAGGCAGCAGGGGCGGTGTAGGGAGGTTCCAACGGCGCGTAGTCAGACGATTGGGCACACGTTGGAAATGAGGATACGACCGGCTCGGCGGCTGGGGCGGCCTCATGCGGGTCCAATGGCGCCTGGTCACCGTCAGTTGGATACGTGGACAAGATTGACTCAGTGGTATGGGCAGCATCAAGTGGAGCGTGGTCAGCTTGCTTGGCATTGATATGGATAGTAGCCTCCACCAGCTCTGATGACTCTTGCAGGCAAGTAGAGTCCACTGGCGGATCCATATGCATGTCCAAATATCTCCCTTCGATTGAGATGGTATCCTCCCGTGCTACTAAAAACAAACTCATTAGCACATTGAATCGACTATACTGTATTTACCATCAACTGCTATTGAGGAACTAGGACCGATATCACTTGGGCGCACTGCTGATTCTGAAGGATTGGACATACGTTTCGACCCTTGCTTGGCACTATCCTTCCTCGACACTAAAGGCTAGAGTTTGTATCTTAATTCAACTGAATAATCTCTACTTACCATTTCTTCTGCGACCTACATGGACAATGTTAGAAATGGTAAAAGGTTAGGAATGGATGTACTATTATTTACCTGATGGTTTGTCTTGTATGACCTTCCTCCGCTGCTCTTTGGCCACCTCAGGCTGGCCATCGTCGTCATCATCGTCATCGTCGTTATTGTGATCGTCACCATTGTGAGGACCATCCAAGTCCTCTTCGTCCTCCTCTTCTTCATCCTCCTCTTCTTCGTCCTCCTCTTCTTTGTCCTCCTCTTCGTCCTTCTGCTCTTCCTGCTCATTATCTTTCTCTGGCTCCTCATCCCCCTCTTGCATTTCTTCCATAGGCTGCTCAGGCTGGATTGCTTGTTTTTCCAGGACCATCTTGGAAAAATCATCTGGCCGAGTCTCCATCTCAAAATACAAGACATCCATAGCCTGTTTTAGTGCGTGACCTAGGACCGTATCCTCACCCGACTGTCTTAACATGGTTTCTGCACGTTCTTGCACCCTTCGAAGACGACGAGATGAGAAAAACGTGGCCCTGACTTGAAAAGCATCCCTCATCCATTGTACCTCTCCATTGAGATTGGGGAAGGGGAGTCCGCCATAGGAATCTGAGTCAGAAGGTGGTGACTGGCTCCTTTCACTCAGCCCTTGATCTGCAATGAATGGCATGAGCACACACGCCATAACCGCGAGGCATTACCTATCATCTTTTCGTTGCCCTTCTTCCTTTTCGAATCAAACACCTCTGATCCCGACGACTGTCCAACGTGCTTTCGCTTTTTATGACCACTGTCAGTTTGAGCTTGGCTGGTGCTTGCCTGTTTTGCCTTTGAAGAAGTGTCTCCTGCAAGGAATGGCATGAGACCACACGCCATTGCAAATATAATTTGTACCTCCTTTTTTCCTATTGCTTGTCTGTTTGTCCTTCTTCGACGCGCCACCAGTGCGCTTTTCAGTCCTCGTGTCTGAATATTCACAACGATCTATAATCAAAATGGCGTGAGGCCTCACGTGACCTTACCTTGTGCAGGTTGTGAGCTCGGCCTAACATCAGTAGCTGTTAACGCCGTTTCAGCATCTGGGGGTGGCCACGCTCCTGCATACAGAGCTTGTGAGATAACATTTAAACCTAAAGTGCGTACTCACCAGGTTCGTAGAGAAGATACTGTTTTTCTTTGGCAACTGTAATTATATGCTCCATTGAAGTCACCTCTTCAATGGAGTTTGTCACCGCAACACACGGGACACCCTTGAGTAGTGCGGCTCGAAAGAATAGTCCGCCGCAGTTGTACTCGACAACGCATTTGCCCTTGGAGTCACCCGCTATTGCGTTGAAGACCCAGCTGAGCATTTCCCATGCTGCACCTGGAGCTTTCTTTGGATTCGAAAGCTCCATAGCCGTCTTCAGTTCCTCAGGCACGGGTAAATTGACCTCCCTCAGATCAATTCGATCGGCTTTGTTAAACGAAGCTGGGAAGTCACTCCAGTCCCACTCTGCTGCAGGACCAATAACAAGGGCGACTGTGAAGATGCGGACATTCGTCGGTATCTTCTTCTTAGCCATTATCCCATGGATCTCCCGCATCTCCTTGCCTTTCAACCGAGCCTTCACCTCGTTCAAGGCCTTCCAGAACTTGTGATAGGATTCGGAGTCGTAGATCATATAGTGGACTGAAGATTCCACCTCCGCAAGTCCCACCATTAAGTCAATGATGGAGCTGACTTCGTCTGCATGAGTGATCTCCTCGTTTGTGAAGTCCATCACACAAAGATGTTCTTGACCTGCTCATCTCCGCGGGAAACGATGCTCCTCCACCTTTGATCCTCATCCGAATTCACGTATACCCGGTAAGGTTCTCGATAGGCCTCTGCTGCAGGGTCGAGCTGTTTCTGAAGCCGGCGGTCGACATCCCTCTTAATGAAATTTGGATACTGATCCAACTTCTCAGCTTTACTTTTCGTGGCATCCCGCAGCAGATCGATGAACTTGGGGGCCCCCTTCACGTACTCGTCGATGTCTTCATTTGACAACTCCAGCTCTTCCATCATCTCTTGCGTGGTGTCGATGCTCACCCTCGCCACGGCCACTTGCTCGAAGATCCAATCCTTCAATAGCGCACGAGCTCTCAGAGTCGTGCACAAGTCCTCGTATGTCACAATATGGCCGGGAGTCATTTTGGTCTTGTTGAAGACTACCTCACCACGTAGAAGAGCATTAGCCACTGTCAGAAGGTCGTCGTCGTCTAGAAACCGCGAGAAATGCAAGGCGTTGAGCTTCAAATCATTGGGCTTCCGGCCGTCCTCCACACCCATTGAGTTTAGCAACTCCCCGTCATGGTACCTCCTCAGCACATCTACCCATTTGTCAAAAACAACTTTTGTCGCGAGTAGAATGTTATGGATGCTGAGTGTGTCATTGACCCCCAGTGTTTTCGAAAGAAGACTCGAGAATTCCTGCAATGGAAATGGCGTGAGGCCACATGCTATGCCACATGCAACGAGGCTTACTTGCCAGGCGCTAGTTGCTAGTGCACGTCCTTGTCCTGGTTTTTGTGGCTTCTTCAGTTGAACCCAGAGCTTCCGTGTTCGTGCCAATGTCTCGTGCAGACCCGATTTGTAGCACGTTTCTTGCTTGACATTCTGCGCGTGGGAGATGTATATGATAGATCGGAGGGGCGAGTTGCCTTTTATCAGGCGGACAACTCTTGTCTTGAAGACTTTCTTCACCTCCTCGCCCACCATAATATCCACAACTATCTGTTGCATCGCCAAGCTAGAATGCTGCCCGAAGACGGCATAGAACCGGATGTTCTGATCGTCCAACACCTTCCTATTGATCAAGTCTGGAAACCTCGTCTCGCCCTTCATTGTTCGGTAGTAGGGGATCACGTCTGCGATGTCGGGTGTTACTGGACTTGCCAGCATCTTCTGCTTCAGTTTCTCCACCCACTCATCAGATACTAGCCTGTGGTTGTATTTGCTTTGGATCTCGATACGGCTCACGTCGATTGTATATACTTTGTTGGAATAGTAACAAGTACTATTATCTGCGACGATTTTTGCTGTCTCTTCTTGCTCTTTCTGCTCTTTGCGGCTCTTCTTTTTGGTGGGTGTAGTGTTCGAACCCGAGGCAATGGCATCACCGAGTAGCTTCTTTTTTGAAGCAGCAGAGTTGGATGTCGGCTTGAGCTTGACCACCCTTTTCTGCTTCGGGGTAGTTTCCAGATCGACCCCCTTCCCCTTCGCTTCGCTAACTGGAGGCACTCTCAACGGCTCAATGTTGGAATATAGTTTTTGAACATCGCCGTAGGTTAGGTCCGTGGATTCCATGTGATCTTCATAGACCCGCAGCGTCTTTGAAATTGTGGGCCTCCTGGACAACCTCTCCCTAGCTCCCTCTAGGAATTCCTCATAGCCGCTGCCCCCCTCCGGGAAGCCGCTAGGATGTGCAAGGTGGATCTTGAAGGCGGACGCTGTCTCTACCACAAGTGCCAGTCCATATTCTTGCATGGAACTGCATGGAGTGTCTGTCACTTGGATGAGGATCCCCATGCATTCTTTTCTCCCACCATCTGTGTTGTACAGCATCAGATCCTCGCCTTCCATCCCGAAAGTCCAACTGGTGAGCTCCTCCCCCTTCTCTGCATCCACATTGACAGTGGCTGGAAGAAGAACGCAATTCCTCGCCTGTTCAGAAATGCACAACAATTAGAGCTGACAGATGAAAAGCTAGCAGCTGGAAATAACGTGAGGCCACACGCCATTCACCACTGCATCAGATGTCTTGAGGCTGCATCCTAAGATGGCGTGAGGCTACACGCCATCTGTAACCGGACTGCACTCGAGAGCCCAATCGGTGCATGCCAATGTTGCTACTGAATGGCATGTGGCCTCATGCCATTTTCTACTTCGTCTAAAAGACTTACCATTTGAAGCCGAATGGAGGCCGTGACAATCGAGGCCGGACTCGCTGGCGAATGTGCACTGTGTGTGCAGCGGATCGTAGCAGCAAGGCTACTCTGCCACTTACAGTTGGAGAGTGGCGCTGAAATCTCCCGGGACGCCAAGTGGGCTGCGTGTGGGTGGCGGAGTGGGCGGCGGAGTTGGCGGCGAAGTTACAAACTGGGTGTGTCTTGAAGTGGACGCCGATGCACACGAGCGCGATGCGAGCGCGAGTGTGATGCAAGCGCGAGTGGACGCCGATGCACACGAGAAACCTGTAGAGAAGTGAGCGTGATCGCGAGTGGGAGCGCGATGCGAGCGGGAGCGCGAGTGTGATGCGAGCGCGAGCGCGAGTGTGCGAGCGCGAGTACAAAGCAAAATGCAAAACCTAACCTCACACGCGCGAAATGTCACAACGGTTGGTAATCCCGCCACGTCATCATTCCTCGGACTTGGGCGCCACCATTAATTTCTGGATTGCCGCGCGCATGCAAGCACGCAAAATCCAAAAGAAATCCGCAACGTCATCATTCCTCGGACTGCATGCACGCGAAATCCAAAAGAAAGATCATGATTGGGATATCATTTAATACCCTCGCTATATTTATACCATGCATGATTGGATATTCCAAAGCATCTTGTATTTCCAAAAATGGCAGATGTTCAGCTAAATAAAGAAATTCTATCTGTTTCTATTTTATTCTCAAATCAATATTATAGCGTGTGGGCTCATGCAATTTTGAACCCAAAAAATGCACCAAAAAATTCTCGGCGTCATCTGGCATTATCTCTTGAATGGCGTGGGGCCGCATGCCATTTTCAGGGGCACATAGGAGTATATTCCTAGGATATTCTGACACGCGCGAGATTTTTTTGAGTTTTCTGGAGATCCAACCGTTAGATCGCAACTAGATTTTACAGAATGGTATACAATGTCTTTCTTGATGACCCTGCAAAGAAGCATCTCGATCGGACACCACATGAGACCACACGAGCCTTACAATGTTTCAGGGGCATTTGCCATAGATCCGACCGTTATTTTGCTCCAAGATTTTACAGTTTGGTGTGCATTGACCTTTCCATCGAAACTGCAAAGGGACATCACAATCAGATGTGGGATCACAAGAAACTAACTTCACTAACTCTAGTTTCACCAAGATCTACGTAAGGAGTTATGAAATGAAAGGACCCTCTCTATTGAAATGTGTTTATGGTCCTAGGGGCATTGTGACATATCAAAGGATTTTGCATTAAGTTCTGTATTTGCATGTTTATCAAACTACTGAATTGCTAAACCCTAAACCCTAAACCCTAAACCCTAAACATGTGGCAAATGCTGCGTGAAGAAAGATGCCCTTTCTGGGCAAATGCTGTAAGAGGCAGATGCCGAGCAGATGTATCTCAGGCTAGCGAAGGGGACAAACGAAAGCTAGCTATAAACATGACGGGATGCAAATAGATTACTAGGCTGGTCCTACGAAAATCAAAAACCATAATTGAAAACATTGAAAATGCAAAAAGAAAGGTTTATAATATTTTTGAATTTTAGGCAACCAAAGGAATGTAAGTAGGGCATGTGTTTGTAAGTTTAAAAATGCCTCAACCACTTAAATTCCCAAGTAAATAAAGCTGTTTCTATTTTTGGTACAGGTAAACTTTATAGCGTGTGGGCTCATGCAATTTTGAACCCAAAAATGCACCAAAAAATGCTCGACTAGCATTATTCTTTGAATGGCGTGTGGCCTTATGTCGAGCATTATTCTTTGAATGGCATGTGGCCTTATATTGCCATAAATGGACGTACACACACAGCATAATTATTCCTTTACACGGCGAATAATCTTGGCGTGGATCGCTGACATGGCATGGCAAAGTTCGAATCACTGACATGGCACAGCTGGATCGAGGCAAGGACATGATGTGACAAAGTTCAAAGTCTAGAAGCTACTCAGTTTGAAATTTGTCAGAGGAATCATAAGATCTGGTTTGTCAGAGGATTTGATGTGACGTTCAAGCGTGTGTTATTTTTGAATTCTCGAACTCATTCCTAGGTCTATCATTTTTGTGCGCCGTGTTCTTGGTTCCGCTGAGTGCAGTGAGCGCTGCTTGTGTAAGCGGCGTTGTGGGCTGTGGTTTATGCGTCTACGAGCGGTTGCGGCATTGCGAGCGCCATTGCGAGCGGCAGTTTATGCGAGTGGCAGTTTGTGCGAGCGGCGCTACGAGCAGTTGCGGTGTTGCGAGCGGCGCTACGAGTAGTTGCGGTGTTGCGAGCGGCACTGTCTTTGGTGTGGCTACCGCTTCCTCTTGATATTCGGCACTTGTGCTTCCTGGTATGTTCACCATGGAATGGCTTAGGACCACATTTAGAAATGGCATGAGGCCACATGCCATCTTGGGCCCTTGCAATTTCATGGCTAGCGTATTGTCATGTATGTTTTTACTTGCCTGCAGCTGTGTGTATATCAAGATGACATGAGGCCTCATGCCAATTTTGTGAATGCGAAATTTCACGTGGGTGTCAATAGCATGTTTGAATAATGGCATGTGGCCTCATGCTATTGAGGTTGTTTGGTATATTATGATTTAGGCCATTCTCCAATCATTTTTTGTATGGTCTTAACTTCTTTTCTGCACTTTCAGAATGGCCTTCAGGGTTGGGGAAAAGGTTTACATTTTGAATGGTGGGAAGAGAGTTGCAAAAGGGACCCTTGTGTCTATGGATCGGAACTTTGTTATACACTGTGAAAGGCTTGGGGAAGGCAATGCTGCTGTATCAGTAGAGACTGTCTTCGATGGGAATGTGGTCGCTATTGAACGAGGAGAGATGGTCGTCGGGGTAAATGTTGTTGTTGCCTTGAAAAATCTTCAGAAGAAAGCAGATGTTGGGGACAGCGCAAGTGCGACGCATGTTCCCTCCGTGGATCTTAAGAACCGTGCTACATGGATTCAGGCAAAAGTGTTTCTAAACAACCCCGAGGGGGAGGTGGTAGTTGAGGGCTTAGCCACAGTTGTCGATCCAAGAGATGCGGTTGCTAATCAAGAATTGGGCTGGGATGATATTGGAGTTGCGATTTTAGAGGTTGTTGACACAGAAGAAAACAGTCTGACTATTGGAAGCATTGTGCGGTGGAAATTGAGGCACTTAGTGTTTGAGAGTGTGAAGGATTCACAATCAAACACCACTACAACTGATGACAGAACATCTCTTCATGGGAAAAGAAATTACACCTTCCTAAAGCGCAGCCAAAGGGATCTGAGCAACGAACCGAAAAGGCAGAAAATGGCGATGGAGGTTCGAATGGTCTCGACAGTTGCTTGTTGCAAGAAGAGGTGCTGTCAACATGCTGATTGGGATGCTATTGAAGAGGAGAGAGCAAGATACAAGACATTGTCCTGGAAGGCAGCTCGCAATTTTGTGTATGAGGCATTATGGTCATCTGTTGATGCTTCAGAACATCAGGTGGGGGGCATGGTCTTCCAGAGGGGTTTGGTCTGCATGAAGGCATGGAGAATCATTTATGGAGTCCCTCGAACCACATTCTACAGAATCAAAACTGAGTTCGAGGAACAAAGGGTTCAACAGGCAGTCCATGGGAACGACGGTACGCACAAAACCAGGGGTCATGTTGTATATGGAGAGGCAATCTTCAAGAGGTTTGTCGAGACATGTAGCGAGCAGCAACCACATAAAACCCGCCTCTTGGAAGATGGAACACGAGACACCCAACGAGTTCTCCCTTCCATGTATACCAAGGGGGCCATATTGGAAGATGTGAATCGGGAACTCCAGAGTAATGGCTACAGGAAGCTGAGCCAATCTAGATTTAGTAGATTGTGGAGCAACAGGTTCAGGGATGTGAGTATAGGAAAGTACTCCAGCTTTTCAAAGTGTGACGAGTGCACTGCTATCAAAATGGCTTTGTCGAAGAATTCTTGCAGCGCTCAAGAGCGAGAGACGTTGGTTAGAAGGCGGCTCGACCACAACATCGAGCAGAGAAGCTGCAGGACTGCATATTATCATAACAGGATTCTCTCCATGGAGAGACCTGACTCTTACCTCTGCATCATCCACGACAAAATGGACTAGAAAAAGACGTGCTTACCTCGACTCAATCCTACCCCCAAGGCAATCTCTTCATCCATGCAGCTGCCTGTGTCTCTGTTTGGCATAATCGCTCATGGGCATGGTGCCCAGAACTATGGGAACTTCTTTGTACCTCTATGGGGTGGCGGGGGTGCAAACATGATGATTGCGTCCCTAGCAAAACACTTAAGCTCTCTGCAAAGTGCGCAGACTGAGCTGAACGGCCAACCCTTGCATAAGGCCCTTGTCGATCGAACCCCATACAAGGTTCAGCTGGAGGAGGAGCAAAGGCTTGCAGTATCGCGTGGGGCCCCATGCCATCCCAGTGAATATGTTGGCCGTCAGATTGTAGGGTTATCACGTGAGGCCTCATGCCATTCCGACGAGGCTGGTTGCCCGGTGAATGCACAGCCTCATCCAAACGAAGCAGAATCTCAAGGAAGTTCTTGCGGCCGATGTGGCCTTCCACCCCATCTTCTGCTCCAAATAGACAATGCTGGCAGTGAGAACAAAAACATGTACGTCTTCGCGTACTTGGCGATGCTTGTTGCCAAAGGCATATTTGAAACGGTTACACTTGGCTTTCTCATGGTTGGGCACACTCATGAAGACATCGATGCCATGTTCAGTCACCTGGCAGAGTCCCTCCGGCGATCCAATGTCCTCACCCTCCCACAACTCTACGATGAATTCCAAAATTGCATCAAAGGCACTGTTGAAGCTGCACTTCTGACAGAGGTTCCAGACTTTAAGGGGTTTGTAAGAGGCTACATCAGGGACGGATCCGAAACGCTGATTGGCCACTCCAAGCCTCTTCAGTTTCATTTCAGCATGTGTGACGGTGCTCCAGTGATGAGGTACAAGATGAGAGAATGGGACACAGTGTGGCTGCCAGTGGACGGCATTGAACTCTTCAAGAGAGATCCCATAACTGGGGAACCTATGATTCCTCAGGGTTCCCCACGGCCGATGCACCCGGATGGACTCAAAGACCAGGAAAGTATAGTGGCCGGGATTAGACAGCATATTGCCTTCTGGAAGAGGGGGTTGGTGTTTGGTGGAGAATCCTATTTTCAGAGGTGCAAGCCTTTGCTCGAATACTGGGAGAAGATTATATCTGCTATCCAAAATGGGCCGGTTGTATATGAAGAATTGGAAGAGTCCTTTTGGCCAGAACCCAGAGCACCAGATAGTAGCGGAACAATGTCCTCTGGAAATGCAGTGACAGATAACGATGTTGAGGATCACTATTGTGGGCCGAGGAACAAGAAGCCAGATTCAACATTCAATCCAGTACAGGTCTGCAAAGGAATGGTCGTGCTTGTCAGACCCAGTAATAAAAAACAAATGATATGGGTGGGGCGCTGCATCACTGATGCAGAGGAGGACGCGGAAACTAACTCCTTCAATGTAACTGTGGAGTGGTTCAAGCCAAGTTCCGGATATACGAACGATTGCCTAGAAAAGAGATGGGTGCTGAATCCAAGGGATCCCAGCATGAGCATATCGGTGGATAATGTTGTGCATGGTTGGATGCGGAAGCAGAGTGCCACCATCACCTTGCCAGACCATGCAAGAGATGCAGCAAGAGCATTCATAACCCGGGTTCAAGGTGAGATTCATTAATATTCCTTTACTAAGTTTCTAATGTATTTTATTTCAAGGTGAACAATCCGAATCTGAATCAGAGGAGGCGTGATGGCATGTGGCCTTACGCCATTCCTAGGTGAGATGATACAAATAACAAGTATAAATTCTTAGTTGTTCTAGCAAATCTTACTTAAAGTTCAAGGTGAACAAGCCGAATATGAATTCATCGGATTGTTATAACAAATTGCGAGGTGATGGCATGAGGCGATACGCCATTTGAGAGTGGTAGCCATTCCTATATGAGGTGAGTGAAGTATTTATTAGAAATACCTCATTCAATTGTGCACTTCTAAGTCTTGGTCCACTTAGTACTGTTTGCATGTTTTTATTTTAATTCTTTCTCTAAAATGTTATTTAGCATGTGGCTTCATGCCATTGCTCTCCACAATCATGCATTGAATTTCTATCCTTGCATAATACTTCTCCATATATATAGCATGTGCGCACATGTGATATGGTTCATTAGGCCTGATATAGTGTGTGAGGTAAAACAAAGATGATGTGACATATGCATTTACCAATCACACGTGCATAAATCTAATAATATGGCGTGTGGCCCATATTAATGGCACATAAACCCATATTGTGGGCTTACGTGCTTTATGTACCATCATTCCCTTGCAGCGTGTGTGTTGGTTTCCTTTTATAACACAACGAACTCCATATTTTAGGGTGAAGAGCGTTCTCATGGCAAGCACAAAATCTGTAAGTGAGGCAGAAAAGGAGACGGAGAAGGAGATAGGTGAAGATGTAGAATATATAAGTCTTCCAAACTCCCCGTACTATACTCCAGGTGATCATTTTTCTGAACAAACGGCAACATTAACAACTATCGAGAACGCCCCAGTAACGTCAGAGACAACAATCCAAAGCAAAACAACTGACCCGGAGAAGGATGATAGTACCGCTGAGAGTACCAAAAAGGAGGTGTCCACTAGCGCTTAGGCTTATAATGGCATGTGCCCTCATGCCATTTACTTGATCACCAAATACCTTTTTCCCTTTGCACTAGTATATCTTAATACCGGTCTGAGAAATAGAATGGCATGTGCCCTCAGGCCTTTTACTAAATCACCTTTGAAAGAAATGCAAGCCTCTATGTCGTAAAAAAAAGGTACTAGAGAAATTCCTTAATAATATGAATGTTATTTAGTTTCATGAAAATACACTAAGGGTCAAATGAGTTAAATGACTTCTCCAGACTAGCAATGCCTCTTGCTACACCTTCACAATTAGATTCGTTAGAAAAAGATAACATTGAATAATATCTAAATGTTCTCACCATTAAGTTATATGTCTGGCTAATAGGAATGATGTTCATCTTGGAAAGCTCACCACACGCTCAATGAACAAACAAATAGTGTGTGCGCGCATGCCATCGCTCTTCTTTAGCTTCAGATTCGGCTTGTTCACCTTGACAATGAGATTTATTATACAACCAGATGGACTCAGTCTGGACATAAGGTCACCGCGCTAGTCACCATGCCCTAGATATGTCTAGCCCCTGGACAAAAAACATATAATTTCACGTCATTTTCAAATACTTGAAATTTTGTACCTAGTCCCATTTTACTGAATAAATCCCACTTTAACGAAATAGAGCATCTTGACAAAAACCTAGACACTAATAAGTAGTGTTATAAGGGTAGACTCGTGGGGCCGATGGTGTGGAGACACCAAATGTGCCAAGGTGTGATACCTGGAGGTTATGATGGTGTGTTCATAAGAACCTCTTGCCAAGGGAATCCCAACGGAAGTGGGAATGACATGGCTTAAGCTGGAAAGCATGCGGTTGGAGTGTGGTGACCCAGATAATGATGGAGGTGTGGAAGCACTAAGCAATGAGTTGTAGGACTTGACAATTATGGGGCAACTAAGTAAGAGGTGCAAGATAATTGGTTAAATGGGTAGAAAGTAGCTACCCAAGACTTCTTAATGGCATAAGGAAGTTAGATATACCCTTACGGGGGATAAATTGCTTATGTTGCGATATAGTAAGTCAATGTCATAAACGGGAATGCTCATTGTCAGAAGGCCATCATTGGGACACCCAAACACTCTAGAACACCAGGAGGTGGTGTTTCGTGTCGCAAGGGCAATAGATAAAGCCCAAGGGACTAAGTCCCTAGCGAATGATGAATAGTAGATGCTATCCAAATGTCCAAAGTTGTGGAGACAGGAGAAGACTGTCTACCAAAATTGGACAAAGCCAAAAATGGAATTTTGGCAAGGCTAGTGATGGGCATGTAAGGGCCCATAAGCAGTAACGTTAATCTCAATGTGTGGGATTATAAGGTGAGCATGCCCAAGATTGAGGAACTACTCCCTAGGTTATCAGGTAGGTTTATCCCTAAGAATACTTGCTAAGGCATAGTAAAATGTGCAAAGCTATCCTCCTAGTCTGGAGGAGAATAACCTAAGGAAACATATGGGGCTAAAAGGCAAGTGGTATTGGGATGGAACTGAACCATAGAAATCGAAGGGCATATCCAACGGTGGTTATGCAAATTGGGAGTGGAGAATCAAGAGGGTGCTCGAGGATGTTGTTGCTAGCAACCGTGATGCCATAGAGTCTAAAATATGGAATTGTCCATGTTAGACTATATGGCAACTATAAAGCTTGCGAAAAGGGAGGCCTTAGCAAGCTAAGGGACAGAGTTCCTTCAAGGTTCCCAAAGACGATTCTAGGTAGCTTAGTACCTAAAAAGGCCAAGTGTAAATGGTTCATAAAACGCGCGAAATCAGAGTGGCGCAGCAGAAGCGTGGTCTTGAAGCTTGCCATGAGGCAAAGTTATCAAGGTTAGGGAAGTAGTTCCCGAGTGTTCAAAGAAAGGGCTTTGAACGAAAGTCGATGGCCAAGAATTTTCACGCTTATGCAGGAACCATGTTACAGTGGTCGGAGGACTTGCCAAGCGTGATTGGCAAGTCGGGGGAACAAATGCCCTAGTTGAAGGTGATAACTTAAAAAAGGGTGGGCCATGGGGCCGAGCATGGAGGAGTCCATGCATGATCACAGACTTGTCAAGCGAGAGGACTTGGCAGTGCGGAGGAACTAGGTTCCTAAGCTGTGATTTATAGCACGCTTTAAATATAAGTTGGTGCACCGACGTGGGGAGTCACGCCAAGCATCCGGTGTGATGCCATCCGTAGATGCATATATGGAGGTTGGGTTCGAGTCCCAACCCTTTAGTGCTTGGGTTCAAGTCCCAAATCACTAGGGCGTGGTGATGGTTTGGAATATGAGGACATTCATTTTTCGGTGGTCATGGACTCTCAGTAAGGAGACTGGTTTGGGCACACTGCCAAGCGAGGGATGCCTCGGAGTCGTGATGCACAGTTAGATTGCTTAGAGTGAAAGCTTGGCATATCTAACTTGAAGACTTTGGTGCAAAGGTACCAAGGACGTGGTGAATGAGATGGGGACACCCAGTCTCAGTTGCTATGGATCCTTGGCCGGAAGGGTTGGCTTGGGCGCACCACCAAGTGTGAGGGATGCCCCCGGGGTCATAGTGAACAACATGGAGGGGTCTAGAAGACCTAGTTCCTATGGGTAGACATATTAAGGGGTCAAGATGAGATCATCAGGTGATTTTGTGGCTAAACAAGGATAAGGTCTTTGTTTGGGTTAAGGAATATGATTCCTAATTCAAAGTGTTGATTTGAACTATTGATAATGGTGCGGCTTGGTCAAGGTGACCAAGTGGGAAGAACACCTAAGGGAAATGAGCTATGTCAATGTTGTGGCATAGTAAGTCCGAGGAAGGTAGTTTCTATAAGAGATCCAAGAAAGGATCTCAAAAGTTGGGCCGTGGATAGAGCCCATAGCAGAAAATGTTAAAGAGACGTACTAGGGGTGAACACCCTCTGGACTTGGCAAAGCAAAGTGTTTGCTATGGAACTGAAAGGAAACCTCAAAAATGGAGGTAGCGATCCTATGTTGCTAGGTGCAACAATCAAGGATAGGAGCAAAAGACTAGTGGCTAAGAAAAGAGCCATGGGAATCCTGGGAAAGAATCCAAATAGTAAAGTTAGGTCGAGAACACTAATGTGTTGGGTGCTAACGGATTGTAAGCTCTATTTCGTTAAAGTGGGAATTGTCATTATCCCACTTGTAAAATAAGGTTTCCAAACCTTTATATAGTATATAAATATAACAAAATTCAACTGCATTGAGGCACATGCCATTTTATTTTAAACAAGGAAATGTCTACTCAATCACTTCTCCTCCCCCTGCCACTGCTTCACCTCTCTCTTCTCCTTGTCATCGTCATCCAATTTCTTTCCATCCTTTTAATATTGGCTCAGTTGCTCCGAGTCTAGGTGGAGCCCAAGTCCCCATTCAATCTTTACTTTCCCCTTATTAATAAAACAACTTCGTAGACTTCCAATAACATGCTGTAACACTTCTAGTATAATGCAAATCCTCTCAAAGAATTGTCTTTTAATATTAATACAATGGCATGGAACCCCATGCCATAATAAGTTACATTTTTAAATAAATACATGCCATCTCAGACTGTTATTTTTTGCCTCCAACGCCTATACAATAATCTTGGAATTTCATCACTCTCCACACTATCAGGATTTAAACCCAATAGTAATGCCATCTCTTCTCTAATACGTCCACGCTCATGTTCAGTGGTCGAAGAACCCATCCGGTTGAGCAGATTATGGAGATGCGGATAGTGCTTGGCTAGACAATATACATGCCATAAATGATGACTGGTGTCTGTCCGATCAAATGGCTTCTGATATACAGTTCCATCTGCCATTTGGTTGATTTTTGCAGCCACCTCCTGGACTGGCCAGTTCTCTATCACCATCGCTTCAAGCCGTTTTGCAAGGTCCCCCAGAACATACGGTTTCTTCTCCCTAGTTTCCATACTGCAAGAGATGGGGTGCACTGCATATGTATGCGTGTTCGCTGCAGTTTTAATCGGCGAGTCATCGATGATGAGGATTTCACTTGACCTAGCAGTCCAGTTCATCACTACAGCCTCTGCCTTGACGAAGATGGGCTTGCTACCCCTCACATGGACCATAGTCAAGCAATCCTCCTGCGTTAGGAGAAAGTCAAATGGTAATATTACTCGCGTCTGATCGTGCATCATCTGTAGCAACGTTAATGCATTGTGGCGCATCATGGATATCCAAACTCCCAATTGCAAATTGAACCCGGCCCTCTGTTTTAAGTGTCGCATGGTCATTATTAGATCCCGCAGTTTCTCCCGTGTGATTAATGTGAATCTGTCTCTTTTGACCAACTTGCAACCGCAGGCTTTGGAGGGTGCAGTGACATTCGAGGACGAGCCACGCTCATGGGAGAAAAGGACACCGTTCAGATCAAAAACGATACAGTACTTTCGCCATGACTCTGAAATGAAATGCGTCAGCATAAAAAATGGTACAAGTCAATTTTACCATCTACAATATTAGCGAATGGTGCTCCCGATGGTCGTTCAGAGGGTTTTGGTCGAGGAAACGTGAAGGGCGGAAATACTCTCCTCTGCAATGTGGGGTCAATCGCATCCGATGGCGTGTGGGCACATGCCATTTCAGCTGTAGACTCTGGTACAACTGGCTCAACAGTGGCATGGGGTGGTTCCGATGGCGTGTGATCACACGCCATTTCAGCTGGTGTCTCCGTTGGCAAAGTGGACATGACCGAACAGGCAGCAGGGGCGGTGTAGGGAGGTTCCAACGGCGCGTAGTCAGATGATTGGGCACACGTTGAGTCCGTTGGAAATGAGGATACGACCGGCTCGGCGGCTGGGGCGGCCTCATGCGGGTCCAATGGCGCCTGGTCACCGTCAGTTGGATACGTGGGCAAGATTGACTCAGTGGTATGGGCAGCATCAAGTGGATCGTGGTCAGCTTGCTTGGCGTTGATATGGATAGTAGCGTCCACCAGCTCTGATGACTCTTGCAGGCAAGTAGAGTCCACTGGCGGATCCATATGCATGTCCAAATATCTCCCTTCGATTGAGATGGTATCCTCCCTACTGGCTACTAAAAACAAACTCATTAGCACATTGAATCGACTATACTGTATTTACCATCAACTGCTATTGGGCGCACTGCTGATTCTGAAGGATTGGACATACGTTTCGACCCTTGTTTGGCACTATCCTTCCTCGACACTAAAGGCTAGAGTTTGTATCTTAATTCAACTGAATAATCTCTACTTACCATTTCTTCTGCGACCTACATGGACAATGTTAGAAATGGTAAAAGGTTAGGAATGGATGTACTATTATTTACCTGATGGTTTGTCTTGTATGACCTTCCTCTGCTGCTCTTTGGCCACCTCAAGCTGGCCATCGTCGTCATCATCGTCATCGTCGTTATTATGATCGTCACCATTGTGAGGACCATCCAAGTCCTCTTCGTCCTCCTCTTCTTCGTCCTCCTCTTCTTCGTCCTCCTCTTCGTCCTTCTGCTCTTCCTGCTCATTATCTTTCTCTGGCTCCTCATCCCCCTCCTGCATTTCTTCCATAGGCTGCTCAGGCTGGATGGCTTGTTTTTCCAGGACCATCTTGGGAAAATCATCTGGCCGAGTCTCCATCTCAAAATACAAGACATCCATAGCCTGTTTCAGTGCTTGACCTAGGACCGTATCCTCACCCGACTGTCTTAACATGGTTTCTGCACGTTCTTGCACCCTTCGAAGACGACGAGATGAGAAAAACGTGGCCCTGACTTGAAAAGCATCCCTCATCCATTGTACCTCTCCATTGAGATTAGGGAAGGGGAGTCCGCCATAGGAATCTGAGTCAGGAGGTGGTGACTGGCTCCTTTCACTCAGCCCTTGATCTGCAATGAATGGCATGAGCACACACGCCATAACCGCGAGGCATTACCTATCATCTTTTCGTTGCCCTTCTTCCTTTTTGAATCAAACGCCTCTGATCCCGACGACTGTCCAACGTGCTTTCGCTTTTTATGACCACTGTCAGTTTGAGCTTGACTGGTGCTTGCCTGTTTTGCCTTTGAAGAAGTGTCTCCTACAAGGAATGGCATGAGACCACACGCCATTGCAAATATAATTTGTACCTCCTTTTTTCCTATTGCTTGTCTGTTTGTCCTTCTTCGACGCGCCACCAGTGCGCTTTTCAGTCCTCGTGTCTGAATATTCACAACGATCTATAATCAAAATGGCGTGAGGCCTCACGTGACCTTACCTTGTGCAGGTTGTGAGCTCGGCCTAACATCAGTAGCTGTTAACGCCGTTTCAGCATCTGGGGGTGGCCACGCTCCTGCATACAGAGTTTGTGAGATAACATTTAAACTTAAAGTGCGTACTCACCAGGTTCGCAGAGAAGATACTGTTTTTCTTTGGCAACTTTAATTATATGCTCCATTGAAGTCACCTCTTCAATGGAGTTTGTCACCGCAACACACGGGACACCCTTGAGTAGTGTGGCTCGAAAGAATAGTCCGCCGCAGTTGTACTCGACAACGCATTTGCCCTTGGTGTCACCCGCTATTGCGTTGAAGACCCAGCTGAGCATTTCCCATGCTGCACCTGGAGCTTTCTTTGGATTCGAAAGCTCCATAGCCGTCTTCAATTCCTCAGGCACGGGTAAATTGACCTCCCTCAGATCAATTCGATCGGCCTTGTCGAACGAAGCTGGGAAGTCACTCCAGTCCCACTCTGCTGCAGGACCAATAACAAGGGCGAGTGTGAAGATGCGGACATTCGTCGGTATCTTCTTCTTAGCCATTATCCCATGGATCTCCCGCATCTCCTTGCCTTTCAACCGAGCCTTCACCTCGTTCAAGGCCTTCCAGAACTTGTGATAGGATTCGGAGTCGTAGATCATATAGTGGACTGAAGATTCCACCTCCGCAAGTCCCACCATTAAGTCAATGATGGAGCTGACTTCGTCTGCATGAGTGATCTCTTCGTTTGTGAAGTCCATCACACAAAAGATGTTCTTGACCTGCTCATCTCCGCGGGAAACGATGCTCCTCCACTTTTGATCCTCATCCGAATTCACGTATACCCGGTAAGGTTCTCGATAGGCCTCTGCTGCGGGGTCGAGCTGTTTCTGAAGCTGGCGGTCGACATCCCTCTTAATGAAATTTGGATACTGATCCAACTTCTCAGCTTTACTTTTCGTGGCATCCCGCAGCAGATCGATGAACTTGGGGGCTCCCTTCACGTACTCGTCGATGTCTTCATTTGACAACTCCAGCTCTTCCATCATCTCTTGCGTGGTGTCGATGCTCACCCTCTCCACGGCCACTTGCTCGAAGATCCAATCCTTCAATAGCGCACGAGCTCTCAGAGTCGTGCACAAGTCCTCGTATGTCACAATATGGCCGGGAGTCATTTTGGTCTTGTTGAAGACTACCTCACCACGTAGAAGAGCATTAGCCACTGTCAGAAGGTCGTCATCGTCTAGAGACCGCGAGAAACGCAAGGCGTTGAGCTTCAAATCATTGGGCTTCCGGCCGTCCTCCACACCCATTGAGTTTAGCAACTCCCCGTCATGGTACCTCCTCAGCACATCTACCCATTTGTCAAAAACAACTTTTGTCGCGAGTAGAATGTTATGGATGCTGAGTGTGTCATTGACCCCCAGTGTTTTTGAGAGAAGACTCGAGAATTCCTGCAATGGAAATGGCGTGAGGCCACATGCTATGCCACATGCAACGAGGCTTACCTGCCAGGCGCTAGTTGCTAGTGCACGTCTTTGTCCTGGTTTTTGTGGCTTCTTCAGTTGAACCCAGAGTTTCCGTGTTCGTGCCAATGTCTCGTGCAGACCCGATTTGTAGCACGTTTCTTGCTTGACATTCTGCGCGTGGGAGATGGATATGATAGATCGGAGGGGCAAGTTGCCTTTTATCAGGCGGACAACTCTTGTCTTGAAGACTTTCTTCACCTCCTCGCCCACCATAATATCCAGAACTATCTCTTGCATCGCCAAGCTAGAATGCTGCCCGGAGACGGCATAGAACCGGATGTTCTGATCGTCCAACACCTTCCTATTGATCAAGTTTGGAAACCTCGTCTCGCCCTTCATTGTTTGGTAGTAGGGGATCACGTCTGCGATGTCGGGTGTTACTGGACTTGCCAGCATTTTTTGCTTCAGTTTCTCCACCCACTCATCAGATACTAGCCTGTGGTTGTATTTGCTTTGGATGTCGATACGGCTCATGTCGATTGTATATACTTTGTTGGAATAGTAACAAGTACTATTATCTGCGACGATTTTTGCTGCCTCTTCTTGCTCTTTCTGCTCTTTGCGGCTCTTCTTTTTGGTGGGTGTAGTGTTCGAACCCGAGGCAATGGCATCACCGAGTAGCTTCTTTTTTGGAGCAGCAGAGTCGGACGTCGGCTTGAGCTTGACCACCCTTTTCTGCTTCGGGGTAGTTTCCAGATCGACCCCCTTCCCCTTCGCTTCGCGAACTGGAGGCACTCTCAACGGCTCAATGTTGGAATATAGTTTTTGAACATCGCCGTAGGTGAGGTCCGTGGATTCCATGTGATCTTCATAGACCCGCAGCGTCTTTGAAATTGTGGGCCTCCTGGACAACCTCTCCCTAGCTCCCTCTAGGAATTCCTCATAGCCGCTGCCCCCCTCCGGGAAGCCGCTAGGATGTACAAGGTGGATCTTGAAGGCGGACGCTGTCTCTACCACAAGTGCCAGTCCATATTCTTGCATGGAACTGCATGGAGTGTCTGTCACTTGGATGAGGATCCCCATGCATTCTTTTCTCCCACCATCTGTGTTGTACAGCATCAGATCCTCGCCTTCCATCCCGAAAGTCCAACTGGTGAGCTCCTCCCCCTTCTCTGCATCCACATTGACAGTGGCTGGAAGAAGAACGCAATTCCTCGCCTGTTCAGAAATGCACAACAATTAGAGCTGACAGATGAAAAGCTAGCAGCTGGAAATAACGTGAGGCCACACGCCATTCACCACTGCATCAGATGTCTTGAGGCTGCATCCTAAGATGGCGTGAGGCTACACGCCATCTGTAACCGGACTACACTCGAGAGCCCAATCGGTGCATGCCAATGTTGCTACTGAATGGCATGTGGCCTCATGCCATTTTCTACTTGGCCTAAAAGACTTACCATTTGAAGCCGAATGGAGGCCATGACAATCGAGGCCGGACTCGCTGGCGAATGTGCACTGTGTGTGCAGCGGATCGTAGCAGCAAGGCTACTCTGCCACTTACAGTTGGAGAGTGGCGCTGAAATCTCCCAGGACGCCAAGTGGGCTGCGTGTGGGTGGCGGAGTGGGTGGCGGAGTTGGCGGCGAAGTTACAAACTGGGTGTGTCTTGAAGTGGATGCCGATGCACACGAGCGCGATGCGAGCGCGAGTGTGATGCAAGCGCGAGTGGATGCCGATGCACACGAGAAACCTGTAGAGAAGTGAGCGTGATCGCGAGTGGGAGCGCGATGCGAGCGGGAGCGCGAGTGTGATGCGAGCGCGAGTACGAAGCAAAATGCAAAACCTAACCTCACACGCGCGAAATGTCACAACGGTTGGTAATCCCGCATTCCTGGGACTTGGGCGCCACCATTAATTTCTGGATTGCCGCGCGCATGCGAGCACGCAAAATCCAAAAGAAATCCACAACATCATCATTCCTCGGACTGCATGCACGCAAAATCCAAAAGAAAGATCATGATTGGGATATCATTTAATACCCTCGCTATATTTATACCATGCATGATTGGATATTCCAAAGCATCTTGTATTTCCAAAAATGGCAGATGTTCAGCTAAATAAAGAAATTCTATCTGTTTCTATTTTTCTCTCAAATCAATATTATAGCGTGTGGGCTCATGCAATTTTGAACCAAAGAAACCCAAAAAACGTTGGACCTAAAATATTTTGAAAAAACCCAAAAAACCCAAAACATTTTAAACCCAAAAATCCAGGCGTCTTGTGGCGTTATTCCTTGAATGGCGTGCGGGCGCATGCCATTTTCAGGGCCAAATGCTGAATGGAGAAAAATTCCCTTTCAGTGCAAATGCTGCAAGAGGCAGATGCCGAGCACAAAGGACTGTAACTACCTCACATGACACAGATAAACTTTTCTCTATTTGGGAAAGATAAACTTTATAGCGTGTGGGCTCATGCAATTTTGAACCCAAAAAATGCACCAAAAAATTCTCGGTGTCATCTGGCGTTATCTCTTGAATGGCATGGGGCCGCATGCCATTTTCAAGGGCACATAGGAGTATATTCCTAGGATATTCTAACACGCGCGAGATCTTTTTGAGTTTTCTGGAGATCCAACCGTTAGATCGCAACTAGATTTTACAGAATGGTATATAATGTCTTTCTTGATGACCCTGCAAAGAAGCATCTCGATCGGACACCACATGAGACCACACGAGCCTTACAATGTTTCAGGGGCATTTGCCATAGATCCGACTGTTATTTTGCTCCAAGATTTTACAGTTTGGTGTGCATTGACCTTTCCATTGACACTGCAAAGGGACATCACAATCAGATGCGGGATCACAAGAAACTAACTTCACTAACTCTGGTTTCACCAAGATCTACATAAGGAGTTATGAAATGAAAGGACCCTCTCTATTGAAATGTGTTTATGGTCTTAGGGGCATTGTGACATATCAAAGGATTTTGCATCAAGTTCTGTATTTGCATGTTTATCAAGCTACTGAATTGCTAAACCCTAAACCCTAAACATGTGGCAAATGCTACGTGAAGAAAGATGCCCTTTCTGGGCAAATGCTGTAAGAGGCAGATGCCGAGCAGATGTATCTCAGGCTAGCGAAGGGGACAAACGAAAGCTAGCTATAAACATGACGGGATGCAAATAGATTACTAGGCTGGTCCTGCGAAAATCAAAAACCATAATTGAAAACATTGAAAATGCAAAAAGAAAGGTTTATAATATTTTTGAATTTTAAGCAACCAAAGGAATGTAAGTAGGGCATGTGTTTGTAAGTATAAAAATGCCTCAACCACTTAAATTCCCAAGTAAATAAAGTTGTTTCTATTTTTGGTACAGGTAAACTTTATAGCGTGTGGGCTCATGCAATTTTGAACCCAAAAATGCACCAAAAAATGCTCGACTAGCATTATTCTTTGAATGGCGTGTGGCCTTATATTGCCATAAATGGACGTACATACACAGCATAATTATTCCTTTACACGGCGAATAATCTTGGCGCGGATCGCTGACATGGCATGGCAAAGTTCGAATCACTGACATGGCACAGCTGGATCGAGGCAAGGACATGATGTGACAAAGTTCAACCTCCGACAGCAAAGTCTAGAAGCTACTCAGTTTGAAATTTGTCAGAGGAGTCATAAGATCTGGTTTGTCAAAGGATTTGATGTGACATTCAAGCGTGTGTTATTTTTGAATTCTCGAACTCATTCCTAGGTCTATCATTTTTGTGTGCCGTGTTCTTGGTTCCGCTGAGCGCAGTGAGCGCTGCTTGTGTAAGCGGCGTTGTGGGCTGTGGTTTATGCGTCTACGAGCGGTTGCGGCATTGCGAGCGCCATTGCGGGCGGCAGTTTATGCGAGTGGCAGTTTGTGCGAGCGGCGCTACGAGTAGTTGCGGTGTTGCGAGCGGCACTGTCTTTGGTGTGGCTACCGCTTCCTCTTGATATTCGGCACTTGTGCTTCCTGGTATGTTCACCATGGAATGGCTTAGGACCACATTTAGAAATAGCATGAGGCCATATGCCATCTTGGGCCCTTGCAATTTCATGGCTAGCGTATTGTCATGTATGTTTTTACTTGCTTGCAACTGTGTGTATATCAAGATGGCATGAGGCCTCATGCCAATTTTGTGAATGCAAAATTTCACGTGGGTGTCAATAGCATGTTTGAATAATGGCATGTGGCCTCATGCTATTGAGGTTGTTTGGTATATTATGATTTAGGCCATTCTCCAATCATTTTTTGTATGGTCTTAACTTCTTTTCTGCACTTTCAGAATGGCCTTCAGGGTTGGGGAAAAGGTTTACATTTTGAATGGTGGGAAGAGAGTTGCAAAAGGGACCCTTGTGTCTATGGATCGGAACTTTGTTAAACACTGTCAAAGGCTTGGGGAAGGTGACACGAACCACGGGAATATTCTAAGAATATTCCATGGCCTGTGGGATTTAAGGCCGTAACGCCTTAAGGGTTGGGAGGTTGGCCTAGGGTTCACTCTCTTGTTCGTTTCATTGGTATCAGAGCAGCACGTTCTTTTGGGGATGGCGGGTGAGCAAGATATTGATCCTGATGAGGAGTATGGCGTTAGTGAGGATAGCCATGATGATGCGGAAGAGACTCTTGATGATGTCGTTCTGCGGCAAGGACGCCAGATTTCTGCAGTTCAGAGCGACATAAAGGAGGTTAAGGATTCCGTCAATCTCATTAAGGATTTCTTGCTTCGCATGAACCCTCAAGGGTTGAATCAATCTCATGTCCGTGATTACCATTGGTACGTCAAGCATGCCAAGGATTATGGTATCGTGGAATGGAAATCATCACCGGATGTTTGTGATAGTCAAGAGGTTGATTCTTGGTTGGAATTGTGGGAAAGTTGTTGGTCTCACAATCCTTGTGAGGATAAGGTGAAGATAGATTTCTTTGTGACGAAGCTTACGGGCCATGCTTCTTCGTGGTGGAAGAACTACATCAAAGTTAATCCGAAGCCGACTTCTTGGACTGATTTGACAAAGGTTTTCCGCGCTTCGTTTGTCAAGAAGTTTGAAGAAGTTGATCTCGTGAATCAGTTGTTAGAGATCCGGCAGGGGACTTTGTCTTTGGATGCGTATGCCCGCAAGTTCCGTGATCTTTGCCTTAGTCTCACGGGCACCTATAATGAGCTGCTAAAGGTGCAATGTTTTATCAAAGGATTGAGCTCAGTGGATGTGCAGCAGAAGGTCAAGAAGGATTTTCCAGCAACATTGACTGATGCTATCACTAAGGCTCAGATCTTTTCGCCCGAACCGTCAGTCAACTCGGTCAACTCTGGTCAACGAGATAGTCTACGGAGTAGTCAACGTGATGACCAGCTTGCTAATTCTTCATATTCGGGGAAGAAACGGTCATTATTCTGTTGTGGCTCGAAGCATGAAGATGGTAGTGAAGCTAAGAAACTTCGTTTGGACCAGCGAGAGAAAGACAAGGCAGAGGGCAATTGTTTTCGTTGCCATAGAGCTGGACATCAGAGCAAGGATTGTTCTGAAGGGGTCAATGAATGATAAGGTGACTGTGGTGGAAATTATGGGCAATAATGTGAGTGATAGTGCTTTTGAGGCCGTATTGCTTCAAGTTAAGCATTCTCTCGCCTTCATGAGCCACAAGTTTGATGCCACACAGTGGAATTGACCTACTCGAGAATGGCAATATCATCTATATGGATCGGACTTCTATGTAGATTCAAATCATCAGTCTCTCCAGATATGGATCTTCGAGGTCGCCTTGCTCGTTGGCAAGAGTTCCTGCAGGAAATGTCTGTTAAGATCTGGTACAAGCATGGAGGTGATAATAAGGTGGCTGATGCATTATCCAGGATGGTAAATTCTATCTCGTTTGTGAAGCTATCCAGCGATCTCTTGGATGGGCTTAAGGAGTTTGCTGACTTTGACTCCTTTATCACTGATATTCGCGTGAAGGTTTTGTTGAGGGACGCCTCTACAGATTTAAAGGGTGACAAGTTTGCGTCATTCGAAATACGAGATGGAATCCTGGTGAAGAAGGGACGTGTTGTGGTTCCTCGTGTTGACAAACTCATCAAACGGATTTTGGTTGAGTGTCATGATGTGCCAAGTGTTGGGCATCCGGGGGTATTGAGAACGTATATGTTGGTGAAGAGGCATTTCTTTTGGCCTGGGATGAAGTCAGATGTTGAGAAGTACGTACGTGGTTGTTTGACCTGCCAGGCGGTCAAAGTTGATCATCAGAAGCTCGCTGGCCTCTATCATCCTTTACGTGTACCCGAGAATAAGTGGGATAGCATCTCGATGGACTTTATCACTGGTTTGCCCAAAACCTTTCGAGGAAATGATGCTATTTGGGTTGTTGTGGATCGTTTGACGAAGATGGCTCACTTCTTCCCTGTGAAGACAACGATAAAAGCTTCTGAACTTGCTCAGTTGTTTGTAGACTGGTTATTCAGTCTCTATGGTTTGCCGGGTGACATTGTGAGTGATCGGGATCCTAAGTTCACGTCCAAGTTTTGGCAAACGGTCTTTGAAAAACTAGAGACTAAACTGAGCATGAGTAGTGGTGAGCATCCACAATCTGATGGGCAGACAGAGCGCATGAATCAGCTATTAGAAGATATGCTACGGTCTTTTGTGGGAAACTTGACTCGACAGGGAGTATGGGAAAAATACTTGCCTTTGCTTCAGTTTGCTCACAATAGCGCTCATCAATCGGCTATTGGCATGTCTCTTTTTATGGCGATGTATGGTTATGAGCCTAGGTCTCCTGTGAGTTTGAATTTGGCTTTGGTTCAGGTTCCTCATGCTTGTGATTTCCTGGAGGATATGCAAGACAAGCTTGAGTTGGCAAAATTGAACATGAGGCAAGCTCAAGAACGAGACAAAAGATTGGCTGATGAGCATCGTCGTCATCAAGAGTACAAAGTTGGTGACAAGGTTTTCCTTAAGCTGTCGGATGCACAACGGTGTCTAAAAGGAGGTGGCAGTGCTAAGTTGTCTCCACGGTATTGTGGACCTTGGACAATTTTACAGCGTGTAGGGGATCTTGCATACACTTTGGACTTGCCAGTTAGTTCGAAGATTCATCCAACGTTCCATGTGAGCAAGCTTAAAGCGTGTTTGCACTCTGGTGATATCGTGGATCAGTCCATTATCCAGGTTCCAGAGATTGATGCAGAGAAGGCTGGTCCGGCCAATATTCTTGCTCAAAGATTGGTGAAAACACGCCAGAAAACAACTAGGGAGTTGTTAGTTCAATGGAATGGTTATTCCATGGACGAAGCTACATGGGAAACTGAGGATGACGTGAAGAGAGTGTTTCCGAGTTTTGGTTATGACTTGGATGACATTCCTGAGGACGGGGAGAATTGAGTTCTATAGCCGTATTGCTATATGATTTGAGCCGTTTGTTCTATTCTCATTCTCTTGTTTTCCATGACCGTATTGTCATGTGAGAAAGCCGTATTGCTTTCTTTCTTTCGTGACCATTTGTTGCGACGTTGGTGTTGCCGTTTGCACATCTTTTCTCCATGGCCGTATTGCCTTGGACTCCCTTCATTTGAGGCTCGTTTAGCTTCTCGAGGCTACCGTATGTGGCTGGGTCATGAGAGAGGGGAGAATGACACGAACCACGGGAATATTCTGAGAATATTCCATGGCCGGTGGGATTTAAGGCCGTAACGCCTTAAGGGTTGGGAGGTTGGCCTAGGGTTCGCTCTCTTGTTCGTTTCAGAAGGCAATGCTGCTGTATCAGTAGAGACTGTCTTCGATGGGAATGTGGTCGCTATTGAACGAGGAGAGATAGTCGCCGGGGTAAATGTTGTTGTTGCCTTGAAAAATCTTCAGAAGAAAGCAGATGTTGGGGACAGCGCAAGTGCGACGCATGTTCCCTCCGTGGATCTTAAGAACCGTGCTACATGGATTCAGGCGAAGGTGTTTCTAAACAACCCCGAGGGGGAGGTGGTAGCTGAGGGCTTAGCCACAGTTGTCGATCCAAGAGATGCGGTTGCTAATCAAGAATTGGCCTGAGATGATATTGGAGTTGCGATTTTAGAGGTTGTTGACACAAGAAAACAGTCTGACTATTGGAAGCATTGTGCGGTGGAAATTGAGGCACTTAGTGTTTGAGAATGTGAAGGATTCACAATCAAACACCACTACAACTGATGACAGAACATCTCTTCATGGGAAAAGAAAGTACACCTTCCTAAAGCGCAACCAAAGGGATCTGAGCAACGAACCGAAAAGGCAGAAAATGGCGATGGAGGTTTGAATGGTCTCGACAGTTGCTTGTTGCAAGAGGAGGTGCTGTCAACATGCTGATTGGGATGCTATTGAAGAGGAGAGAGCAAGATACAAGACATTATCCTGGAAGGCAGCTCGCAATTTTGTGTATGAGGCATTACGGTCATCTGTTGATGCTTCAGAACATCAGGTGGGAAGCATGGTCTTCCAGAGGGGTTTGGTCTGCATGAAGGCATGGAGAATCATTTATGGAGTCCCTCGAACCACATTCTACAGAATCAAAACTGAGTTCGAGGAACAAAGGGTTCAACAGGCAGTCCATGGGAACGATGGTACGCACAAAACCAGGGGTCATGTTGTATATGGAGAGGCAATCTTCAAGAGGTTTGTCGAGACATGTAGCGAGCAGCAACCACATAAAACCCGCCTCTTGGAAGATGGAACACGAGACACCCAACAAGTTCTCCCTTCCATGTATACCAAGGGGGCCATATTAGAAGATGTGAATCGGGAACTCCAGAGTAATGGCTACAGAAAGCTGAGCCAATCTAGATTTAGTAGATTGTGGAGCAACAGGTTCAGGGATGTGAGTATAGGAAAGTACTCCAGCTTTTCAAAGTGTGACGAGTGCACTGCTATCAAAATGGCTTTGTCGAAGAATTCTTGCAGCGCTCAAGAGCGAGAGACGTTGGTTAGAAGGCGGCTCGACCACAACATCGAGCAGAGAAGCTGCAGGACTGCATATTATCATAACAGGATTCTCTCCATGGAGAGACCTGACTCTTACCTCTGCATCATCCACGACAAAATGGACTAGAAAAAGACGTGCTTACCTCGACTCAATCCTGCCCCCAAGGCAATCTCTTCATCCATGCAGCTGCCTGTGTCTCTGTTTGGCATAATCGCTCATGGGCATGGTGCCCAGAACTATGGGAACTTCTTTGTACCTCTATGGGGTGGCGGGGGTGCAAACATGATGATTGCGTCCCTAGCAAAACACTTAAGCTCTCTGCAAAGTGCGCAGACTGAGCTGAACGGCCAACCCTTGCATAAGGCCCTTGTCGATCGAACCCCATACAGGGTTCAGCTGGAGGAGGAGCAAAGGCTTGCAGTATCGCGTGGGGACCCATGCCATCCCAGTGAATATGTTGGCCGTCAGATTGTAGGGTTATCACGTGAGGCCTCATGCCATTCCGACGAGGCTGGTCGCCCGGTGAATGCACAGCCTCATCCAAATGAAGCAAAATCTCAAGGAAGTTCTTGCGGCCGATGTGGCCTTCCACCCCATCTTCTGCTCCAAACAGACAATGCTGGCAGTGAGAACAAAAACATGTACGTCTTCGCGTACTTGGCGATGCTTGTTGCCAAAGGCATATTTGAAACGGTTACACTTGGCTTTCTCATGGTTGGGCACACTCATGAAGACATCGATGCCATGTTCAGTCACCTGGCAGAGTCCCTCCGGCGATCCAATGTCCTCACCCTCCCACAACTCTACGATGAATTCCAAAATTGCATCAAAGGAACTGTTGAAGCTGCACTTGTGACAGAGGTTCCAGACTTTAAAGGGTTTGTAAGAGGCTACATCAGGGATGGATCCGAAACGCTGATTGGCCACTCCAAGCCTCTTCAGTTTCATTTCAGCATGCGTGACGGTGCTCCAGTGATGAGGTACAAGATGAGAGAATGGGACACAGTGTGGCTGCCAGTAGATGGCATTGAACTCTTCAAGAGAGATCCCATAACTGGGGAACCTATGATTCCTCAGGGTTCCCCACGGCCGATGCACCCGGATGGACTCAAAGGCCAGGAAAGTATAGTGGCCGGGATTAGACAGCATATTGCCTTCTGGAAGAGGGGGTTGGTGTTTGGTGGAGAATCCTATTTTCAGAGGTGCAAGCCTTTGCTCGAATACTGGGAGAAGATTATATCTGCTATCCAAAATGGGCCGGTTGTATATGAAGAATTGGAAGAGTCCTTTTGGCCAGAACCCAGAGCACCAGATAGTAGCGGAACAATGTCCTCTGGAAATGCAGTGACAGATAACGATGTTGAGGATCACTATTGTGGGCCGAGGAACAAGAAGCCGGATTCAGCATTCAATCCAGTACAGGTCTGCAAAGGAATGGTCGTGCTTGTCAGACCTAGTAATAAAAAACAAATGATATGGGTGGGGCGCTACATCACTGATGCAGAGGAGGACGCGGAAACTAACTCCTTCAATGTAACTGTGGAGTGGTTCAAGCCAAGTTCCGGATATACGAAGGATTGCCTAGAAAAGAGATGGGTGCTGAATCCAAGGGATCCCAGCATGAGCATATCGGTGGATAATGTTGTGCATGGTTGGATGCGGAAGCAGAGTGCCACCATCACCTTGCCAGACCATGCAAGAGATGCAGCAAGAGCATTCATAACCCGGGTTCAAGGTGAGACTCATTAATATTCCTTTACTAAGTTTCTAATGTATTTTATTTCAAGGTGAACAATCCGAATCTGAATCAGAGGAGGCGTGATGGCATGTGGCCTGAGATGATGTGACATATGCATTTACCAATCACACGTGCATAAATCTAATAATATGGCGTGTGGCCCATATTAATGGCACATAAACCCATATTGTGGGCTTACGTGCTTTATGTACCATCATTCCCTTGCAGCGTGTGTGTTGGTTTCCTTTTATAACACAACGAACTCCATATTTTAGGGTGAAGAGCGTTCTCATGGCAAGCACAAAATCTGTAAGTGAGGCAGAAAAGGAGACGAAGAAGGAGATAGGTGAAGATGTAGAATATATAAGTCTTCCAAACTCCCCGTACTATACTCCAGGTGATCATTTTTCTGAACAAACGGCAACATTAACAACTATCGAGAATGCCTCAGTAACGTCAAAGACAACAATCCAAAGCAAAACAACTGACCCGGAGAAGGATGATAGTACCGCTGAGAGTACCAAAAAGGAGGTGTCCACTAGCGCTTAGGCTTATAATGGCGTGTGCCCTCATGCCATTTACTTGATCACCAAATACCTTTTTCCCTTTGCACTAGTATATCTTAATACCGGTCTGAGAAATAGAATGGCATGTGCCCTCAGGCCTTTTACTAAATCACCTTTGAAAGAAATGCAAGCCTCTATGTCGTAAAAAAAAGGTACTAGAGAAATTCCTTAATAATATGAATGTTATTTAGTTTCATGAAAATACACTAAGGGTCAAATGAGTTAAATGACTTCTCCAGACTAGCAATGCCTCTTGCTACACCTTCACAATTAGATTCGTTAGAAAAAGATAACATTGAATAATATCTAAATGTTCTCACCATTAAGTGATATGTCTGGCTAATAGGAATGACGTTCATCTTGGAAAGCTCACCACACGCTCAATGAACAAACAAATAGTGTGTGCGCGCATGCCATTGCTCTTCTTTAGCTTCAGATTCGGCTTGTTCACCTTGACAATGAGATTTATTATACAACCAGATGGACTCAGTCTGGACATAAAGTCACCGCGCTAGTCACCATGCCCCAGATATGTCTAGCCCCTGGACAAAAAACATATAATTTCACGTCATTTTCAAATACTTGAAAATTTGTACCTAGTCCCATTTTACTAAATAAATCCCACTTTAACGAAATAGAGCTTTTGTGGGAAATGCAAAATTTCCCTAAGGGTGGATTCCCAACCTCTCCGATTTGGCGAAGTGGATGCTCCAAAGGGGGGTAAGGTAGCCAAATAATAGGGCCATGGGCAACCCTAGCACCAATTATGATAACTAAAACTTAATGTCAAAGGTGGCACGATATCAGAGAGAGGATGATGGTATCCTCAAGTAAAGAACTTCCTAGGATAGGGAAGTGGAGTTGCACCATGTGCAATGTAAGGTGTCGGAGACACCTAGGAAATTGACTCTGAGAAGTCAAAACTAAAAGTTCCAAAGTGCAAGGTTATGTCAATGGAATCTGAGACTACTCGAGAATGAGTAGTGGAATTGAGTTAGAGAGGGAGTCTCTAACGGGTTTAGCGAGAACTGAACCAATAAAAGGGAGCAAACCACCCCAGGTGGTCAAATGAGTCTCTATATTGGAGAGACTATGCTCCTTAAAGGATGGACAAGGCATGGTGCGCCTTTGGTGTCAAACCATAGACAAATATTGGTTGGGTGCCAAGGATGGAACTGGTAATACATGTGGGTGTTACTTTATAAGAGGGTTTACCGTTCGATGAGGACATCGAACTTCGTCTATGGGTGGTGGAGTTGTGAGACACAAAATCCCTAGGCCCCAAAGTGGAGCTGAAAGGGTGCCACGTGGTAGTGGCCGAAGCAAAAGCCAAACGAGCGTAACACATTTGGACTAAAAGGCTCCGACTTGAGAGGTTGAGAGCGGGGGTGGAACTCCCAACGGAGTGCTCAAGGAACGAGCATGAAACGAGCAATAAGCGAGGCTCCAAAAAGGGACCCAAAGGGACCAACACATGACACGTGGAAGTGTCTGAGATGGACCCGAAGTGGAGTCCGAGATGGACCCGAAGTGGAGCCCGAGATGGACCCGAGATGGAGTCCGAGGCGGACCGAGACGGAGTCCGAGATGGAGTCCTAGATGGACCCGAGATGGAATCTGAGATGGAGTCCGAGAAGGACCCGAGATGGAGTCCGAGGTTGAGACTGAGACCGAGACCGAGACTGAGACTGAGACCGAGACCGAGACTGAGACTGAGACCGAGACCAAGACCGAGACCGAGACTGAGACCGGGACCGAGACCGAGACCGAGACCGAGGCCGAGGCCGAGTCCGGGTCCGAGTCCGAATCTGAGTCCAAGTCCAAGTCCGAGTTTGAGTCCGAGTCCGCGTTCGAGTTTGAGAGGGTGAAAGCCCAAAGCGTTCGTCTCCCAAACCCTAGGGGGTTTGGTGAGCTCCAAAAGTATAGTAAGGGGGAGGATTGCAGTGGAGCCAGTTTGGCCAGGAAAGGCCAATTTGGCTTAAAGAGGCTGCATCCAGTGTTGGGTGATGAGCTGACCATTGGGAAGTCCAAGACTAGAGTGAACACGGACCGACAAGCGGGGTAGCTTGGTGAAGTGTTCAAGAGACGGCTCTAGTTCCCCCGGGAGATCGTCTGGCCAATGCTCCCAGTCCAAGTGTGGGTGGCACTACCTACTTGGATATCTAGTGTGGCTCAATGGAACCTCGCTCTAAGCCCATGGCTAGAGCACCTAAAGGCGAAAGCCAGGGAAAGTACCCACGAGGCCCGCGTAGGGCCACGGTGTTCCGAAATGTCGTCCCAAAGTCCCAGACTGTGGAAAGGAAGAGGAGTAGTCCTCTGGTGTGGTGACCAAGGACACGGTCACACAGGGAAGAAGTCCTAGAGGACAGTGGGACTTAGTGGTCGGGCCCGTGGGCCTTGACCCAGTGGTAGTGTTAGCGAGCACGGCCAAGGACGAAAAGGGACTTGGTGGGGACTGGAACGGAGACATTGGGGAAGGCTAATCCCTATGTCTACGGGCATCCTAAGGATGCTAAGGAGCGGATCTAGGATGATCACTCATGGATGGATGGCCCAGTCTTTGAGTGACGGGACTGGGATGCAGTGGTGTCAGACCATCGTTGTGACCAAGGTGAATGGACATGGCCTTAACGTAACAGGTTGATATGTTGGTGGTACCTTGGGGTGTCGGTCATGGGATCGGACACATGGAGCACTTGGACCAAGTGCATAGGTTGAGTGGCGGGGATGCCATTCTTGGGGCTAGTAAGCCCAAGTCCAAAATAGGACTTACGGAGGTTGTGAGTGAGACTCCTCCAAATGGTCGGAGGTGTGGTTAAGTGACTAAAGTAAAATGGAAAAATTAGTCGCTTACAAGCACATTCTGCCATCAATGAAATACCCATTTTTGTTATACTTAAATTTTATGATCCTCCTCACCCTTCGTGGGGTATAACACACCTCAGTCCAAATGCTTTCACTAGTCCTTTAGGACCATTTCTTGACTCCACTTGCTTTTTGGACTTCACTAATTCGACGAGCATAAAGTTCTACTTTTGAGGTGCTAGCTCACTGGAATACAACTTCTTGTATTCATATCCTACTCACAAGGACCATCTTTGTAAATGTTACTCTGACACTTGATTTTGTTCTCTGGGGGTAACCTTTGCCCCTTATGACTACTTGTCTATGTGATGAGAATACCAACTTATTCTCTAAGTGCACCCCCAACTCCTTGGGTTGTTTCAGCATTTATTAAAGGTAGCTTTGGCTACTATTTCAAGGACTTGTGTTTTTTTCTATATTTAACCTCCCACAGTCATTAATTCTGGTCTCAAATTCATGAGCACCAATCTCAACTATATGAAAATAATCTTGTGACTCCTTTATTATTTTGGAGTCTTTATCTTTCCTGTGATCCCAACTATAGTTGTTTACCACAACTACCTTAGCTAGTTTGCTGAGTCAAATGCTCATTTGGATTACATCCTCAACTCTCTGAGGAAACCCTTATATTATTCCTAAGATCCTAAAATCATTATCTTATTAGCCTTTTTCTATCCACCACATTGCCTACAAGTTCACACATGAACTATAGTGGGGAGCCATGTCCTCTTGACATGCTGTTCCTCAAGGATAAGCCAAATCCTAGGACCTTCCAATGACAATACAAGTGGTGATATACTTGGCCACCAATAAAAGTCGGACTAAGGAATAGTTTCGATACCAAGTTGTAAACGATTAATTTTTCCATTTTACTTTAGTCACTTAACCACATCTCCAATCACTTAGAGGAGTCTCATTCACAACCTCCATAAGTCCAATTCAAGACTGGGGGCTTGCCAACCCTGAGAATGGCATCCATACCACTCAACTTTTGCACTTGGTCCAAGTGCTCCATGTGTCTAATCCCTTGACCAACACCCCAAGGTACTACTAACATATCAACCCTTTATGTTAATGCCATGCCCATTCATCTTAGTCACACCGGTGGTCTAACACCACCTACATCGTAGTCCTGTCTCTCAAAGGCTGAGCCATCCGTCCATGAGTGATCATCCCAGATCCAATTCTTAGCACCCTTAGGATGGCCGCAAACATGGGGAATAACCTTCCCCAATATCTCTTTTCCGGTCCCCACCAAGTCCCTTTTTGTCCATGGCTGTGTTCGCCGACACTGCCACTGGATCAAGGCTCGCAAGCCCGACCACTAAGTCCCACTGTCCTTTGAGACTTCTTTATTGTGTGACTGTATCCTTGGTCACCACACCAGAGGACTACTCCTCTTCCTTTCTACAGTCTAGGACTTTGGAACAATATTTTGGAACACTGGGGCTCTATGTGGGCCTCATGGGTACTCTCCCTGCTTTCTGCCTTTGGGTGCTCTAGCCATGGGCTTAGAGTGAGGTTCTGTTGAGCCACACCAGGTATTCAAGTAGGTAGTGCCACCCATGCTTGGACTGGGAGCATCGACCATTTGATCTCTTGAGGGAATTAAAGCTGGTTCTTGAACACTTCACCAAGCTACCCCGTTTGTCGGTCCATATTCACTCTAGTCTTGGACTTCCCAGTGGTCAACTCATCACCCAACACTTGGGTACAGTGTTCCTAGGCTAAACTGGCCTTTTCTGGCCAAACTAGCTCCACTAGGCTCCAACCCCCACACTCTCCCTACTCTACTTTTGGAACCCCTTGTAGCCATCCCCCCCCCCAGGGGACGATTGCTTTGGGCTTTCACCCAACTGCCTGTATTAGTATTTAGACTCAGACTTGGACTCAAACTCGGTCTTGGTCTTGGTCTCGATCTTGGTCTCGGTCTCGGTCCCATCTCGGACTCCATCTTGGGTCCATCTTGGACTCCATCTCAGACTCCATCTCGGGTCCATCTTAGATTCCATCTCGGGTCCATCTCGGACTCCTTCTTGGGTCCATCTCGGACTCCATCTCGGACTCCACCTCGGGTCCATCTTGGACTCCATCTCAGACTCCATCTCAGTCTCCAATTTGGGTCCATCTTAGACTTCATCTCGGGTCTATTTTAAGTCCATCTCGGATCCATCTCGAACTCCATCTTAGACTCCATCTTGGGTCCATCTCGGGTCCATCTCGGACACTTCCATGTGTCATGTGTTTGTCCTCTTGTGTCCCTTTTCTAGAGGTTCATTTATTGCTCGCTTTGTGCTTGTTTCTCGAGCACTTTGTTGGGAGTTCCACTCCCACTCTCGACCTTTCAAGTGGGAGCTTTTAGTCCAAACATGTTATGGTTGTTTGGCTTTCGCTTTAGCCACCACCATGTGGTGCCCTTTTGGCTCTACTTTGGGGCTTAGGGATTTGTGTCTCACACTTAGGTCCATCTCAGACTCCATTTGAGGTCCATCTTAGGTCCATCTTGGACTCCATCCTAGACTCCATCTCGGGTCCATCTTAGACTCCATCTTGGGTCCATCTTGAGTCCATCTCAGACTCCATCTCGGACTCCACCTCAGACTCCATCTCGGACTCCATCTCGGACTCCATCTCGGGTCCATCTTGGGTTCATCTCGGACTCTATCTTGGACTCCACCTCAGACTCCATCTTGGACTCCATCTCGAACTCCATCTCGGGTCCATCTCGAGTGCATCTCAGACTCCATCTCAGGTCCATCTCAGACTCCATCTCAGGTCCATCTCAGACTCCATCTTAGGTCCATCTCAGACTCCATCTTAGGTCCATCTTAGACTCTATCTCGGATCCATCTCGGACTCCACCTCAAACTCGGTCTTGGTCTTGGTCTTGGTCTTGATCTCAGTCTTAGTCTCAGTCCCGGTCCCATCTCGGACTCCATCTCAGACCCCATCTTGGATTCCATCTAGGGTTCATCTCGGACTCCATCTCGGGTCCATCTCGAACTCCATCTCAATTCTATCTTGGGTCCATCTCAGATTCCATCTCGGATTCTATCTTGGACTCCATCTTGGGTCCTTTTGTGTCCCTTTTTTAGAGACTCATTTATTGCTTGCTTCATGCTTATTCTTTGAGCTCTTAATTGGGTGTTCCACTCTCGCTCTTGACTTTTCGAGTCGAAACTTTTAGTCCATATGTGTTACACTCATTTGGCTTCTACCTCAGTCACTAGCACATGGCACCCTTTGGGCTCTTTTTTGGGGCCTAGGGGTTTTATGTCTTACAACTTTACCACCCATAGACAAAATTCGATATCCTCATCGAACGGTAAACCTTTTTATAAAGTAACACTAATATGTATTACCCTTTCCATCCTTGGCACCCAGCCAATATTTGTCAATGGTTTGACACTGAAGGCTCACCATGCCTTATCCATCCTCTAAGGAGTATAGTCTCTCCAACACAAAGACTTATTTGACCATCTAGTGTGGTTCTCTCCCTTTTATTTATTTAGTTCTTGCTAAACCCATTAAAGACACCTTCTCTATCTCAATCCCACTACACATTCTCGAGTGGTCTCAACCTCTATCGATATAACTATTCTTTTTTGGAACTTTTAATTTTGACTAAGTTAATTTCCTAGGTGTCTTTAGCACCTTTCATTGCACATATTGTGCAAACTCTCTTTCCCCATTCTAGGAAGTGTTTTACTTAAGGGCACTATTATTCTCTTTTCTATTTCGTGCCACCTTTGGCACTAAGTTTCAATTATTATAAGTTGTGCTAAAGTTGTCTATGGCCCTATCATTTGGCTACCTTGCCACTCCCTCCCTTAGATCTTTCACCTTTGCCAAATTAGAGCATTTGGGAATCCATCCTTGGAAACACATTTTCTTTCCCACAATCTGTTAGCATTTAAAACATTAGTGTTCCTTGCCTAACTTTGCCATTTCGATTCCTTTCAATGAATTCTATGGCCCACACTTGGCCACTAGTATCTTGCTCCTATCTGTTAATTGTTGCACCAAACAACATAGGATCATTACCTCCATTTTCAAGATATCCTTTTAATTCCATGGAAAATACTCTATTTTGCCAAGTCCAAAGGGTGCTCACCCCTAGTAGGTCTCTTTAACATTTTCTACTACAGGCTACATCAATGGCTCAACTTTGCGACCCTCCCATGGGTCTTTCCTAGAGACTATTTTTCTTGGACTCACTATACTATCAACTAATTTCCTTTTAGGTATCCTTCCTACTTGGTCACCTTGACCAAACCACACCATTATTAATAGTTTAAATCAAGACTTTGAACTAGGAACTTTATTTCTTAACCTCACAAGGACTTTGTCCTTGTTTAACTGTAAGATCACCTAATGATCTAACCTTGGTCACCTTAACAGGTTTGTTAATAGGTATTAAGTCTTCCAAACCTTTAACTTCTTGACCATGACTCTGGGGTCATCCCCCACACTTGGTAGTGCACCCAAACTAGCCCTTCCAGCCAAGGGTCCATAGCAATTGAGTGGGTGTCTCCATTTCATTCACCACATCCTTGGTGCAATTTACACTAAAGTGTTTAAGTTAGATATACTAAGCCACACTAAGCAATTTAACAGCGCATCACAACTCCAGGGCATCCCTTGCTTGGCGGTGTGACCAAACTAGTCACCTTACTAAGAGTCTATGACCACCGAAAAAAGAGGTCCTCATATTCCAAACCATCACTATGCCCTAGTGAGTTGGGACTCGAACCCATACACTAAATGGTTGGGACTCGAACTCAACCTTCATATATGCATCTATAGATGGCATCACCTAGGATGCCTGGCATGACTCCCCATGCTAGTGCACCAAGTTATGCTTAAAGCGCGTTACAGATCATAACTTAGGAACTTAGTTCCCCCACACTACCAAGTCCTCTCACTTGACATGTCTGTGATCCTATATGGACTCCTCCATGCTTGGCCCCATAAGCCACCCCTTTTGAAGTTAGCACCTTCAATTAGCGTATTTGTTCCCCCGACTTGCCAATCTCATCTAACAAATCATCCGACCACTGTAATATGGTTCATGCTTAAGCGTTAAAGTCCTTAACTATTGACTTTCGTTCAAAGCCCTCCCTTTGAACACTCAAGAACTACTTCTCTAATCTTGATAGCTTTGCCTCATAGCAAGTTTTAAGATCACGTTTTTGCTGTGCCACTCTGATTTCACAGGCTTTATGAACCATTTACACTTGGCTTTCTAGGTACTAAGCGACTTAGAATTGTTCCTTATTTTGCTAAGGCCTCTCCTTTCGCAAGCTTCTTAATTGCCATATGGTTTGATATGGACAATTCTATGCTTTATACTCTCTATGGCATCACAGTTGTTAATAATAACATGCTCAAGCACCCATTTGATTCTCCACTCCCAACTTGCATAACCATTATTAGTTATGCCCTTCGATTCCTATAATTCGGTTTTATCCCTTTACTATTTGCTTTTGGCCTCACACATTTCCTTCGATTATTCTCTTCCAAACTAGGAGGATAGTTTTGCACTTTCTACCAATCTTTAGCAAATATTCATAGGGATGAACCTACTTGATAGCCTAAGGAGTGGTTCTTCAATCCGGGTATGCTCACCTTATAATCCCACATAGCGAGATTATCATTACTACTTATGGGCCTTTATATGCTGATCACTAGCTTTGCCAAAATCTTTTTTTGGCTTTGTCCAATTCAGATAGACGGATTTTTCTCGTCTTCACAACCTTGGATGTTTGGATAGCACCTCTTATCCATCATTCACTAGGGACTTAGTCTCTTGGGCCTTATCTAATGCCTTCATGATACCAAACACCTTTTCTTGGTGTTTTAGAGTGTTTGGGTGTCCCAATAATGGCCTTTTTTGATAATGAACATTCCCTTCATGACATTGACTTACTATATTGTAACATAAGCAATTTATCCCCTATAAGGGTATTTCTAACTCCTTTATCCCAATAAAAAGTCTTAGGTAGTTACTTTCTACCAATTCAATCAATTATTTTGCATATTTTACTTAGTTGCCTCATAATTGTCAAGTTCTACAATTGATTGTTAGTGTTTCCACACCTCTATCATTATTTGGGTCACCACACTCCAACCGCATGTCTTTCAGGTTAGATTATGCCATTCTCATTTCCATTAGGATTCCTTTGGGAAAGGGTTCTCATAAACCTGCCAATTTGACCTCAAGGCATCATGCCTTGGCACATTTAGTGTTTCCACACCATTGGCTCCACGAGCTTATTTTTATGACACTTTTTACTTGTGTCTAGATCTTTGCCAACACTAATATAGTTGTTTCTTATGCCAATTATCCATTAGCACTGCACTATATCGTTTACCCACAACTTTGTGTCAAAGTTGCTTTCTTTTAGGAACCTCTTTCCCACGACTTTAGTATAACACATTCTGCCATCAATGAGATACCCATTGTTGTTATACTTGAATTTTATGATTCTCTTCATCCTTTGTGAGGTACAACACACCTTAGTCCAAATGCTTTCACCAGTATAGTATTCATAGGGATGAACCTACCTGATATCCTAGGGAGTGGTTCCTCAATCCAGGTATATTCATCTTGTAATCCTATACACCGGGATTAACATTGCTACTTATGAGCCTTTATATACCCATTATTAACCTTTGCTAAAATCCTTTTTTGCCTTTGTGTAATTCGGGTAGATAGACTTCTTTCGTTTCCACAACCTTGGACTTTTGGATAACACCTTATATCCATCGTTCGCTAGGGATTTAATCCCTTGAGCCTTATCTAATGCCTTCACGACACCAAACACCACTTCCTGGTGTGTTTAAAGTGTTCGGGTGTCCCAATGATGACTTTTTATAACAATGAGCATTCCCTTTATGACATTAATTTATTATATCGCAACGTAAGCAATTTATGCCTCTATAAGGGTATATCAAACTTCCTTATCCCAATAAGAAGTATTGGGTAGTTACCTTCTATCAGTTTAATAAATTATTTTGCACTTTTTGCTTATTTGCCTCATAGTTATCAAGTCCTATAATTCATTGCTGGTGCTTCCACACCTCCATCATTATTTGGGTCACCACACTGCAACTGCATGCCTTCCAGCTTAGGCTATGCCATTCCCATTTCCATTAAGATTCCTTTAGGAAAGGGTTTCTATGAACCCGCCAACTTGACCTCAAAGCATCGCACTTTGGCACATTTGGTGTTTCCACACTATCAGCTCCATGAGTTTACCTTTATAACACTTCTTACTTGTGTCTAGGTCTTTTCCAAGACCAATACAATCGTTTCTTATACGAACTATCCATTAATACTGCACCATATAATTTACCCACAACTTTGTATCAAAGTTGTTTTCTTCTGGGAACCTTTTTCCCATGATTTTAGTATAGCACATTCTGCCATTAATGAAATACCTATTGTTGTTATACTTGGATTTTATGATCCTCCTCACCCTTCATGAGGTACAACATACCTCAATCCAAATGCTTTCACTAGTCCTTTACATGTTTGCGGCCATCCTAAGGGTGCTAAGGAGTGGATCTAATACAGCTAGTTGGGTGAAAGCCCAAAGCAATCGTCCCCTTGGGGGCGAGGGGTTGCAGGTGGTTCCAAAAGTATAGTAGGGAAAGTATGGGGGTTGGAGCCTAGTAGAGCCAGTTTGGCCAGAAAAGGCCAATTTAGCCCACGAAGGCTGTATCCAGATGTTAGGTGATGAGCTGAACACTGAGAAGTCCAAGACTAGAGTGAATACGAACCGAAAAACGAGGTAGCTTGGTAAAGTGTTCAAGAATCGGCTTTAGTTCCCCTAAGAGATCAAATGGTCGATACTCCCAATCCGAGCATGGGTGGCACTACCTACTTGAATACCTGGTGTGGCTCAACGGAACCTCACTCTAAGCCCATGGCTAGGGCACCCAAAGGCAGAAAGCGGGGAGAGTACCCATGACACCTGCATAGGGCCCTGATGTTCCAAAATGTTGTTCCAAAGTCCCGGACTGTGGAAAGGAAAAAGACTAGTCCTTTGGTGTGGTGACCAAGGATATAGTCACACAGTAAGGAAAACTCAAAGGACAGTGGGACTTAATGGTTGGGCTTACAAGCCTTGATCCAGTGGCAGTGTCAGCGAACACAGCCATGGACAAAAAGGGACTTGGTGGGAACCGAAAAAGAGATATTGGGGAAGGTTATTCCCCATGTTTGCGGCCATCCTAAGGGTGCTAAGGAGTGGATCTAGGATGATCACTCATGGCGGATGGCTCAGTCTTTGAGAGACAAGACTACGATATAGGTGGTGTTAAACCACCAGTGTGACTAAGGTGAATAGGCATGGCATTAGCATAAAGGGTTGATATGTTAGTAGTACCTTGGGGTGTCAGTCAAAGGATCGGACACATGGAGCACTTGGACCAAGTGCAAAAGTTGAGTGGCATGGATGCCAATCTCAGGGTTGGCAAGCCCCTAGTCTTGAATTGGACTTATGGAGGTTGTGAATGAAACTCCTCCAAATGGTTGGAGATGTGGTGAAGTGACTAAAGTAAAATGGAAAAATTAGTCATTTACAACTTGGTATCGGAGTTATTCCTTAGTCTGACTCTTATTGATGGCTAAGTATATCACCACTTGTATTGTCATTGGAAGGTCTTAGGATTGGACCTATCCTTGAGGAATAGCATGTCAAGAGGATATGGCTCCCCACTACAGTTCGTGTGTGAACTTGTAAGCAATGTGGTGGATAGAAAAAGGCCAATAAGAGAACGACTTTAAGATCTTGGGAACAATATAAGGGTTTCCTTAGAGAGTTGAGGATGTGATCTAGATGAGCATTTGACTCAGCAAACTGGCTAAGGTAGTTGTGGTAAACAATTATAGTTGGGATAACAGGAAATATAGAGACTCCAAAATAATAAAGGAGTCACAAGATTATTTTCATATAGTTGAGATTGGTGCTCATGAATTTGAGACCAGAATTAATGACCGTGGGAGGTCAAATACAGAAAAAAAACACAAGTCCTTGAAATAGTAGCCAAGGCTACCTTTAATAAATGCTGAAACAACCCAAGGAGTTGGGGGTGCACTTAAAGAATAAGTTGGTATTCTAATCACATGGACAAGCAGTCATAAGGGGCAAAAGTTGCCCCCAGAGAACAAAATCAAGTGTCAGAGTAACACTTGCAAAGATGGTCTTTGTGAGTAGGACATGAATACAAAATGTTGTATTCCAGTGAGTTAGCACCTCAAAAGTAGGATCTCATGGTCGTCGGATTAGTGAAGTCCAAAAAGCTAGATAACTCGAGTGGAGTCAAGGAATGGTTTGGGAATAGCCTTCCCCAATATCTCTTTTTCGGTCCCTATCAAGTCCCTTTTTGTCCATGGTTGTGTTCGCCAACATTGCCACTGGATCAAGGCTCGCAGGCCCACCCACTAAGTCCCATTGTCCTCTAAGACTTCCTTACTATGTGATTGTATCCTTGGGCACCACACCAGAGGACTACTCTTCTTCCTTTCCACAGTCTGGGACTTTGGAACAACATTTCGGAACACTAGAGCCTTACGCAAGCCTCATAGGTACTCTCCCCACCTTCCACCTTTGGGTGCTCTAGCTATGGGCTTAGAGTGAGGTTCCATTGAGCCACACCAGGTATCCAAGTAGGTAGTGCCACCCACGCTTGGACTAGGAGCATCGACCATTTGATCTCCTAGGAGAACTAAAGCCGGTTCTTGAACACTTCACCAAGCTACCCCGCTTTTCGGTCTGTATTCACTCTAGTCTTGGACTTCCTAGTGGTCAACTCATCACCCAGCACCTAGGTAGAGCCTTCCTAGGCCAAACTAGCATTTCCTGGTCAAACTGGCTCCACTAGGCTCCAACCCCCACACTCTCCCTACTATACTTTTAGTGTTTTGGGCTTTCACCCAACTACCTGTATTAGTATTCAGACTCGGACTCAAACTCAAACTCGGTCTTGGTCTCAGTCTCAGTCTCGATCTCGGTCCCAGTTCCATCTCGGACTCCATCTCAGGTCCATCTCAAACTCCATCTCGAACTCCATCTCATGTTGTTTTTCATGCCAACTATCTGTTAGCATTGCACCATAGTATTTACATATAGCTTTGTGTCAAAGTTGTTTTTTATTTTGGAACACCTTTCCCATGACTTTAGTATGGTATATTTTGCTATCAATGAGATATCCACTGTTCTGATACTTGAATCTTATGATCCTCTGCATCCTTTGTGGGGCACAACACACCTTAGTCCAAATGTTTCTACCAATCCCTTAAAACCATTTCTTGATTTTACTTGAGTTATCTAACATCTTTAGACTTTGCTAATCTAATGACACGTAAGGTTTTACTTTTAAGGTGCCAACTCGCTAGAATACAACTTCTTGTATTCATGTTCTACTCATAAGGGCCATTTTTGTGAGTGTTACTCCAACACTTGATTATTTTCCGTTCCCTATGGGCTAACTTTAGACTATCCATCCCTATGATAAAAATATTGCCTCATCCTCTAAGTGCACCCTCAACTCCTTGGGTTTGTTTTAGCATTTATAAATGGTAGCTCTAGCTACCATTTCAAGGACTTGTGTCTTCATCCATATTTGACCTTTTACGATCATTAATTCCGGTCTTAAATTCATGAGCACCAACCTACAATATATGAGGATAATCTTGTGACTTCTTTATTGTTTTGGAGTCTTTATTTTTCCCGTGATCCCAACTATAGTTGTTTACCACAACTACATTAGCCATTTTTCTTAGTCAAACGCTCATTTAGATCACATCCTCAACTCTCTGAGAAAAACTTTATACTATTCCTAAGATCCCAAAGTTGCCCTTTTTTATGCACCATCTCACCTACAAGTTCACACATATACTGTAGTGGAGAGCCATGTCTTCCCAACTTGCTACTCCTCAAGAATAGACCCACTTCTAGGACTTTCTAATGCCAACACTAGTGGTGGTATACTTTAGCACTAATAAAAGTTGGACTAAGGAATAGCTCCAATACTAAATTGTAAGCGATTAAATTTTCCATTCAACTTTAATCACTTAACCACACCTCTAACCACTTGGAGGAGTCTCACTCATAACTTCCATAAGTCCTATTTTAGACTTGGGGTTTGCTATCCCCGAGAATGGCATCCATGCCATTCAACCTTTGCATTTGGTCCAAGTGCTCCACGTGTTCAATCCCATGGTCAACACCCCAAGGTACCACCAACATATCAACCTGTTATACTAAGGGTATGCCCATTCACCTTGGTCACACTGGTGGTCCAACACCACCTGCATCATAGTCCCATCTCTCAAAGATTAAGCCATCCATCCATGAGTCTTAACATCCTTAGGATGCCCGCAAATATGGGGAACAACCTTCCCCAATATCCCTATTACAATCCCCACCAAGTCCCTTTTCTGTTTATGGCTGTGTTTGCCAACACTACTATTGGGATAAGGCCCACAGGCCCGACCACTAAGTCCCACTATCCTCTAGGACTTCTTGTGAGACACAAATCCCAAAGCCCCAAAAGTGAAGCCGAAAAAGTGCCACATGGCAGTGACCGAAGCGAAAGCCAAACTGGAGTAACACATTTGGACTAAAATCTCCGACTTGAAAAGTTGAAAGCGGGAGTGGAACTCCCAACGAAGTGCTCGAGGAACAAGCACAAAGAGAGAAATAAGTCAGTCTTTAGAAAAGGGACACAAGAGGACCAACACATGACACATGGAAGTGTCTGAGATGGAGTCCGAGAAGGCGTCCAAGATGGACTCGAGATGGAGTCCGAGATGGACCCAAGATGGAATCCGAGATGGACCCAAGATGGAGTCCGAGATGGACCCGAGATGGAGTCCGAGATGGAGTCTGAGATGGAGTCTGAGATGTACCCAAGATGGAGTCCGAGATGGAGTTTGAGATGGACCCAAGATGGAGTCCAAGATGGACCCGAGATGGAGTCTGAGATGGACCCGAGATGGAGTCTGAGATGGACCCGAGATGGAGTCCGAGATGAAGACCAAGATGGACTCAAGATGGAACCGAGACCGAGACCGAGACTAAGACCGAGTCCAAGTCCAAAACCGATACCGAGACCGAGTCCAAATCTAAGTCCAAGTCCGAATAGGAATATAGGCTGTTGGGTGAAAGCCCAAAGCGATCGTCCCCCAGAGGGGGGGGCTGCAAGGGGTTCCAAAAGTATAGTAGGGAGAGTGTGGGGGTTGGAGCCTAGTGCAGCCAGTTTGGCCAGGAAATGCTAGTTTGGCCCAGGAAGGTTGTACCCAGGTGCTGGGTGATGAGCTGACCACTGGGAAGTCCAAGACTAGAGTGAATACGGATTGACAAGTGGGGTAGTTTGGTGAAGTGTTCAAGAGCTGGCTCTAATTCCCCCGAGAGATCAAATGGTCGATGCTTCCAGTCCAAGCGTGAGTGGCACTACTTACTTGGATACCTGGCATGGCTCAACAAAACCTTGCTCTAAGCCCATGGTTAGAGCACCCAAGGGCAAAAGGTAGGGAGAGTACCCACAAGGCTCGCATAGGGCCATGGTGTTCTAAAATATTGTCCCAAAGTCCTAGACTGTGGAAAGGAAGAGGAGCAGGCCTCTGATGTAGTGACCAAGGATACAATCATATGGTGAGTACGTCCCAGAGGATAGTGGGACTTAGTAATTAGGCTTATGGGTCTTGTTCCAATGGCAGTGTTGGTGAATACGGCCATGGACAGAAAAGGGACTTGGTGGGGATTGTAAAAGGGATATTGGGGAAAGTTGTTCCCCATGTCTCTACGGGCATCTTAAGGATGTTAAAAAGTGGATTTAGGGTGATCACTCATGGATAGATGACCCAGTCTTTAAGAGACAGGACTGTGATGTAGGAGGTGTTGGACCACCGGTGTGACCAAAGTGAATGGGCTTAGCTTTAGCGTAATGGGCTGATATGTTGGTACTTTGAGGTGTTGGTTAGGGGATCGGACACGTGGAGCACTTGGACCAAGTGCAAAGGTTGAGTGGTATGGATGCCATTCTCAGAGATAGCAAGTCCCAAGTCTTGAATTGGACTTATAAAGGTTGTGAATGAAACTCCTCCAAGTGGTCGAAAGTGTGGTTAAGTGACTAAAGTAGAATGGAAAAATTAGTCACTTACACTTCGTCACCCCATGACCGTATCCTTGGTCACTACACTAGAGGACTGCTCCTCTTCCTTTCACCATCTAGGACTTTTGGGACAACATTTCAATACACCGCGGCCTTATGCAAGCATTGTGGGTACTCCCCCCGCCTTTCGCCTTTGGGTGCTTTAGCCATAGGCTTAGAGTGAGGTTCTGTTGAGCTACGCCAGGTATCCCAGTAGGTAGTGACACCCATGCTCAGACTAAGAGCATCGACCATTTGATCTCCCGAGGGAACTAAAGTTAGCTCTTGAACACTTCACCAAGCTACCCCACTTGTCAGTTTATATTCATTTTAGCCTTGGACTTCCCAATGGTTATCTCATCACCCAACATCTGGGTATGGCCTTCTTGGGCCAAATTAGCCCTTTCTGGCTAAATTAGCTCCACTTAGGTCCAATCCCCACACTCTCCCTACTATACTTTTGGAACCCCCTATAGACCCCCCCTTTGGGGGACGATCGCTTTGGGCTTTTACACAAGAGCCTGTATTAGTATTCAGACTCGGACTCCATCTTGGGTCTATCTTGGACTCCATCTCAAGTTCATCTCGGACTCCATCTCAGGTTCATCTCGGACTCCATCTCAGGTCCATCTCGAACTCCATCTCGGGTCCATCTCAGACTCCATCTCGGATCAATCTCGGGTCCATCTTGGACTCTATCTCGGGCTCCATTTCGGACTCCATCTAGGGTCCATTTTGGACTCCATCTTAGGTCCATCTCAGACTCCATCTTAGGTCCATCTCAGACTCCATCTCAGGTCCGTCTCGGGTCCATTTTAAACTCCATCTCAATTGCTTTTGTGTCCCTTTTTTAGAGACTCACTTATTTCTCACTTCGTGCTTGTTCCTTGAGCGCTTTGTTAGGTGTTGCATTCCCGCTCTTGACTTTTCGAGTCGGAGCTTTTAGTTCATATGTGTTGCACTCATTTGGCTTCTGCCTCAACCACTACCACATGGCACCTTTTCAACTCTTCTTTGGAGCCTAGAGGTTTTACGTCTCACAGTGGGAAACACACCGACTTAAATGAATGATGGAATTACCTCTCCTCTATGTCCAATGATGTTAAGACTCAAATACCCTCCAGCTGTCACTGACAAAGAAATGATTAATAGAGTTAACCACCCTTGCTGCTTTGAATACCACTTGGCTTCCAAAGGAATGATATATCCCTGCCTACAAGGACATAAGGAGAGAGCCAAAGGCCTAACTCCCATGAGCAAGAAATCAACCCACGTTAGGAAGATTTAGATAACTATTATAAACTGACAGCTTAAATTGTTTACACAATTATGCCCCTTTAAAAAATGAGTCATCGAGAGAGAGAGGTGGGGACTTGTGATTAATCTATAATAGTTATCCCTATGGTTATAGATTGGAACCATGCACCAAAGTGTCAAAGTCAGCCTACCAAAACTGACTTAAAAAAAAAACAACGAACGAACGGGACTTTTGATTTGATAAAAATATATTATTTTATTGATTTGCAAGATTTATTACATGATTTACAAAAGTTAATCTTTATTACAATTTTTATATTCTGTGACAAGCTCACGAGCATGCATAAGATTTCTAAGAGGTTCCCATGGAATGACCACCACAAGCCTTGCGGGACAAGAGAATCACCTTGACCTCATACTCAAAGTCACCATTTACAACTTCCTAAGAAGGACGAATGTCCATAGAGCAATCAACAGCAACACGATATGGTGTCAGTAAACTGACATGAAACACATCATATACATGGGATAACTCATCCAAAAGATCCAACTTATATGATATATCATCAATTCACTTCAACACTCGATAGGGCTTAACATATTTTGGTAACAACTTTTGAGACAAAGAGCTCTTAATATTCAAGTTTTGGGAAGATAGCCACACCTGATCTCCCACTTGATAAGATACATCCTGATAATGTTGATTCTTGTCATGTCAATATCTATCCTAAACTTTGCCCATCGCCTTAGTAGCTTTTTAGGCATGATAGTGAGGGTGTTTGGCAGATATGGTAAGCTACTATATAACAATATTGAGGGACTAGATTCAATATTGTAGAGGTTCTTGATACTAGCAAGTGCAAACCAATGATAGGAGTTTCTCAAACCAGACCAAGTCTGCTTAGCAAGAAACATATAGGAGTTCCTACCTTATGTTTATCCGATTTAAGTACACGGCCATTGATTAGTTTCTCAACTAGCTCAAGTGAGAACTATAAAAGAAACCAACTATACTGACCTTCTGCCTTCATGGCAATAAAGAGAAAGTGTCCATAAGGACTGGCTGAGAAGTATCTTTTGATACTTGAAGTCACATTTGCGATAGTCTCATATTGGTACATAACCTCCTCATAGATAAAGCTATAATACGGGTATTAACTGTAAACAACTAAAGGGAATGACTTGAGAGACAATTTATATGGAGGGAATTAAATATAGAGGGAAAGGATCCATGAATAAGAGTGCACCCCCTTTTCCAATCGATTAAGGGTCTTGAGATAGCATCGTTGGGTTTGAATAGTATTGGGCATTTAGGAGCTTACATTAATATCTCAACCTCAATCAATTAAGTTGGACATCATCATTCTTAGCTAAGGCATAAAGCTACCAAGACTAAGTCAGGATTAGTGAGAGCTCATTATTCTCATAAAGTCTAACAAAATGTAAAGTGCAACTTACCATCTAGCATAATGTTACAAAAGAAAGGCATAAAAGTCACCTTTCTAAAAAAGTGTAATAGCCACTTTTATACATCAACTCCAAACTCTATCCAATTCAATTACTTTAGCCCTAAAAGTCAACATCCCTAAAAATCAATATCCCAGCATTATATAAACTATATATTAAGGTCTAATCTAACTAAAGTCAACTCTAACCTTTCACTAGTTTGTATTAACTTCTAAAAATAGAATAGTTTTCAAGAAAAATGATTAGCAAATTAACCATTGGAAAAGTCTAGGAAAATTTGTGGAAAATTTTTCATCCTAGAGAAAGAATGACTCCTAGTTTAGAAATACAAACTTTCAAAACTCAACTAACTTCCTTTTACCAACAATTTCATATATGTTCACCTTGACATAAATTTTCATAACCCAACAATATGTTTCAACATTGAACATCTTGCCCATATTTTCGACATCTAACACCAATATTTACAAAATGCAAATGAATACCTAAGAGTTGATCACAAATACTATATCTTTGAATATTCACATTATATTAACACTCTTCTCCAATCACCTTTAAGATCCAATGTGAAGCCAAAACACTAACAAAAAAAATAATATGGAAAATCAAGATCTAAAGAAAATTCCTTATCACTCAAAATCCACTAACACAAGTGCTAGCGATGTCAATGCCTCAATTACACACCTTCCTCATCTAACAATCTATTCCAAGTGCTAACAGATAAACTAACAAACCATAATGAATGAATGCTATAACCCTTTCCAACATTTTATAGGCAAACCCTGAAAGAAACAAGGTACCAACTCAAGTTTAGCATAATAGACCACTATTGAAAATCCAATCAAAGCTACTACAATGTTACTACATGTAAGTAAACTAGCTTTACCATCAACCACTTTGGGTTGATCATTGTTCAATCAAGCAACTCGTAAACACATTGCTCGCGATCACATGGATATGATATAAATATCATAATAACTTGATCATTAATTGAGTAACACCACGAGCAATGCCCATGTCATTACTTCAAAGGTTTATGTGAGTATCAAAATGCCAATTTAATTTGACAAAATGCCACATAAATGCCACACCCCATCAACAGAGATTTACAACACTTAACACCATTAACTTTTGTTCGCAACACAGATAAGTTTATACCATTATCTTTATGACAAAACTCAAAATTAATCCAACACCAAGCTACTCAAGGAGCAATTAGCAAGGTTCTTCAAAAAAGAATTAAACGTTGTAACCTAAATCTTCAATAACAAGCTTAGATAAAATAGTTTAGCACTTCCCCACTATCCATCATACAACTCATCACTTGTAAGACCATTATTTCCAAAAAAGAAAAGATGATTTATGTGTTTGATCCTTCGTCCTTAACAACTCTCTTTTTGGTCTTATCTTGATTAAACCTCAAGCTTGTATTTGCACTGCTTTCAGTTCAATCCAAGAAAAGTTAACAAGAGAGCATGGCAATGACTATTTAAACCAATAGACTATTTCCTATAGTCTTGATTGATCCACTTATAATCATGTCTAGGAAGGATCCACTAATGTTGTACTAAATAACTACGGACCAATCTATTCACCACTTTTATCAAATGCAAGGGAGGTTTATTTTCACCCATGGTCATGGTAACCATTAATAGGTTAACATTAAGCTTGCCAATTCAAAGTGTAAACTTGAGTTGCTAATGTGCCTCACTTACGAGCCCAAGTGCAAACTTGTGCAAAATGGTACATCTCAATCCATCTTATAAGCCCAAGAGCAAGCTCACATAATCTAGTACAAAAAAGTAATCAAAATCCATACCCAAGGAATGAATATGAAGTCTTAACACTCAAACACATATACCCATTTGGATCATTATTTTCATCTCTTCATATGCAACAATATTAGTTGCCCAATCTCATTAGATAGTACTTTTATGTGCCATATATCACAGGCCACATGTCCAAAGAATAATAGAGTGGAACCTGAGTTTCAAGGCCTTGGGCCATTGAATGAAGGAACAGAACCAAACTCTTAAGCATGGAGTTAAAGAGCGAAGGAACTGGAGCATGAAGCAACTCTCAAGTGTATAGCCCAAGGAGCAAAGGGGTAGGAGCATGGAGCGATTTGGAACAATCCTAGAACATTCAACATCTCAATGCTAGGACCAGCATGCAAAATGGAGCCAAATAAATTTTAGTACTATTTTAGCATACTAGTGACTTAACACAAAGATATAGGTACTCTACCAATTAGCATGGTGTGGAACTTAGGCTTAGACCCAAGCTAAATGCAAAACAAAGACAAACATGCAAGCAAGCTAAATTATGCTTTAGGTTGGTCAACCATGCTCGACCTACCCATTATCCCTATTACACATTTGGAATCCCCTATATCTCCCCCCCCTCCCTCTGAGGAACACATGCTTTGGCTTAGCCATCCTTAATACCAAGAGTTAGTCTCTAGGACTAACTTGAAACTTACTTACTAAATATGGAATGGTATTAGATTGCGAATTTAGATATGGGGCCAACACCATTGTGTTCAGAACAATCTCTACATTTTGTAAATATGCCAAATTAGCAAATCTAAACATTTTTCATAAATAACCATTGGGATCGAATAGGACCAACACAAGGGGCATGATAGTGAGGGTGTTTAGCAAACATGGTAAACTATCATTCGGCAATATTGAGGGATTAGTCTTAATAAGCGGGGAGCTAATACAAGACACAACGAGATGGGAACTCCTTACCAGACTAAATATGTTTAGCTAATAGCATGTTAGAATTTCATCCTTATGCTCATTTGGTCTCAGTACACTAAAAATGCTCAATTAACTTCATTAGCATAAGAGGGATTGATAAAGGGTCCAACAATACCAACATTCTACCATCATGGCAGTAAAGAAAGAATATCCAAAAAGACTAATCAACAGATAACTTTCGATATCTGAACTACACCAAATTAAATGAGTTAAGGTAACCTCTTTATTTAATGCAACTGTGCTATAAACTCAAACACCTTCCAGCTGTTGCCGACAAGGAAATAACCAATGAAGTTAGCCACCCTTGCTACTCTGGGTGTCACCCAACTTACAAAAGTGTGATACGCCCCTGTCTATAAGGATATAGAGAGAGAAGCTAAAGGCCCCAACCCTCATGAACAAAGAAATTAAACCCATTGGTAAGGTTTAAATAAACTACTAGAAGCAGATAATTAGAGTTTCTTACCCAGTCATACCCTTTTTACAATATAAGGAACATCGACAAAGAGACGGATGATATAATTAGTTGACATTAGCTACCCCATAACTAGAGATTTCACCATACATACAAAATGCCGAACTCAGTCTACCTATACTGGCCTAAACTCAAATATCAATAAATGGACAATATCAAAGTCTGAGACAATGATATCTAAGAGATTTAATTATCAGTGAATAAATCTTAGATTAGAACACAAAATATTCTAAGTAACTTATCATCCAATAAACCAGAACTATAGTATAGGAACCACCAAAATCATTATAATTGGAAAATATAAGATTCACCATTTAACAAAATTTAATAGCCAACGTATCATCAAGAAAACTCAATGATAAAACTTAACTATCAAAGTTTGCAAATAGCATGCTAAACAACTTATGTAAGATAACTCAAAGAACACACAAAGTATCAGCGACTAGCAAACAAAATGCTCACGAATGTATCACCCAAAAGAAATAATATCTAATCTAACAAAACTAACTATAACAAAAATCAACAGAACAAAATGAATGTGGCAAGACCAACAAATATAACATTCATATTAACTTTCACATTACCCAATTAAAATAAATCCCAATCAACCATACTAAGAGACTCAAATTGCTCAAGCAATCGTTAGCTACATCCTACTAATATCTCAAACCCAAGAGACCAATCCAAAACAAACTACAAAGAAATGTGATAATACAAAAAACTAAAAGCCATCAAAGAGAATAAGTAACTATCATGAAAAATTATCAATCATCCCATCAATGACCAGATGCATAATCATCATTGAAAAACAAATCCACCATCCTGAAAAATGGTAAATCATTCAATATCAACAATAATCAAGAAAAACCTTTAAGAAGAATAATCAATTATCCTAGATGATAGTTAATCATCACCAATAATTGCTAAATGTAAATACTATTTCAACATTAAAGCTAATGAGCTAAAATGCCTTTCCCAATAACTCCTAACAAATAGAATAATGAGCATGAAAACTCAATGAACTGAAAGCTCAAAGAAGGTTATAGCCAAATCTTGCCTAATAATGATCACAAATCTCAAATCAAGTAACTTCAATGTTAAAGAAGAAATTATAATACAACCCATAATATCCTTCTTAGTACATCTAGAAGCTAAATTTCATAATGCCAAAACTAATAAAGGGCATTTTTGCATCAATCCAAAAACCAAGCATAATAAAGTTATGCTTAACAAGTGATCAAAGGATATCTCATTTCACTCAAGTTTTAATATCGATAATGTTGATAACAAGGCATTGCTTCAATGCCATGAACACCAAAACAAAGTTAAAAAAAAGCAAGAGTGAATCACCACTCAAAGCTCTTTAGCAACTAAGCTAACCAAAGTAAAAAATATCATACTTAGTATTTGTAATCCTTCAACAATACCTCAGCTATAGATAACATTTCATCAAAGAGTGAATTATCACATCTAAGACTCAATGAAATCTAACACCACAGACTAAATACAACTAAATAATATCGATAGAGGTAGAGTCAACATGCCAACATGGAAAAACTATGTAAGTTTAAAGACACAATCCTTTACAACACCATTTAATAAAGCAAATCTATCACTGCTAAATCATTATCGAACAAAGCAAGTGTCAACAATCCTTAATAAAGTTTATATGCAATCACTAGTCACAAATCAATTATTAATCACTTTTCAACTTGCCTTTCATAAGACCCAACACTAAACTCATGCCATCAAGTCATATATGACTAAACATGTTGATGAGCTTATTGTTATACGATTGGATTAAATAGTCATTTAGTCTATCCTTGTCCATGTTCCTATATCTCATACCTGGGGTATTACTTTCATGTTAGATAATATAGCTTTGAGCATGCCTTGAAGAGGTTAAGTATGCATGATCACATTTAGTCAAAACTAAAGTGAAAATCATGAGATGAACTCATATTGGTACACAACCTCCTCATAAACAAAGCTATAGTATGGGTATTAATATCTTAACTTCAAATAACTAAGTTGGATATCATTATCCTCAGCCAAGGTGCAAGGCTACCAAGTCAAAATTAGTGAAAGCTCACTACTCTTATAGAGTTTAACAAAATTCAAGATGCAACCTGCCACATGCTCTATTTCGTTAAAGTGGGATTTATTCAGTAAAATGGGACTAGGTACAAATTTTCAAGTATTTGAAAATGACATGAAATTATATGTTTTTTGTCCAGGGGCTAGACATATCTGGGGCATGGTGACTAGCGCGGTGACCTTATGTCCAGACTGAGTCCATCTGGTTGTATAATAAATCTCATTGTCAAGGTGAACAAGCCGAATCTGAAGCTAAAGAAGAGCGATGGCATGCGCGCATACACTATTTGTTTGTTCATTGAGCGTGTGGTGAGCTTTCCAAGATGAACATCATTCCTATTAGCCAGACATATAACTTAATGGTGAGAACATTTAGATATTATTCAATGTTATCTTTTTCTAACGAATCTAATTGTGAAGGTGTAGCAAGAGGCATTGCTAGTCTGGAGAAGTCATTTAACTCATTTGACCCTTAGTGTATTTTCATGAAACTAAATAACATTCATATTATTAAGGAATTTCTCTAGTACCTTTTTTTTACGACATAGAGGCTTGCATTTCTTTCAAAGGTGATTTAGTAAAAGGCCTGAGGGCACATGCCATTCTATTTCTCAGACCGGTATTAAGATATACTAGTGCAAAGGGAAAAAGGTATTTGGTGATCAAGTAAATGGCATGAGGGCACACGCCATTATAAGCCTAAGCGCTAGTGGACACCTCCTTTTTGGTACTCTCAGCGGTACTATCATCCTTCTCCGGGTCAGTTGTTTTGCTTTGGATTGTTGTCTCTGACGTTACTGGGGTGTTCTCGATAGTTGTTAATGTTGCCGTTTGTTCAGAAAAATGATCACCTGGAGTATAGTACGGGGAGTTTGGAAGACTTATATATTCTACATCTTCACCTATCTCCTTCTCCGTCTCCTTTTCTGCCTCACTTACAGATTTTGTGCTTGCCATGAGAACGCTCTTCACCCTAAAATATGGAGTTCGTTGTGTTATAAAAGGAAACCAACACACACGCTGCAAGGGAATGATGGTACATAAAGCACGTAAGCCCACAATATGGGTTTATGTGCCATTAATATGGGCCACACGCCATATTATTAGATTTATGCACGTGTGATTGGTAAATGCATATGTCACATCATCTTTGTTTTACCTCACACACTATATTAGGCCTAATGAACCATATCACATGTGCACACATGCTATATATATGGAGAAGTATTATGCAAGGATAGAAATTCAATGCATGATTGTGGAGAGCAATGGCATGAAGCCACATGCTAAATAACATTTTAGAGAAAGAATTAAAATAAAAACATGCAAACAGTACTAAGTGGACCAAGACTTAGAAGTGCACAATTGAATGAGGTATTTCTAATAAATACTTCACTCACCTCATATAGGAATGGCTACCACTCTCAAATGGCGTATCGCCTCATGCCATCACCTCGCAATTTGTTATAACAATCCGATGAATTCATATTCGGCTTGTTCACCTTGAACTTTAAGTAAGATTTGCTAGAACAACTAAGAATTTATACTTGTTATTTGTATCATCTCACCTAGGAATGGCGTAAGGCCACATGCCATCACACCTCCTCTGATTCAGATTCGGATTGTTCACCTTGAAATAAAATACATTAGAAACTTAGTAAAGGAATATTAATGAATCTCACCTTGAACCCGGGTTATGAATGCTCTTGCTGCATCTCTTGCATGGTCTGGCAAGGTGATGGTGGCACTCTGCTTCCGCATCCAACCATGCACAACATTATCCACTGATATGCTCATGCTGGGATCCCTTGGATTCAGCACCCATCTCTTTTCTAGGCAATCGTTCGTATATCCGGAACTTGGCTTGAACCACTCCACAGTTACATTGAAGGAGTTAGTTTCCGCGTCCTCCTCTGCATCAGTGATGCAGCGCCCCACCCATATCATTTGTTTTTTATTACTGGGTCTGACAAGCACGACCATTCCTTTGCAGACCTGTACTGGATTGAATGCTGAATCCGGCTTCTTGTTCCTCGGCCCACAATAGTGATCCTCAACATCGTTATCTGTCACTGCATTTCCAGAGGACATTGTTCCGCTACTATCTGGTGCTCTGGGTTCTGGCCAAAAGGACTCTTCCAATTCTTCATATACAACCGGCCCATTTTGGATAGCAGATATAATCTTCTCCCAGTATTCGAGCAAAGGCTTGCACCTCTGAAAATAGGATTCTCCACCAAACACCAACCCCCTCTTCCAGAAGGCAATATGCTGTCTAATCCCGGCCACTATACTTTCCTGGTCTTTGAGTCCATCCGGGTGCATCGGCCGTGGGGAACCCTGAGGAATCATAGGTTCCCCAGTTATGGGATCTCTCTTGAAGAGTTCAATGCCGTCCACTGGCAGCCACACTGTGTCCCATTCTCTCATCTTGTACCTCATCACTGGAGCACCGTCACACATGCTGAAATGAAACTGAAGAGGCTTGGAGTGGCCAATCAGCGTTTCGGATCCGTCCCTGATGTAGCCTCTTACAAACCCCTTAAAGTCTGGAACCTTTGTCAGAAGTGCAGCTTCAACAGTGCCTTTGATGCAATTTTGGAATTCATCGTAGAGTTGTGGGAGGGTGAGGACATTGGATCGCCGGAGGGACTCTGCCAGGTGACTGAACATGGCATCGACGTCTTCATGAGTGTGCCCAACCATGAGAAAGCCAAGTGTAACCGTTTCAAATATGCCTTTGGCAACAAACATCGCCAAGTACGCGAAGACGTACATGTTTTTGTTCTCACTGCCAGCATTGTCTGTTTGGAGCAGAAGATGGGGTGGAAGGCCACATCGGCCGCAAGAACTTCCTTGAGATTCTGCTTCGTTTGGATGAGGCTGTGCATTCACCGGGCGACCAGCCTCGTCGGAATGGCATGAGGCCTCACGTGATAACCCTACAATCTGACGGCCAACATATTCACTGGGATGGCATAGGGCCCCACGCGATACTGCAAGCCTTTGCTCCTCCTCCAGCTGAACCCTGTATGGGGTTCGATCGACAAGGGCCTTATGCAAGGGTTGGCCGTTCAGCTCAGTCTGCGCACTTTGTAGAGACCTTAAGTGTTTTGCTAGGGACGCAATCATCATGTTTGCACCCCCGCCACCCCATAGAGGTACAAAGAAGTTCCCATAGTTCTGGGCACCATGCCCATGAGCGATTATGCCAAACAGAGACACAGGCAGCTGCATGGATGAAGAGATTGCCTTGGGGGCAGGATTGAGTCGAGGTAAGCACGTCTTTTTCTAGTCCATTTTGTCGTGGATGATGCAGAGGTAAGAGTCAGGTCTCTCCATGGAGAGAATCCTGTTATGATAATATGCAGTCCTGCAGCTTCTCTGCTCGATGTTGTGGTCGAGCCGCCTTCTAACCAACGTCTCTCGCTCTTGAGCGCTGCAAGAATTCTTCGACAAAGCCATTTTGATAGCAGTGCACTCGTCACACTTTGAAAAGCTGGAGTACTTTCCTATACTCACATCCCTGAACCTGTTGCTCCACAATCTACTAAATCTAGATTGGCTCAGCTTCCTGTAGCCATTACTCTGGAGTTCCCGATTCACATCTTCCAATATGGCCCCCTTGGTATACATGGAAGGGAGAACTCGTTGGGTGTCTCGTGTTCCATCTTCCAAGAGGCGGGTTTTATGTGGTTGCTGCTCGCTACATGTCTCGACAAACCTCTTGAAGATTGCCTCTCCATATACAACATGACCCCTGGTTTTGTGCGTACCGTCGTTCCCATGGACTGCCTGTTGAACCCTTTGTTCCTCGAACTCAGTTTTGATTCTGTAGAATGTGGTTCGAGGGACTCCATAAATGATTCTCCATGCCTTCATGCAGACCAAACCCCTCTGGAAGACCATGCCCCCCACCTAATGTTCTGAAGCATCAACAGATGACTGTAATGCCTCATACACAAAATTGCGAGCTGCCTTCCAGGACAATGTCTTGTATCTTGCTCTCTCCTCTTCAATAGCATCCCAATCAGCATGTTGACAGCACCTCCTCTTGCAACAAGCAACTGTCGAGACCATTCGAACCTCCATCGCCATTTTCTGCCTTTTCGGTTCGTTGCTCAGATCCCTTTGGCTGCGCTTTAGGAAGGCGTAATTTCTTTTCCCATGAAGAGATGTTCTGTCATCAGTTGTAGTGGTGTTTGATTGTGAATCCTTCACACTCTCAAACACTAAGTGCCTCAATTTCCACCGCACAATGCTTCCAATAGTCAGACTGTTTTGCAACTCTCTTCCCACCATTCAAAATGTAAACCTTTTCCCCAACCCTGAAGGCCATTCTGAAAGTGCAGAAAAGAAGTTAAGACCATACAAAAAATGATTGGAGAATGGCCTAAATCATAACATACCAAACAACCTCAATAGCATGAGGCCACATGCCATTATTCAAACATGCTATTGACACCCACGTGAAATTTCGCATTCACAAAATTGGCATGAGGCCTCATGCCATCTTGATATACACACAGCTGCAGGCAAGTAAAAACATACATGACAATACGCTAGCCATGAAATTGCAAGGGCCCAAGATGGCATGTGGCCTCATGCCATTTTTAAATGTGGTCCTAAGCCATTCCATGGTGAACATACCAGGAAGCACAAGTGCCGAATATCAAGAGGAAGCGGTAGCCACACCAAAGACAGTGCCGCTCGCAACACCGCAACTACTCGTAGCGCCGCTCGCAACACCGCAACTGCTCGTAGCGCCGCTCGCACAAACTGCCACTCGCATAAACTGCCGCTCGCAATGGCGCTCGCAATGCCGCAACCGCTCGTAGACGCATAAACCACAGCCCACAACGCCGCTTACACAAGCAGCGCTCACTGCGCTCAGCGGAACCAAGAACACGGCGCACAAAAATGATAGACCTAGGAATGAGTTCGAGAATTCAAAAATAACACACGCTTGAACGTCACATCAAATCCTCTGACAAACCAGATCTTATGATTCCTCTGACAAATTTCAAACTGAGTAGCTTCTAGACTTTGCTGTCGGAGGTTGAACTTTGTCACATCATGTCCTTGCCTCGATCCAGCTGTGCCATGTCAGTGATTCGAACTTTGCCATGCCATGTCAGCGATCCACGCCAAGATTATTCGCCGTGTAAAGGAATAATTATGCTGTGTGTGTACGTCCATTTATGGCAATATAAGGCCACACGCCATTCAAAGAATAATGCTAGTCGAGCATTTTTTGGTGCATTTTTGGGTTCAAAATTGCATGAGCCCACACGCTATAAAGTTTACCTGTACCAAAAATAGAAACAGCTTTATTTACTTGGGAATTTAAGTGGTTGAGGCATTTTTAAACTTACAAACACATGCCCTACTTACATTCCTTTGGTTGCCTAAAATTCAAAAATATTATAAACCTTTCTTTTTGCATTTTCAATGTTTTCAATTATGGTTTTTGATTTTCGTAGGACCAGCCTAGTAATCTATTTGCATCCCGTCATGTTTATAGCTAGCTTTCGTTTGTCCCCTTCGCTAGCCTGAGATACATCTGCTCGGCATCTGCCTCTTACAGCATTTGCCCAGAAAGGGCATCTTTCTTCACGCAGCATTTGCCACATGTTTAGGGTTTAGGGTTTAGGGTTTAGGGTTTAGCAATTCAGTAGCTTGATAAACATGCAAATACAGAACTTGATGCAAAATCCTTTGATATGTCACAATGCCCCTAGGACCATAAACACATTTCAATAGAGAGGGTCCTTTCATTTCATAACTCCTTACGTAGATCTTGGTGAAACCAGAGTTAGTGAAGTTAGTTTCTTGTGATCCCGCATCTGATTGTGATGTCCCTTTGCAGTTTCGATGGAAAGGTCAATGCACACCAAACTGTAAAATCTTGGAGCAAAATAACGGTCGGATCTATGGCAAATGCCCCTGAAACATTGTAAGGCTCGTGTGGTCTCATGTGGTGTCCGATTGAGATGCTTCTTTGCAGGGTCATCAAGAAAGACATTGTATACCATTCTGTAAAATCTAGTTGCGATCTAACGGTTGGATCTCCAGAAAACTCAAAAAAATCTCGCGCGTGTCAGAATATCCTAGAAATATACTCCTATGTGCCCCTGAAAATGGCATGCGGCCCCACGCCATTCAAGAGATAATGCCAGATGACGCCGAGAATTTTTTGGTGCATTTTTTGGGTTCAAAATTGCATGAGCCCACACGCTATAAAGTTTATCTTTGCCAAATAGAGAAAAGTTTATCTGTGTCATGTGAGGTAGTTACAATCCTTTGTGCTCGGCATCTGCCTCTTGCAGCATTTGCACTGAAAGGGAATTTTTCTCCATTCAGCATTTGGCCCTGAAAATGGCATGCGCCCACACGCCATTGAAGGAATAACGCCACAGGACGCCTGGATTTTTGGGTTTAAAATGTTTAGGGTTTTTTGGGTTTTTTCAAAATATTTTGGGTCCAACGTTTTTTGGGTTTCTTTGGTTCAAAATTGCATGAGCCCACACGCTATAATATTGATTTGAGAGAAAAATAGAAACAGATAGAATTTCTTTATTTAGCTGAACATCTGCCATTTTTGGAAATACAAGATGCTTTGGAATATCCAATCATGCATGGTATAAATATAGCGAGGGTATTAAATGATATCCCAATCATGATCTTTCTTTTGGATTTCGCGTGCATGCATTTTTAGGAATGATGACGTTGCGGATTTCTTTTGGATTTTGCGTGCTTGCATGCGCGCGGCAATCCAGAAATTAATGGTGGCGCCCAAGTCCGAGGAATGATGACGTGGCGGGATTACCAACCGTTGTGACATTTCGCGCGTGTGAGGTTAGGTTTTGCATTTTGCTTTGTACTCGCGCTCGCACACTCGCGCTCGCGCTCACATCACACTCTCGCTCGCGCTCGCATCACACTCGCGCTCCCGCTCGCGCTCGCATCACACTCGCGCTCCCACTCGCATCGCGCTCCCACTCGCGATCACGCTCACTTCTCTACAGGTTTCTCGTGTGCATCGGCGTCCACTCGCGCTTGCATCACACTCGCGCTCGCATCGCGCTCGTGTGCATCGGCGTCCACTTCAAGACACACCCAGTTTGTAACTTCGCCGCCAACTCCGCCGCCCACTCCGCCACCCACACGCAGCCCACTTGGCGTCCCGGGAGATTTCAGCGCCACTCTCCAACTGTAAGTGGCAGAGTAGCCTTGCTGCTACGATCCGCTGCACACACAGTGCACATTCGCCAGCGAGTCCGGCCTCGATTGTCACGGCCTCCATTCGGCTTCAAATGGTAAGTCTTTTAGACGAAGTAGAAAATGGCATGAGGCCACATGCCATTCAGTAGCAACATTGGCATGCACCGATTGGGCTCTCGAGTGCAGTCCGGTTACAGATGGCGTGTAGCCTCACGCCATCTTAGGATGCAGCCTCAAGACATCTGATGCAGTGGTGAATGGCGTGTGGCCTCACGTTATTTCCAGCTGCTAGCTTTTCATCTGTCAGCTCTAATTGTTGTGCATTTCTGAACAGGCGAGGAATTGCGTTCTTCTTCCAGCCACTGTCAATGTGGATGCAGAGAAGGGGGAGGAGCTCACCAGTTGGACTTTCGGGATGGAAGGCGAGGATCTGATGCTGTACAACACAGATGGTGGGAGAAAAGAATGCATGGGGATCCTCATCCAAGTGATAGACACTCCATGCAGTTCCATGCAAGAATATGGACTGGCACTTGTGGTAGAGACAGCGTCCGCCTTCAAGATCCACCTTGCACATCCTAGCGGCTTCCCGGAGGGGGGCAGCGGCTATGAGGAATTCCTAGAGGGAGCTAGGGAGAGGTTGTCCAGGAGGCCCACAATTTCAAAGACGCTGCGGGTCTATGAAGATCACATGGAATCCACGGACCTCACCTACGGCGATGTTCAAAAACTATATTCCAACATTGAGCCGTTGAGAGTGCCTCCAGTTAGCGAAGCGAAGGGGAAGGGGGTCGATCTGGAAACTACCCCGAAGCAGAAAAGGGTGGTCAAGCTCAAGCCGACATCCGACTCTGCTGCTCCAAAAAAGAAGCTACTCGGTGATGCCATTGCCTCGGGTTCGAACACTACACCCACCAAAAAGAAGAGCCGCAAAGAGCAGAAAGAGCAAGAAGAGGCAGCAAAAATCGTCGCAGATAATAGTACTTGTTACTATTCCAACAAAGTATATACAATCGACGTGAGCCGTATCGAGATCCAAAGCAAATACAACCACAGGCTAGTATCTGATGAGTGGGTGGAGAAACTGAAGCAGAAGATGCTGGCAAGTCCAGTAACACCCGACATCGCAGACGTGATCCCCTACTACCGAACAATGAAGGGCGAGACGAGGTTTCCAGACTTGATCAATAGGAAGGTGTTGGACGATCAGAACATCCGGTTCTATGCCGTTTCCGGGTAGCATTCTAGCTTGGCGATGCAACAGATAGTTGTGGATATTATGGTGGGCGAGGAGGTGAAGAAAGTCTTCAAGACAAGAGTTGTCCGCCTGATAAAAGGCAACTCGCCCCTCCGATCTATCATATACATCTCCCACGCGCAGAATGTCAAGCAAGAAACGTGCTACAAATCGGGTCTGCACGAGACATTGGCACGAACACGGAAGCTCTGGGTTCAACTGAAGAAGCCACAAAAACCAGGACAAGGACGTGCACTAGCAACTAGCGCCTGGCAGGTAAGCCTCGTTGCATGTGGCATAGCATGTGGCCTCACGCCATTTCCATTGCAGGAATTCTCGAGTCTTCTTTCGAAAACACTGGGGGTCAATGACACACTCAGCATCCATAACATTCTACTCGCGACAAAAGTTGTTTTTGACAAATGGGTAGATGTGCTGAGGAGGTACCATGACGGGGAGTTGCTAAACTCAATGGGTGTGGAGGACGGCCGGAAGCCCAATGATTTGAAGCTCAACGCCTTGCGTTTCTCGCGGTCTCTAGACGACGACGACCTTCTGACAGTGGCTAATGCTCTTCTACGTGGTGAGGTAGTCTTCAACAAGACCAAAATGACTCCCGGCCATATTGTGACATACGAGGACTTGTGCACGACTCTGAGAGCTCGTGCGCTATTGAAGGATTGGATCTTCGAGCAAGTGGCCGTGGCGAGGGTGAGCATCGACACCACGCAAGAGATGATGGAAGAGCTGGAGTTGTCAAATGAAGACATCGACGAGTACGTGAAGGGGGCCCCCAAGTTCATCGATCTGCTGCGGGATGCCACGAAAAGTAAAGCTGAGAAGTTGGATCAGTATCCAAATTTCATTAAGAGGGATGTCAACCGCCGGCTTCAGAAACAGCTCGACCCCGCAGCAGAGGCCTATCGAGAACCTTACCGGGTATACGTGAATTCGGATGAGGATCAAAGGTGGAGGAGCATCGTTTCCCGCGGAGATGAGCAGGTCAAGAACATCTTTTGTGTGATGGACTTCACAAACGAGGAGATCACTCATGCAGACGAAGTCAGCTCCATCATTGACTTAATGGTGGGACTTGCGGAGGTGGAATCTTCAGTCCACTATATGATCTACGACTCTGAATCCTATCACAAGTTCTGGAAGGCCTTGAACGAGGTGAAGGCTCGGTTGAAAGGCAAGGAGATGCGGGAGATCCATGGGATAATGGCTAAGAAGAAGATACCGACGAATGTCCGCATCTTCACAGTCGCCCTTGTTATTGGTCCTGCAGCAGAGTGGGACTGGAGTGACTTCCCAGCTTCGTTTAACAAAGCCGATCGAATTGATCTGAGGGAGGTCAATTTACCCGTGCCTGAGGAACTGAAGACGGCTATGGAGCTTTCGAATCCAAAGAAAGCTCCAGGTGCAGCATGGGAAATGCTCAGCTGGGTCTTCAACGCAATAGCGGGTGACTCCAAGGGCAAATGCGTTGTCGAGTACAACTGCGGCGGACTATTCTTTCGAGCCGCACTACTCAAGGGTGTCCCGTGTGTTGCGGTGACAAACTCCATTGAAGAGGTGACTTCAATGGAGCATATAATTACAGTTGCCAAAGAAAAACAGTATCTTCTCTACGAACCTGGTGAGTACGCACTTTAGGTTTAAATGTTATCTCACAAGCTCTGTATGCAGGAGCGTGGCCACCCCCAGATGCTGAAACGGCGTTAACAGCTACTGATGTTAGGCCGAGGTCACAACCTGCACAAGGTAAGGTCACATGAGGCCTCACGCCATTTTGATTATAGATCGTTGTGAATATTCAGACACGAGGACTGAAAAGCGCACTGGTGGCGCGTCGAAGAAGGACAAACAGACAAGCAATAGGAAAAAAGGAGGTACAAATTATATTTGCAATGGCGTGTGGTCTCATGCCATTCCTTGCAGGAGACACTTCTTCAAAGGCAAAACAGGCAAGCACCAGCCAAGCTCAAACTGACAGTGGTCATAAAAAGTGAAAGCACGTTGGACAGTCGTCGGGATCAGAGGCGTTTGATTCGAAAAGGAAGAAGGGCAACGAAAAGATGATAGGTAATGCCTCGCGGTTATGGCGTGTGTGCTCATGCCATTCATTGCAGATCAAGGGCTGAGTGAAAGGAGCCAGTCACCACCTTCTGACTCAGATTCCTATGGCGGACTCCCCTTCCCCAATCTCAATGGAGAGGTACAATGGATGAGGGATGCTTTTCAAGTCAGGGCCACGTTTTTCTCATCTCGTCGTCTTCGAAGGGTGCAAGAACGTGCAGAAACCATGTTAAGACAGTCGGGTGAGGATACGGTCCTAGGTCACGCACTAAAACAGGCTATGGATGTCTTGTATTTTGAGATGGAGACTCGGCCAGATGATTTTTCCAAGATGGTCCTGGAAAAACAAGCAATCCAGCCTGAGCAGCCTATGGAAGAAATGCAGGAGGGGGATGAGGAGCCAGAGAAAGATAATGAGCAGGAAGAGCAGAAGGACGAAGAGGAGGACAAAGAAGAGGAGGACGAAGAAGAGGAGGATGAAGAAGAGGAGGACGAAGAGGACTTAGATGGTCCTCACAATGGTGACGATCACAATAACGACGATGACGATGATGACGACGATGGCCAGCTTGAGGTGGCCAAAGAGCAGCGGAGGAAGGTCATACAAGACAAACCATCAGGTAAATAATAGTACATCCATTCCTAACCTTTTACCATTTCTAACATTGTCCATGTAGGTCGCAGAAGAAATGGTAAGTAGAGATTATTCAGTTGAATTAAGATACAAACTCTAGCCTTTAGTGTCGAGGAAGGATAGTGCCAAGCAAGGGTCGAAACGTATGTCCAATCCTTCAGAATCAGCAGTGCGCCCAAGTGATATCGGTCCTAGTTCCTCAATAGCAGTTGATGGTAAATATAGTATAGTCGATTCAATGTGCTAATGAGTTTGTTTTTAGTAGCACGGGAGGATACCATCTCAATCGAAGGGAGATATTTGGACATGCATATGGATCCGCCAGTGGACTCTACTTGCCTGCAAGAGTCATCAGAGCTGGTGGAGGCTACTATCCATATCAACGCCAAGCAAGCTGACCACGCTCCACTTGATGCTGCCCATACCACTGAGTCAATCTTGTCCACGTATCCAACTGACGGTGACCAGGCGCCATTGGACCCGCATGAGGCCGCCCCAGCCGCCGAGCCGGTCGTATCCTCATTTCCAACGTGTGCCCAATCGTCTGACTACGCGCCGTTGGAACCTCCCTACACCGCCCCTGCTGCCTGTTCGGTCATGTCCACTTTGCCAACGGAGGCACCAGCTGAAATGGCGTGTGATCACACGCCATCGGAACCACCCCATGCCACTGTTGAGCCAGTTGTACCAGAGTCTACAGCTGAAATGGCATGTGCCCACACGCCATCGGATGCGATTGACCCCACATTGCAGAGGAGAGTATTTCCGCCCTTCACGTTTCCTCGACCAAAACCCTCTGAACGACCATCGGGAGCACCATTCGCTAATATTGTAGATGGTAAAATTGACTTGTACCATTTTTTATGCTGACGCATTTCATTTCAGAGTCACGGCGAAAGTACTGTATCGTTTTTGATCTGAACGGTGTCCTTTTCTCCCATGAGCGTGGCTCGTCCTCGAATGTCACTGCACCCTCCAAAGCCTGCGGTCGCAAGTTGGTCAAAAGAGACAGATTCACATTAATCACACAGGAGAAACTGCGGGATCTAATAATGACCATGCGACACTTAAAACAGAGGGCCGGGTTCAATTTGCAATTGGGAGTTTGGACATCCATGATGCGCCACAATGCATTAACGTTGCTACAGATGATGCATGATCAGACGCGAGTAATATTACCATTTGACTTTCTCCTAACGCAGGAGGATTGCTTGACTATGGTCCATGTGAGGGGTAGCAAGCCCATCTTCGTCAAGGCAGAGGCTGTAGTGATGAACCGGACTGCTAGGTCAAGTGAAATCCTCATCATCGATGACTCGCCGATTAAAACTGCAGCGAACACGCACACATATGCAGTGCACCCCATCTCTTGCAGTATGGAAACTAGGGAGAAGAAACCGTATGTTCTGGGGGACCTTGCAAAACGGCTTGAAGCGATGGTGATAGAGAACCGGCCAGTCCAGGAGGTGGCTGCAGAAATCAACCAAATGGCAAATGGAACGGTATATCAGAAGCCATTTGATCGGACAGACACCAGTCATCATTTATGGCATGTATATTGTCTAGCCAAGCACTATCCGCATCTCCATAATCTGCTCAACCGGATGGGTTCTTCGACCACTGAACATGAGCGTGGACGTATTAGAGAAGAGATGGCATTACTATTGGGTTTAAATCCTGATAGTGTGGAGAGTGATGAAATTCCAAGATTATTGTATAGGCGTTGGAGGCAAAAAATAACAGTCTGAGATGGCATGTATTTATTTAAAAATGTAACTTATTATGGCATGGGGTTCCATGCCATTGTATTAATATTAAAAGACAATTCTTTGAGAGAATTTGCATTATACTAGAAGTGTTACAGTGTGTTACAGCATGTTATTGGAAGTCTACGAAGTTGTTTTATTAATAAGGGGAAAGTAAAGATTGAATGGGGACTTGGGCTCCACCTAGACTTGGAGCAACTGAGCCAATATTAAAAGGATGGAAAGAAATTGGACGACGATGACAAGGAGAAGAGAGAGGTGAAGCAGTGGCAGGGGGAGGAGAAGTGATTGAGTAGACATTTCCTTGTTTAAAATAAAATGGTATGTGCCTCAATGCAGTTGAATTTTGTTATATTTATATACTATATAAAGGTTTGGAAACCTTATTTTACAAGTGGGATAATGACAATTCCCACTTTAACGAAATAGAGCTTCCACCAAGCATAATGCTACAAAAAAAAAAACAAACACAAGGGTCACCTTTCTAGAAAAGTGCAATATTCACTTTTTACACCAATTCCAAACTCTATCTAACTCAATTGCCTTAACCCCAAAAATCAACATCCCTTTTGGGTTGCATCATATAAATTATTTACAAAGGTTTAAGCCAACTATAGTCAACTCCAACCCTTATTTTAGTTTGTATTGGCTTACAAAAATGGAATGGTTTTCAAGCAAAATGATCAATAGATCAACCATTGAAAAAACCTAAGAAAATTTGTGAAAAATTTTCCATCCTAGAGAAAGAATGACTCTCAATCTAAGAATATAAATTTTCAAGACTTAACCAACTTCCTTTTATTAACAACTTCATATAGGTTCACCTCAACACAAATTTTTATGACCCAATATTATATCTAAGCATCAAACATCTTGCTTATATTTCTAACACTCAACACCGACATTTGCAAAATGCAAAATGAACATCTAAGGCTTGATCATGAAGACTATATCTTCATATATCCACATTGCACTAACACTCTTCTTCACACTTTTAAAATCCAATGTAAAGCCAAAACACTAAAAAGAAAAATGATATGAAAAATCAAGTTTTAAAGAAAATTCTTCATCACTCGAAATCCACTAACACAAGTGTTAGTGATGTCAATGCCTCAAATACACACCTTCTCCAACCAACAATCTACTCCAAATGGTAATAGATAAACTAATAAGTTATAGCAAGTGGATATTATAACTTTTTTTCAACACCTTGATAAGCAAACCTTCAAGCAAACAAAGTACCAACTCAAGCTTAGTATAATGGACCACTATTGAGAACTAAGTCAAAGCTATTTCAATGCTACTAATTGCAAGTAGTCTAGCTTCACTATCAACCACTTTAGGGTTGATCAATCAAGTAACTTCGTAAACATATTACTCATTATCATATAGATATGATATAAGTATCACAATAACTTAATCATAAATTGAGTAACACCACAAGCAACACCTATGTCATTATCTCAAAGATTTATGTGAGTATCAAGTGCCAACTCGATTCGACAAAATACAACATAAATGCCATACCCCACTGATAGAGATTTACAATATCTAACATCATTAACTTTTGTTCACAACATAGACAAGCTCATGCCACTCTCTATCTGTCGCGCATGTGACTTCGGGTATCGAAAGTTACCTGTCGACTAGTCCTTACGGACACTCTTACCTTACTGCCACGATGGCAGGAGGTCGGTATTGCTGGACCCTTTATCAGCCCCTCTTGTTCAAGTGTTAGTAAACTGGACTTTGCATTTGTACTTGGCCGGATGAGCATAAGGACGGAATTCCTAAGTGTCTATTCAGCCAAGCATACTTGGCCTGGCTTTTTAGTTCTCTTTTGCTCTGTCTTGCACTGGCTTGACAAGAACCCTCGCGTATTGAGATTGGTCCCTCAATATCGCCGGATGATAGCTTACCGTGTCTGCCAAACACCCTCGCTATCATGCCCTTAGCGTTAGTCTCAATTCGGTCCCAAATGCTATTTATGGAAAATGTCCAGATTTGCTCATTTGGCATATCTACAGAATGTAGAGATCGGTCTGAACACAATGGTGTTCGTCCCATGTCCAAATTCACAATCTAGGGACATTCCATATTTAGTAAGTTTCGAGCTTGTCCCAGAGACTAACTCCTGATACTAAGGGAGGCTTGGGGTGAAAGCCCAAAGCGTGTGTTCCTCAAGGGGGGGGGGGCTGTGAGGGGTTCCAAATGTATAGTAGGGATAGTGGGTAGGTTGGGCATGGCCAACCAACCTGAGGCATAGTCTAGCTCCCGCTTGCGTGCCTGTCCTTGTTCTGCGTCCGGCTTGGGTCTAAGCCCAAGTTCCATTCCATGCTAGTTGGTGGAGTACCCATATCCTCACATTAGGCCACCGGTATGCCGAAATAGCGCCAGACTCCGTTTGGCTCCGTTTTGCGTGCTGGTCCTGGCATTGGGATGCTGGTTGTTCCAGGACTGTTCCAAGTCGCTCCGGGCCCCTGTCCCTTCGCTCCTTGGGCTTTATGCTCGGGAGTTGCTCCGTGGTTCGGTTCCATCACTCCTTGGCTCCATGCTTGGGAGTTTGGCACCGTTCCTTTGTTCAGTGGCCCAAGGCCCTGAACCTCAGGTTCTTATGGACACGTGGCATAGACACGTGGCATGTGACACGTGGCATCCGTCACGTGGCACAAAGAGGGTTTAGGTTCCGCTTCGTGGTGTTATCCTATGGTAAATCACCATAGGATAAAGGGTCAAAACCACGTACGCTACATTTGGTATCAGAGAAAGAGTCTCAGCGAGTACTATTCAATGAGATTGGGCAACTAGTCTCGTTGCATACGCAGAGATGAAAACGATGATCCGAGTGGGTACACGTTTTGGTGCAAAGGGTTCACATTCGTTCCTTGGGTATGGTTTTGGTTACCTTTTGTACCTAATAATGTGAGCTTGCTCTTGGGCTCATAGGATGGATTTGAGATGCTCCGTTAGCACGAGTTTACGCTTGGGCTCGTGTGTGAGGCACATTAGCAACTCGAGGTTACACTTTGAGTTGGCAGGATTAATGTTAGCCTAGCGGTGGTTCTATGAGTTGTTCCATGTACCGTGGGTAAAAGCAAACCTTCCCTGGGTTTGCTATGAGTGGCAAATGGGCTGGTCCGTAGCTGTTTAAGCACGGCACTAGTGGATCCTTCCTAGGCATGATTACAAGTGGATCAATCAAGATTATAGGGATTAGTCTATTGGTTCAAGTAATCATTGCCGTGCTCTCTCATAAACTTTTCTTGGATTGGACTGAAGGCAGTGCGAAAGCAAGCTTGAGGTTTGGTCAAAGATGAGACCGAAAAGAGAGTCATCGGGGACGAAGGATCAAACACGTAAATCATCTTCTTCTCTTGGAGAGATGATTTGCAACGAGGTGTTCACTCATTGCTCGTATTCACATTATGCAATCAAGAATCCTTACTTTGATGCATATTGGTTATGGTGGTCTTACAAATGGTGAGTTGTGGGATGGATAGTGGTGAAGCGCTATACCATTTTGTCTAGGCTCGCTATTGGAAGACTTGGGTTACAATGCTCAATTCTTTTCCGGGGAACCTAGCTATTGCTCCTTGAGTAGCTTGGTGTTGGGTTAAGTTTTGAGTTTGATCGGATAGCGAGTGGCATGAGCTTGTCTGTGTTGTGAACAAAAGTTAGTGGTGTTAGGTGTTGTAAATTTCTATCGGTAGAGTGTGGCATTTGTGTTGCATTCTGTCAAATTGAGTTGACACTTGATACTCACATAAACCTTTGAAGTAATGATATGGGTGTTGCTCATGGTGTTGCTCAATTGATGATCAAGTCATTGTGATTTCCATATCATATCCATGTGATAATGAGCAATGTGTTTACGAAGTTGCTTGGTTAAACGATGATCAACCTCAAAGTGGTTGATGGTGATGCTAGTCTACTTACATGTAGTAACATTGAAGTAGCTTTGACTGGATTCTCGGTGGTGGTCCATTATGCTAAAGCTTAAGTTGGTACCTTGTTTCCTTGAGTTTGCCCATTAGGTGTTGGGAAAGGGTTATAGCATTTACTTGCTATGGCTTGTTGGTTGATCCATTAGCACTTGGAGTAGATTGTTGGATGGAGAAAGTGTGTAGTTGAGGCATTGACATCGCTAACACTTGTGTTAGTGGAAGTGGCATTGTTGTTCGAGTGATAAGGAATTTTCCTTAGAGCTTGATTTTCCATGTCATTTTTCTTATTAGTGTTTTGGCTTCACATTAGATCCTGAAAGTGGTTGAAGAAGAGTGTTAGTGCAATGTAGATATCCGAAGATGTGGTCTTCGTGATCAAGCCTTGGATGTTTACTTTGCATTTTGAAGATGTCGGTATTTTATGTTAAAAAATGGGCAAAAGATGTTCGATGCTTAAGCATGCTATTGGGTCTTGAGAATTTGTGTTAAGGTGAACCTATGTGAAGTTGTAAGTAGGAGGAAGTTGGTTGAGTCTTGAAAGTTTGCATTCTTGGACTGAGAGTCATTCTTTCTTTGGGATGGAAAATTTTCCACAAATTTTCTTAGACTTCTCCAATGGCTGATCTATTGATCACTTTGCCGAAAACCATTCCGTTTTCATAAGCCAGTACAAACTAGTGAAGGGGTTGGAGTTGACTTCAGTTAGCTTAGACCTTGGTAGGTAGTTTGTATGATGCAACTCGAAAGGGATGCTAACTTTTGGGGCTAAGGCAATTGAGTTGGATAGAGTCTGGTATAGAAAAGTGGTTGTTGCGCTTTTCTAAGAAGGGTGACCCTTGTACCTTTCTTTTGTAGCGTTATGCTTGGTGGCAGGTTGCACTTTGCATTTCGTTAGACTCTATGAGAGTAGTGAGCTCTCACTGATCTTGACTTGGTCTTGGTGGCCCTGCGCCTTGGTGATGTTCAACTTAGTTGTTTGAGTTTGAGATGTTGGTACCCATACTGTAGCTTTGTCTATGAGGAGGTTGTGTACCAATATGAGTCCATCTCATGGTCTTCGCTTTAGTTTCGGCTAAGTGTTGGTCATGCATAGCTAGCCTCTTCAAAGCATGCTCAGAGCTAGTGGCTAAATGCATTGGTGAGCTTATCGCGGTTGAGTTGGATTCGAGTGGTCATTTAATTTGTGCTTGTCCATGAACCTTTATCTCATATTTGGGGTATTACGTTCATGTTGGACAAGTGTGTAACTCAATGGCATGAGTTAGTGTTTGGGTCTTGTGAAAGGCAAGACAAGTGATTGTTGGTTGCTTTGCAACTAGTGATTGCTTGTAGACTTTGTCAAGGGCTTTGGACACTTGCTTCGCTTGATGAAGATTTAGCAGTGATGGGTTTACTTTACCGAATGGTATTGCGGAGGATCGTGTCATTTGACTTACATGGGTTTTCCATGCTGGCATGTCGACTCTACCTCTGTTGGCATCATTTGGTTGCGTTTAGTTCATAGTGTTGGATTTCATTGAGTCTTGGATGTGGTGATGCACTCCTTGAGGAAGTGTTATCTATACCTGGGTAATGTTGAAGAACTAGTCTCGGATACTGACTAAAGTATCTTCGACTTTGGTTAGCTTGGTTGCAAGAGAGTTTTGAGTGGTGATTCACTCTTGCTTTCTTTTAGTTTTGTTCTGATGTTGATGGCATTGAGGTGATGCCTTGTCATTGATATTATTGACGTTGAGATTCAAGTGAGATGAGATGTCTATCCTTAGGATTGATATTGCGTTTCATTAGTCTCGATGAAAATAGTGTTGATGATTTGGCTATGGCTTTGTGTTATTGGCATTCGTGCATTTGCTAGTTAGCAACTGTGTTGACGTTCAAACAAGCGGAATGGCAAGTTTGAATTAGTTGTGTTCTAGACGAGGTTATTTAGTAGGGGTTGAGCTTTGGCTTTTCCTTGAAAAGTGATTTAGTCATGGACTATGCTAACTCTACAAATGGGAGAGTTAGTGATCGATATTGGAATATTTGAATCCTTATGGGATTTTAGTTGAAATATATTGATCATTGATGATTCTTTTTGTGCTTGTTATGAAGTGAGTTACGTCTTGCTATGGATGGATTCATGGAGGATCGTTTGGTGATCACTTGTCCAGCATAGCTTCGTTATGCTTAGCTTTTGGATTGATGCAGACATGCTCTTCATTAGCTTGGCATTATGAAGTTTAGCTTATGGATGTGTTGAGGAAGATATTGTGGGTTGAACTATAATTTCTTCTTTAGCATTGAAGTTAGTTCATGCGAAACTTGTGATCATTGTTAGGAAAGATTTAGCTATAGACTTCTTCGAGCTTTTGGTTCTTTGAGCTTTATGCTTGTTGTTCCATTTGTTAGAAGTTGTTGGGGAGGGCATTTTGGCTTGTTAGCTTCGATGAAGTTAGTATTTGCATCTGGCAATCATTGGTGATGATTAATTATCATCTAAGATAGTTGATTATCCTTGTCAAGGGTTTTGCTTGGTTGTTGTTGATATAGAATGATTCGCTGCTCTTTGAGATAGTGGATTCTTTCTTAGACGATGATTATGCATCTCTTTATTGATGGGATGATTGATGATCTTTCGTGATAGTTAGTTGTTCTCTTTGATGGCTTGTGGCTTTTTGCAATATCACATGTTCTTTGTGATTTGCTCTAGATTGGTCTCTTGGGTTTGAGACATCAAAAGGATGTTGCTAACACTTGCTTAGGCAACTTGAATTCCTTAGTGTTGTTGGATGGGATCTATTTGGATTGGCTAGTGTGATAGTTGGCATGAATGGGTGTTTGTTGGTCTTACCGCATTTATTCTGTTCTGTTGATTATTGCTCGAGTTAATTCTGATAGGTTGGGATGTTATTTCCTTCGGGTGATACATTCGCGAGCATTGTGCCTGTCAGTCAATGATACTTTGTGTTCTTTGAGTTATCTCTAGTAAGTTGTTGGCTTACTGTCTGCTATCTTTGATAGTTATGTTTTATCATTAAGTGTTCTTGATGATACACTAGCTATTGAATTTTGTTGGATAGTGAATCCTATGTTTTCCAATTATGATGATCTTGGTGGTTCCTGCACTATACTACTAGTTTATCAGATGATAACTTACTTGGAATACTTTTGTGTTCTAATCTAAGATATAATCACTGATAATTCAGCTTCTAAGATATCATTGTCTCTGACTTTGATATTGTCCATCTATTGATCTTTGAGTTTGGGCCAGTATAGGCAGACTAGCTTCGGCACTTCATGTGCATGTTGAAATCTCTAGTCATGGGGTAGCTACTGTCGACTGGTCACATAACCCGCCTCTTTGTCGATGTTCCTTGTTCCGTTAAAAGGGCGTGACCGTGTAAACAACTCTAACTGCCTGTTTACAGTAGTCTATCTAAACCTTACCGACGGGTTTGGTTTCTTTGCTTAGGAGGGTTGGGGCTTCTGGCTTCTCTCTCTATGTTCCTGCGGGCAGGGGCATATCACACTTTTGTAAGCTGGGTGACTCCCAGAGCAGCAGGGGTGGCTGACTCCGTTAGTCATTTCCTTGTCGGCGACGGCCGGAAGGTGTCTGAGCTGGTAGCGCATCCGCGTTAGACAAAGAGGTTGCCCCCTAACTCATTTAAGTTGGTGCATTTCTCACATAGTGTGAGTACCGTGAACTTTTTCTGGAGTTGTTTCCTTGGCGGTATTCTAGACTCGTGCATCGACGAGGACGTCGATCTTCCCTAGGGGGGGAGAGTGTCGCGCATGTGACTTCGGGTATCGAAAGTTACCTGTCGACTAGTCCTTACGGACACTCTTACCTTACTGCCACGATGGCAGGAGGTCGGTATTGCTGGACCCTTTATCAGCCCCTCTTGTTCAAGTGTTAGTAAACTGGACTTTGCATCTGTACTTGGCCGGATGAGCATAAGGACGGAATTCCTAAGTGTCTATTCAGCCAAGCATACTTGGCCTGGCTTTTTAGTTCTCTTTTGCTCTGTCTTGCACTAGCTTGACAAGAACCCTCGCGTATTGAGATTGGTCCCTCAATATCGCCGGATGATAGCTTACCGTGTCTGCCAAACACCCTCGCTATCATGCCCTTAGCGTTAGTCTCAATTCGGTCCCAAATGCTATTTATGGAAAATGTCCAGATTTGCTCATTTGGCATATCTACAGAATGTAGAGATCGGTCTGAACACAATGGTGTTCGTCCCATGTCCAAATTCACAATCTAGGGACATTCCATATTTAGTAAGTTTCGAGCTTGTCCCAGAGACTAACTCCTGATACTAAGGGAGGCTTGGGGTGAAAGCCCAAAGTGTGTGTTCCTCAAGGGGGGGGGGCTGTGAGGGGTTCCAAATGTATAGTAGGGATAGTGGGTAGGTTGGGCATGGCCAACCAACCTGAGGCATAGTCTAGCTCCCGCTTGCGTGCCTGTCCTTGTTTTGCGTCCGGCTTGGGTCTAAGCCCAAGTTCCATTCCATGCTAGTTGGTGGAGTACCCATATCCTCACGTTAGGCCACCGGTATGCCGAAATAGCGCCAGACTCCGTTTGGCTCCATTTTGCGTGCTGGTCCTGGCATTGGGATGCTGGTTGTTCCAGGACTGTTCCAAGTCGCTCCGGGCCCCTGTCCCTTCGCTCCTTGGGCTTTATGCTCGGGAGTTGCTCCGTGGTTCGGTTCCATCACTCCTTGGCTCCATGCTTGGGAGTTTGGCACCGTTCCTTTGTTCAGTGGCCCAAGGCCCTGAACCTCAGGTTCTTATGGACACGTGGCATAGACACGTGGCATGTGACACGTGGCATCCGTCACGTGGCACAAAGAGGGTTTAGGTTCCGCTTCGTGGTGTTATCCTATGGTAAATCACCATAGGATAAAGGGTCAAAACCACGTACGCTACACTATCTGACCAAACTCAAAACTAATCCAACACTAAGCTACTCAAGAGTAAAAGAAAAATGCAACATAAATGCCGCACCCCACTGATAGAGATTTACAACATCCAACATCGCTAACTTTTATTCACAACACAGACAAGCTTATGCCACTCTTTATCCAACCAAACTTAAAACTAATCCAACACCAAACTACTTAAGGAGCAAAAGCAAGGTTCCCTAAAAAAGAATTTATAAGTTTCTAGTTTGGACTTGTCAGGAGGTCACCCAACCCAGTACTATTCAAACCTAAAGACGTTTAACCCCAAATATCCCAAAACCCTTAATCGATTGAAAAAGAGGGTACATTTTTATTCATGGACCCTTTCCCTTTATATTTAAACCCCATAGACCGTCTCTCGAGTCGTTCCCTTTTATTACTTACAATCCACCACGCTTCCTTGCAAGTTTACACCCTCGTGAATGAAAGCCAAGAGCTGCAACTCTCCTGAGAGCCCCGCTCTCTTGACACCCTACCCCTTGGGTCGAGCCTAATGGGAGCAAATTGAACTTGTTAGATGTCAATCAACATGTGGTGTGATTCCCCTAGCCAACTAACAAAGTCGGACCTGAGACCCTTTTAATACCAAATGTAAGTTTTTCGTTTGGACTTCTCGAGAGGTCACTTAGCCCAATTTTATTCAAACCCAAGGATACTTAACCCCAAATATCCCAAAACCCTTAATCGATTAGAAAAATGGGTGCACTCTTATTCATGGGCCCTTTCCCTCTATATTTGAACCCCATGAACCATCTCTTGAGTTGTTCCTTTTAGTTGCTTATAAAATTGAGCATTGTAATCCAAATCTTTAATAGTAAACCTAGGCAAAATGGTTTAACATTTCACCACTATCCATCTCACAACTCACCACTTGTAAAACTATTATAACCAATATGTATCAAACTAGGGATATTTTATTGCACGATGTGACCACGAGAAATGAGTCACACCTTATTGAAAAATTATCTCTCCAAGAAGAGAAAATGATTTAAGTGTTTGATCTTTTGTCTTTGACAACTCTTTTTTCGGTCTCATCTTGATTAAACCTTAAGTTTGTGTTTGCACTACTTTTAGTCCAATTCAAGAAAAGTTTATGAGAGAGCACAATAATAACTACTTGAACTAATAGACTAATCCTTATAGTCTTGATTGATCCATTTATAATCATGCCTAAGAAGGATCCACTAATGCCATGCTAAACAATTATGGACTAGCCTATTTCCCACTTATAGCAAACCCAAGGGAAGTTTACTTTTAACCCATGGTACATGGAACAACTTATCATTTGCATCTCTGCGTATACAACAAGACTAGTTTCCCAATTTTATTAAATAGTACTTACTGAGACTTCATTCTCTAATACTAAATGTAGCACACATGGTTTCTATCCTTTATCCTATAGTGATTTACTATAGGATAACTATGAAGTGGAACTTAAACCCTTTATATGCTATGTGTCACATGCCATATATCCCAAGGATAGCAAAGTGGAACCTGAGTTTCAGGGCCTTGGGTCACTGAACGAAAAAATGGAGCCAAACTCTTAAATATAGAGCCAAGGAGTGACAAAACTAGAGCATGGAACAACTCCCAAGCATATAGCCCAAGGAGCGAAGGAACAAGAGCATGGTATAAAACCAAGGAGCCAGAATATGGGTATTCCACTAGCTATCATGGTGTAGAACTTGGGTTTAAACCCAAAGAATAAAAACAAGCATGCAAGCATGAACTAAATTATGCCTCAAGTTGCTTGGCCATGCTCGACCTAACCACTATCCCCACCCCACCCCACCCCACCCACCCCCTCCTTTTGAGGAACACACATTTTGGGCTTTCACCTTTATCCACCTTAGTACCAAGAGTTAGTCTTTGGGACTAACTCAAAATTTACTAAATATGGAATGGTGTTAAATTGCAAATTTTTGGATATGGAACCAACACTTTTGTGTCCAAGACAATCTCTACATTTTGTAGATATGCCAGTTAATTCCACTAACACAAAAATGCCCAGTTAACTCCATTAGCACAAAAGGGACTAATATAGAGTCTAACAATACCAACCTCCTACCATCATGGCAGTAAGGAAAGAATATTCGAAAGAACTAGCCGACAGGTAACTTTTGATACTCGCAATCACATTCACGACAACAACATATATATAGCTTTTACAATAGTAATATTCAAGAGGCTATAAAGTATCAACATCAAACAAATCTTAATAATTCCTAATTGAGTTTTAATCACATTGAACAATAGTCAATTTCCAATTCCTATTTGCCCCCTTCACCTTAGATTCACAGCACACTTGCTAGCAATTACCTATATAATGATACATTTGTTTTGACAATGAATATAGGTCCTTTATTATATATTTGTAACTATTGTCACATACTTCACCGATAAGAACAAGTCTATTTGTTGCTAGAGTGGACAGGTTTATTTGCCTCCAATACTTCTGTTACCACCTTTTCTATATTCTGTATATAACTCACACAAAAACTCTAATTACAAGAGTAATACAAGACAATATACTAGTGCACTGGCTTTCACATCTTTGGAAGTAACATTAATACTTTTATAGGTCATGGTCCATATTGCTATACAATTCATTGACAAATCTATCACAAAATTATGCCACAACATCCTTCAATACATCAAAATCCAAGTTATAGTCAATTGTACATACTAGACTCTAATAAGGCTATTGATCTTAGAAAACAAAACCCTTTTAACATTAACTGTGATTATAATTTATTGCTTCAACTAGATACAATACTTTGACATATTAATCCATATGCAGAAGTTTTTAGAATGATGTATAAATTGGAACAAGAAAATATTTTAAGAACTATTATCTCTGGTAGATTTTTACATGGAGTATATATGCTCATTAAAAATGAAGGCACAAACCATCATCGATATAATACTCCACAAACTAATGATGTTGTAATAGTTTTCTAAAGTGAAGATAGGATGCCACTTTTTGACCGTGAAATATGCATTCATCCAAAATCATCAGAACCACAACATATATCTATTTTAAATGCTAATTGCAATCCTATGGTTTATCCATTGCTTTTTCCACATGGAGATAAAGCCTAACATGACAAACATTCTTCTAACAAACATATAACACTCCTTCAATATTATGCTTATTATTTGTCCAAAAGAGATTTAATATTATCATCCTCTATAGTTACATATGACCAAATTTTACATGCTGGAAAACTCACCCAATAATATATTGTAGATGCCTATATTAAAATTGAAAGAAATAATTTACAATACTATAGATCTAATCAAAAAAATATGAGAGTTGATTTTTATACAGGTTTAATGGATTATATTACTAGCAAAGCTACTGATGCAAATGCTCGACTAGGAAAAATTGTTATTTTACCATCTACTTTAATAAGAACCCCAAGAGTTATGCAACAAAATTACCAAGATGCTATGACAATTGCAATAAAATACTCAAAACCTAATATTTTCATAATTTTCAATAGCAACCCTAAATGGCCTAAGACATTACAAAATCTACACCCTAATGAAGGACCTGAAGACTGACATGATTTAAAATATTTTCTCCATGATATTACAAAACATAATATCTTTGGAAGATGTATTGCATTTATATATGTCATTGAATTCTAAAAAAAGGATTGCCACATTGTCATTTCCTAGGCACATTAGACAATGAAAGTAAAATTAAAGACCATAAGTAATATATATCTGCTCAATTACTTAACCATTTATCAGAGCCCAAACTATTTGAAATAATTATATCACATATGATACATGGTTTATGTGGATTACTAAATCCTCAAAGTACATGTATGAAAAAAAAAATGCTCAAAAAACTATCCCAAAAACTTCAATGACAAGACCATATATTATGTAGATGGGTACCTAAACTATTTAAGACCAAACAATGACTGCACCTTCCTTAAAAATCATGTTCCAATTGATAATAAATGGATTATATTCCCATATAATAAATATTTATGTAAAAAACAAAGTCCATATAAATGTAGAAATATGTCCATCAATTAAAAGTATTAAGTATCTTTTTCAATATGTTTAAAAAAGATATAATTGTGTAACCATTGAAATCCAAACAACTACATAGTCTAAAAACATATTAAATTAGGTCACAAATATTATAAATACTCAATATATTTCAGCACTAGAAGCTATTTGAAGGATATTTAAATTTAAAATACATGGATGCTCACACCCTGTAATACATCTACCCATTCATCTTTCTAATTTTCAACATGTATATTTTACAGAAGGTTTAGAGCACAATGCCTTGCAAAGGGCAATATGTAATGGAACAATGCTAATAAAATGGTTTGAGCTCAATATTCATGATCCAAATGCAAAGAGATGGGAATTCCTTACCAGGCTAAGTATGCTTATAACATGTAGAAATTCTGTCCTTATCTGGTCTAAGTACACTCGAAATGCCTAATTAACTCCACTAGCACAAAAGGGACTAATAAAGGGTCCAACAATACTGACTTTTTGCTATCCTAGCAGTAAGGAAAGCATATTTAAAAGGACTAGCCGACAGATAGCTTTCAATATCCGAAATCACATTCATGATATTTTTCCCCCCCTTAGGGAAGATCAATGTCCTTGTCAATGCATACTTCAATCTAAACCACTGCCAAGGAAATAACTCTAGAAAAAGTTCACAATGATCACACTATGTGAGAAATGCACCAACTTAAATGGGTTAGGGTAACCTTTTTGTCTAATGTGGATATGCTACTAACTCAAACACCTTTCAGCTGTCGTTGATAAGGAAATGACCAACAGAATTAGCCACTCTTGCTACTCTGGGTGTCACCTAGCTTACAAAAGTGTGATACACCCTTGCTCGTAGGGACATAGAGAGAGAACCCAGTGGCCCAAACCCTCATGAGCAAAGAAACCAAGCCCATTAGTAAAGTTTATATAAACTACTGTAAACAGACAGTTAGAGTTATTTATATGGTCACGCCCTTTTAACGGAATAAGGAATATCAATAGAGAGGTGGGTGATGTGACCAATCGATCGTAGCTACCCTATGACTGAAGAATTCACCATGCAAACGAAGTGTTGAAGCCAATCTACCTATACTAGCCCAAACTCAAAGATCAACAGATGGACAATATCAAAGTCAAAGACAATGATATCTTAGAGATTTAATTATCAGTGAATAAATCTTATATTAAAACACAAAAGTATTCCAAGTAAATTATCATCTGATAAACCAATATTAGAGTACAGGAACCACCAAGATCTTTAAAAGTTAAAATCATAGAATTAATCATTCAACAAAATTGAGAAAACTCAATGATAAAATATAACCACCAAAAATTGTAGATAGTATGCCAAACAACTTACCAAAACTAACTCAAAAAACACAAAATATCATTGATTGGCAAACAAAATGCTCGCGAATGTATTGTTTGAAGGAAATAACATTTTAATCTATCAGAAGCAATTGTAATGATAGTCAACAGAATAGAATGAATATGGTAAAACCAATAAACATTCGCTCATGCCAACTGTCATATTAACCAATTTGAATAGATTCCAATCAACAATACAAAGGAGCTCAAGTTGCTTAAGTAAGCATCGGCAACATCTTATTGATGTCTCAAACCCAAGAAACTAATCTAGAGCAAACCACAAAGAACATACGGTAATGTGAAAAACCATAAGGTATCAAAGAGAATAATTAATTATCATGAAAGATCATTAATCATCCCATCAATAGAGAAATGCATAATGATTGTCGAAGAAAAGAATCCACCATCCTGAAGAATGGCAAATCATTCTAGATTAACAATAATCAAGCTAATTTTTTTGACAAAAACAATCAACTATCCCAAAATGATAATTATTTATCATCAATGATTGCCATATGCAAATATTAACAACATCAAAGTTAATAATATAGCGCATCTTATTTCTCTCCCTTTAAGTCAACTGCAAAAGGGGCAATTGCTTGATGAAAGAGCCCTTAGTGGCTATTTTATCCCTATTTATCCCTCAAAGTTCGAAAGATCCACAGTGACAGTATATCCAAATCTCATCTCATGATCACATGTGTTACACTCACCCCCCCCCCCCCTTCAGAAAGTCAATGTCCTTATTAACTATTGACTAACAACCCTTACTGAGCCATAGAGAACTAACACCTCTATTTCTGCACTAAATCTATTAATCCTTTCATTCATTCATTCATAATACACATGGACCAATAGTACAGATACACCTAGTGTAAATGAAATCCACCGGGTGTATGTGTAAATGAAATCCACCGGTGTAAAATCCACCCTTTTATGAATTGCATGCCATACAAACAAAATTGTGGCTAAGTTTTCATTTTTTGTTTCTTGTGTTTATAATTGAGTTAGTGGTCTAAACCACCGGGCCGTCGGATGAAGATCGTGCGGTCCCTGACGATTCTAGGGCGCCATTGTCATCGAATCCTTATCACGATAGGGCGCTCTTGATCGCTCTCCGGATCATCGATTCCAGCGCGCGGCGGCGAGGGTTTCAACTAACCAAATGGACGAGGAATTGGCTAAGGTGGAGGCTCAAATCGGGCTTCTTGAGCTGCAGATCCAAGCGGCTGGGGAATCTTTTCTCTCTGCCTTTCAGAGTGACAATCTATCTCTGGCGGACTATTGGCAGAAGAAGGAAGAGCAGCTGCGGAAGGAAAAAGAACAGCTGCGGAAGGAAAAATTACAGCTGCGGAAGAAGGAACTCCTCCTCCTCCAATGTAATGGTAAGTCATTCTGTGTGTATTTAGCTTTCCCCCTCGATTTGGGGCGTTTTGCTGTGTGTGTGGTTCCATGTGGCTATGGCTGCTTTCGGCCATGGTTAAGGATTTTGCCAGAGGTGGCTTCAATTCGCTTTTATTTTGGGTTGCTGGAAGTGTGGCTTTTGGCTATGCTGACGCATGCTCCCCTGGTCGTCCTTGTATGGCTATGGCTGTTGAGACCCTGGTTTTTTCTTCTAGATCTAATACTAACTTTATTTTGTTCTGAATGTTGCAGTGCACGGACCTGGTAAGCAATTGGGAAAGCCCTTTGTTTCCTAGCCCATTTTCTGTCCAGTTCTTGGTATTCCATTTGTCCAGTTCTGGATGCTACTTTATCTAGTTGGGTGTCTTCTCTTTGGGATGACTGGTAGCCTGACACTATAGTTTGCTCAGTTCTGCTCACAAGTCTGTGCGTTCCTCCAAAGCCCCCTTGTTTGCTTTTCATGTCTGTCTTGTGTTTTACTTGGTCATTCCGCGATGCCTTTTCTTTCAAATTTCGTCGCTGCTAATCTGGTAGCCCTCTCTGTCGAGTACCCTTCGCCTCTCAGATCTGTGTTGCGAAATCCCTGACCATAACCACACATGGAAGAGATGACTAACCGAGTTCTCCTCTCCCGCAGCAGCCTCTCTTTCACCCGGAGCAGCAGCAACTCTTTATCCCGGAGCGGCTGCTTTGCTTTCCCTGTCTGGTCACGGTTAAGGATTTTTGCTTCCTGAATCTGTTTCTTTCTTTCTGTGTGGATATTTGGTAATCTCCGCATCCTTGTGGTCATTCTCACCCCTGTTTGCCCTTTGGCTGTGTTTAATTCTGTGGCCATTCCTCCATAGACTTTATTGTGCCTCTCACAGCATCAGCGCCAGCAGCGGGACTTCCTCCAGCCGATTCTTAGGTGCCTGGTAAAAATGATGTCTAGGGGACTGAAAGCCATAATTTTTTGTGTCAGACAAGATCGCCTGGGCCAAGAAGCTGAACGAGAACCTGACCGCAGATTTTGCTGACGATGGCACTGACTGGACAAGCCATGCGACTTTTCGGGAGCTCCATACTTCCGCTTTCTCTGGAATGGAGTAAAACATACATGTACATGGGTCGCTCACTCTTACAGAGATAAAAAGTTTCGTATCGGCCTTGAGACACGGCACTTTGGATAATGACAACCTTCCTCCAGACCACTGCTCTCGCTACGGTGGCTGGATATCTTCGGCAACTTTGGAAGAACACCTCCAAGAAGGTCGTCTTTATCAATGGCGAATGTTTAATTGACAATCCCTCGAGGACAATGTGGCTGGCTCTTTTGCTGAGCTACATAGACGACCTTCCAGCCGAGCTTTCATGCTGGGGGCTGGACCTTGAAAGTATTAGAATTTTGGATCCTGATGCTGCGGGTAAATGAAGTGAGTGTTGTGGAGGATTTCAATCCTTGTCCCCCTCAGGATTTTCCAGAACTTGCTAAGCCAGAACATCTTTCAGAGGTACACTGGTTTCTTCCTCTCCTTCAAAGCCTTCTCTTCCTGGATTTCATCACCATTGTTATCGGAAAACTTCACCTTTGGCTTGTACATGCTGGGATCCTTCTTCTTGATCTTGGCTATCATCTCTAAAATTAGTATCTTTGCAGCACTCCATCTTCCAGTCTTCCTCATTTGATGGCAAATTCATGTCCAGAAGCTTACACTTTCAAAGCAATGCCAATTTTGGCCTTTGCTTAGGATAATAATTCAAAGTTGAAGAGATTAGAATACTCTTTCTTGAGCTAGTCAATTGCTATAATATAAAAACTGTTGGAGGGATTTGAGAAATAAAGGAGCAAAATAAAAATATTGAACAGAAACATTGATGGGAAGACCAAAGTGATGAAAGTAAATGTAAAAAGAAATAAAATAAAAATAAAGGGAAGGAAAAAAAAATTTAAAAGTATGAAACAAAAAGGAAAAGTCTCAAATATGCAATCCTAAAAACAACTTGCAGTAATAAAAGCTCAAACTCAAGATTGCTTACACTCACCACATATATACATTTGTATAATTGTTGAAAACTGATTTTATTGTTAGTATAGATGATTTTGCCACACAATGCAACTGTAAATGGCAATGTGTGGCAACAAGCCAAGCAATAAAACATAAACCCACAAACCTTTATCAACTTTTATCATTTTATCATTCCAGACACCACAAGCCAAAATCCCTGCTTCATAAACCAGAATTCTGCAACAAGGAAATTCATTGCTCCATTTCTCCAAGAGGATAGAGATGACACCTAATGTCTAAAGCACTATACCTCTAATACCATGTGAAGAGTCTCCATCTAACACTCTAAAGAAAGAGAGCAGCTAAAACCTTAAATTGACTCAAGCCACTTAGCTTGACTCTAACAGTGGTAAGATAGGATGGCATTGGTGGCTGCCACATTCTCTACTTTGGTGGCAGGAAGACCCTTTATTCACAATGTCTAGAGGGATGAGCATACCTATACATAGAAGCTGCTTAAACAAGCTATGGCATGCAATTTGTAAAAGGGTGAGTGTTACTGCAGCAAATTTCACTCACAATACAGTGTCCATATGGCAGTTTTCTATTGGTTTGGCATTAAATGTCATTTGGATCCCTCATGGATACCCCATGGATGCTGGCCCGATGGGTTGATGTCCCCATAATATGAACAATGTTCTATACATAGATGCCACATATCATCAAGTTTGACCCCATGACATAGGGATTCATTAGGTCATAGGGTTTAGGAGATGCTTCCTTGCTTTAGTGCCTGGTCATGGCAGCAGGGTGCAAGCTGCCCCACTAAGAACCTAACCCTAAAGTGCGATGGAAAGCGCATGTTTCTTGGTAGCAGATATTTGCTAGTGATTGGTTTTAAATGTTTTTGTGGGCAGTGTTGGAAGTGGCTTTGATTTACTACTCGATTGCTCTCTATAGACTTTCAAGTTCTTACCATGAGTATAGTTCCCTCGCTAGTTTACTTCAAATTTCTGTCACTGAAACTTTTTCTTCTAGGTTACTGGAAGACGTGGAGGAAGACAAGATGGATGGCCTTCCATCCAATTTTAGTGATTCGGACTGCGGTTCCAGTATGGATAGTGACAATGATGCTCTCCTAGAGGTTTGCTTAGTTTCTAGCCTCCTAAATTCATGATTTGCACGTTTCTAGGCTTTCTATAATTTTTTGCAATCGAGGGCATTTGGTAGTCCAGCTGCATTTAGCACTTGGATGCACCTGACGATCCTCAAGACTAAGACTACTGCTTTTACCTCGCATGCTATCTTAGAATTTCTAAGCCAACACTATACAAATACATACGGCTTGTCGATCTAAATTGTAGAGGTGTATATTACAGAGTACCACCCGAAGAAGTACTTCATCACGTTCAAAATAACAATGCCATGAATTGAGGTGGCACAAACTGGAGGATTATCAATTCTCAATCTAGCTGTCGAATTGGAGGATACTAGTTTAGCCAATGCCAAATTTGTGAGGCTTTAGCCACTCACGATCCTAGTAGGTTGGAACAAAGGCACATGACAAGGATTCGACAATGGATTTATAGGAACGAGGAGGCACTTTGCCATATGGATTGTGAGTATTCTTTCATTTCTGTTTTTTTGTCAACACATGTGGTAACATGCTTATTGTAGCATATTGCAAGCTTGTAAGCTATGGTTTCGATGTACATGCCATTATTTGCTGGGCAACTCATTATATTGTAGCTTGCGAGCTAACTACCTCCAAAGAATCCTATGCAATATTCAACACATATGCACAGGCTGTTCGTCGATTTGCAAGGCCCAAGCACATCCGAAGCGACAATGCTCCAAAACACAATGAGGTTGAGAGGGACAGAGTCCTACAGCTAGGAGCTTCATATGTGGGACATCAACACATAACTAGGTACTCACAGCATTAAAGTTTTTCCAAATAAGGACTAAATCAAATTTGTTTTGCAGCCTATAAAGCATTTGTGGAGAGAGCTCTTTGAGTGTGTGGTGTGGTTTTATAAGCACCTTTTTGAGTCCATGGAAGATATAAGAATTCTCGATGTATCTAATCCATAGCACAACTAGAGTCTATGTTGTGGTTTTGCTCCGTACCTCAAGAAGGATATTTCACATTGGGTTGCAACCTGGAACGTCCATGAGGTCCGTCCGTATTGACGTGGTGATTACTTTAAACCATCTTATGTTCCTGCAAACTTATTTCAACCGATGGAACGAGAGTTTGGGTAAGAATTTTGGTAATGTTACAGAATTCTTTATTAATTGTGCTTTTGTAGGATTATGCTGGCTGTTGGTGGAAAAGATATTGAAAATGTTCCTGGACCATTTCTCTCCAATATCGAAGGTGCAACTCTGTCAAAGGTAATCTTTAGAACAAAAATAGAACAATTTCTTTAAATCTATTTTGTTGTTTTTAGCTACCTTACAGGCTCATGGCACTGTTCGAAACCAAGCATTTTTTATGCATCAGGAGGGACTCAACTTGGACGAACAATATCTACTTCATTTGGATCTAATAATGGAGTGTGCAATGGCTGATGTTGCAGGTGTAGATCTACCACTTTACATTGAGAGTGCCTTGCCTATAACAACACCAGTGAAGCAAGGAGTTTTGGAAAAATTATACTTGGCCATACTTGGAGAAAATTGAGTGTTTTTTAGTGTACATTTTAAATTTAAATTCAATTCTTGATTTCTTCAATTTTAGGGTTCCCACATTCGAGATTTGGGTTTACACCAAGTCCCACCCATATTAATTGTGCCTTGGATACGAGGCAATTTCATTTTATGACATGATTTTGTCGATGGTTCATTCGTTCTTCCAATTGATTCACGTCATTTAACTGGAGGCAAGGCTTTTAATGCACACTCCCCCAATCGCAAGACCATCGCCCAAGCAAGAGCGCCACAGCTATGATGGTGGGTAGCTTCTCCTTGATCAAGTTTGCATAATCAATCCCTTGTGGTTTCTAGGTTCGAAGCAAGAATGCTGCACGCCTCAATACCAGTAGACACTATGCAGGAAACACCTCGTGAGCATGCAACTAAGCACTTGATGTTCCGCAATCGGTACAGCTAACAATCCTGCGAGACACATGCCAACCACTTGATTTTCCAAGCTCCACAACAAGGACATCAACTCCAACAACATCCCATCCATAGCTCTTGATTGCATTTGAGCAAGTAGAGTGCCACCTAACATTGCATACATTGCAACATATGCAGAACCTCTAACATGTTTCCTTCTCCTCACCTTCCTTGGAAAGTAGCAGCCCGAATGTCCAAAATGAGCAAGTCTGAATACCTCATGCCCACAGTGTTGTCCAATCTAGAATGTTGCCACCAACACCAAGTATAAGACGTGCTCACGGAACCCCATATAGTGCCACTGCTACCAGCCCCACAACTCCACTAGCTGCTACTACTCTCGCAACTCCATCTACTGGTACAAGTGTCAGTACTTGGCCATCTACCTCCCGAAGCAACAAGCGGTCTAGCTCAGTAGGTTTGTCATTTGTACCTATCTTTTTTCCATGTGTTGTTTTGCATAGGGTGAGTTGACAATGCCGCCACACTAGCAAGCTTATAGTTCCTCATCAGCATTCCACAACTACTCCCAAGGATCGACATCATCATTTAGTGGAGCTTCAACATCCAGATATATTCAAGCTGATGCTCAAGGTGGGCTGCCATGTGAGCCACAAGTATAACATGACCCTATGCACTCTTCATTTCTTTTTTCTTTGGATTTGTTTAACTCATTTTCGTTTTATTGTGCTAGACTCTCTCACCGCTTGTGGCTGTAGTGCACACCTATACCGATTACAATCGGTAGTCCTTATTTTGTCATCGTGGACATCGTGGCAGTCAATCCAAAGTCATTGGTGGGATGTCACCTACGACACCCTTGGTCCCCCGCCCGTTCACCACAGTTCTTATCACGAAGTGGATTGCAATCCCGAAAACTTTTTTGCACACTTGTATGGGCAGAAAAGATAGCCATCTGTGAAAGTGACGGAACTTGACGAGCTGGCAGTGGACCTCCCAAAGTGTCTCATATGGGGTGGCTTATACTCCAGTATTCCTTTCCAGCCCAGCACGGCCCAACATGCAATTCTACTATCACTCCAAGCCTCAAGAATCCAACTGTGAGACACAAAATCCCTAGGCCCCAAAGTGGAGCCGAAAGGGTGCCACGTGGTAGTGGCCAAAGTGAAAGCCAAATGAACATAACATGTTTGGACTAAAAGCTCCGACTTGAAAGGTTGAGAGCGGGAGTGGAACTCCCAACGAAGTGTTCGAGGAACAAGCACAAAGCAAGCAATGAGTGAGTCTCTAGAAAAGGGACACAAGAGGACCAACACATGACACGTGGCAGAGTCCGAGATGGAGTTCGAGACGGAGTCCGAGATAGAGTCCGAGATGGACCCGAGATGGAGTTCGAGACAGAGTCCGAGATGGAGTCCAAGATGAAGTCCGAGATGGACCCGAGATGGAGTTCGAGACAAAGTCCGAGATGGAGTCCGAGATGAAGTCCGAGATGGACTCGAGATGGAGTTCGAGACAGAGTCCGAGATGGAGTCCGAGATGGACCCGAGATGGAGTCCAAGATGGACCGAGACGGAGTTTGAGATGGAGTCCGAGATGGACCCGAGATGGAATCCGAGATGGAGTCCAAGATGGACCCGAGATGGAGTCCGAGATGGAGTCCGAGATGGACCGAGACGGAGTCTAAGATGGAGTTCGAGATGGAGTTTAAGATGGACCCAAGATGGAGACCGAGGTCGAGACTGAGACCGAGACCAAGACCGAGACTGAGACCGGGACCGAGACCAAGACCGGGGTTGAGACCGAGACCAAGATCGGGACCGAGACCGAGACCGAGACCGAGGCCGAGGCCGAGACCAAGCCCGAGCCCGAGGATGAGTCCGAGTCCGAGTTCGAGTCTGAGTCCGAGTCCGAGTCCGACTCTAAGTCCGAGTCTGAGTCCGAGTCCAAGTCTGAGTCCAAGTCTGAGAGGGTGAAAGCCCAAAGCGTTTGTCTCCCAAACCCTGGGGGGTTTGGTGAGCTCCAAAAGTATAGTGAGGGGGAGAACTGCAGTGGAGCCAGTTTGGCCAAGAAAGGCTAGTTTGGCCCAGGAAGGCTGTACCCAGTGTTGGGTGGTGAGCTACCCACTAGAAAGTCCAAGACTAGGGTGAACATGGACTGACAAGCAAGGTAACTTGGTGAAGTGTTCAAGAGTCGGCTCTAGTTCCCCTAGGAGATCGACTGGCTGATACTCCCAATCCAAGTGTGGGTGGCACTACATACTTGGATACTTGGCATGGCTCAACGGAACCTCGCTCTAAGCCCATGGCTAGAGCACCCAAAGGCGGAAGGCGAGAAGAGTACCCACGAGGCTCGCGTAAGGCTACAGTGTTCCGAAATGTTGCCCCAAAGTCCCAGACTGTGAAAAGGAAAAGGAGCCATCTTTTAGTGTGGAAGTCAAGGATACGGTTGTGTGAGGAAGAAGTCCCAGAGGACCGTAGGACTTAGTAGTCGAGCTTGTGGGCTTTGATCCAATGGCAATGTTGGCGAACACGGCCATGAACAAAAAGGGACATGGTGGGGACTAGAAAAGGGGTATTGGGGAAAGCTAATCCCCATGTCTGTGGGCATCCTAAGGATGCTAAGGAGTGGATTTAGGATGATCACTCATGGATGGATGGCCCAGTCCTTGAGAGACGGGACTGTGATGCAAGTGGTGTTAGACCACCGGTGTGACCAAGGTGAAGGGGCATGGCCTTAGCGTAACAGGTTGATAAGTCAATGGTACCTTGGGGTGTCGGTCATGGGATCAGACACATGGAGCACTTGGACCAAGTGCAAAGGTTGAGTGGCGGGGATGCTATTCTTGGGGCTAGCAAACCCAAGTCCAAAATAGGACTTATGGAGGTTGTGAGTGAGATTCCTCCAAGTGGTCAAAGGTGTGGTTAAGTGACTAAAGTAGAATGGAAAATTAAGTCGCTTACACCAACCTTCATCCATGACCAACCCAGAAGCATTTGTCCAGCATGCAAGGCAGTCCAATGGTGGTGAGGCCCATGCCGAGTTTGCAAAATTTGGCCTCAGCTCTATCCGGCCTTGCTATTAGCCTCCTCAAACATCATGGGGAACTATAACAAACAAGGCCAATAGCAACCAGGTAACAATAATATACCTATACAATATTATGGAGCATTTTATTGACAAACATTAGCTAAGTTATCAAAAACAGGCCCAAACATTCGAGGAGAAGGATGTTCGTGAACATAAGTCATTTTGTTTTTTAAGTTCCCTCCTCACAAATATATGTTGTGGTCTTTGCAGTTGTAGCTACTACAAATACCTTGACTGCAAATGATGATCCATTGGTGATAGAGCCATTTCTCCCAAGGCTAGCCATGCAAGAACTAAACCAAGACGAGAATAATGAAGAAGAAGACTTTGTGGATGAAGAGGACATTCTTCCATTACCGAAAGATACTCTCCCCATACAAGACAACATCACTGGAGTCAAAGAATAAGGTGATAGTGGGGATGAACCGCATCAAAGATCTCCGGAGAGATCCTTGTCACCAGAGATAGTGGCTCCAAGCCATGTGGCTAGTAAAAAGCATTAACATAAATGAATATTTTCTTCATTTTCTAATTTTTAAGTGCAGATAAGCCAATGGTAATGTATGACAGTGATGGCGGAGGCTTTGAAGACCATGGTGTGCTTCCACCCCCCTTTCTAGAGGGAAGTAGCTCCACTTCATTTACTCTTATGGAGTTGCTTGACAACTTTTCTATAGTAGAGTAAGATAATTGAAAATTATGCCATTCAAAATTGAACTAACATTTGCATGTAGATTGTTTGAGCGTCAACAACAATAAATTGATGCTACTAATGCATTTAATGAAGTTGTTCTATTAACCACTCAAAATAATGACAACTTCATCATGCTGTAGCATGAGGAGGTTTCTACCTTACAGAATGCCACTACAGCCCTTGAGGCGAGGGCACAAGGGGATGTTGAAGTTCTCTCACAAGTGTAGTGGCTGAAACACAAGCTTCTTAGTTATTTTGGTGTGGAGAGCACAAGTGACAAATAGATGCTAGACGTTGTTGCTAGACACTCTAAGTTATATTGGGCTAGCGATGAAATATTTCTTCAGCGTGTGCTTTTTCAACCATGCCATGCTTCATTGGTAGGATTGAGAGAGTGTTCTCCTTAAGCTTGGCCTTTCAGAAGCGCAGTACGAAGATGTGTTTTGTGACAATACAATCCAACAACTCCTTGCTAAAGTAAGTATCAATGTGCCTTCTTCAATTATTGAGTCCACAATAGTATGGTTCATTAAAAAGAGGTATGTGTATCTATTTCTTAGCACTTAGTAACATTTTATTATTTTGTGCAAGGACCTACGTAGAAATTGGGTGGCTACACAACAATTAAGAGAACTATTTGACACTACTGAAACACTGTATTGTAAGTTCTCTCGTTTTTGCATCGAGAAAGCCATCCTTTGGCCATACAGACTTGCTCGTACACGTTTGAGGCCGTCTCACATTCTGGTAAGCAATGGATTGCTTATGAATTGAAGTTCCCTCACTTGTCCTTCCAGATTACACCAAACAATGAATTCAGTTGTTTCTAATTCACCTTCAATACTAATCTCTGCACACTGAATTATAAAGTGGTCTATGCATTTGAGATTGGAGGAGCTTTGGTGTGGGAGGAATCCACAATAGATGCGGGTGGGCCACATGCAAAAGCCATTAAGAAGGCTGTTCACCAAATTTCAGGATCGGTAAGTTTAATTTTCATTTGGCTCACTAGAGTAACTTTGTGTTACAGATGCATGGACTGTTTATGCTTAGGGAAGGAGCCACATATTGGCATCCCAGGATGCTAATGCATTTTAGGATGTTAGGACAAGAAGAGCGAGATGTGGTAAGTTAGGTTTAAAGCACAAGTTTTATATGCTCCTCATTTCTATATGCACAGGCTATCTTTGTGGGATGGTTGCTATTCCAAATGTTCGAATGTAATGCACAGGTATTTCGCAGGTGTACAATTGCAATATTGGCAATTGCAGCCCGAGAAGTTCCAGATGAGAATGATTGATGACTTGCCCAAGGAAGACTATATGAGATGGACCTCAAGGCATACGTGCCGTATATCTGGAATGCACTTAACCAATTGCGAGGTGCATCAAGCCTAAAGGAGGAGGGCGATGTGGATTCCATCTTAGAGAACCTTGCATTTACTGACTACAACACAGTGCTTGAGTCTAGACTCACCGAACTTGGTGAAGGTTATGAGCAAGTTGTGGAGGCATGCGTGGCTGTGGTGGTCTGGCATTACCTATTCATCGAGCCAAACGTAGTGGGATATTTACTCCGAGATGGCTTCCAACACTCAATGTGCATGGAAGCTCGTCAGAGGCCTTACAAGGGTCTAGCATTGTTAGGTGGGCTTTCACTCATTGGGAGAGATGCTTTGTTACAAGTCTTCCAGGTAAGGATGATCATTCCTTCCATGGAGTTCATCAACTGCCTAATCTTTGATCAGGACTTTGGAGAGAACTTCCACAGCTGGATTGTGGACATCATTCGAGGTAACTATTTACTTTCAGAAACAACTAAAACTCTTGTATGTTTGAACATTTTATAAATATGAGCCTGAAAGAGTTATCCAAGTTCCATCACTTTGTAGTTGATTCTCTAGAGCTCCGACCGGGAGAGCCTATTTGGATCCACATTGAGAGACAGGGTACATCATCTACTCAATTTTCCAGGTTCTCCACATGCACACGAGAAGTTTTCTTCCCTTTAACATACTTGTTAATGGAGTGGACCACAAGATCCATCGGGCACTCCAAAATCTAGAGAGTTTGTACGGATTGGGCTGATGTTGTGGAAGTACCATAATCTAGACACTTTCACAATAAAAATAGATAATTATTTTGAAATATGTTTCACACTTTTAAAGAGACTCTTTCTAGTTCATTGGCGAAGTTAAAGGTAAGAATATTTAAAATATTCCATAAATGCCCATTATAGGCACTTGCGGCCCTTTTGGCTTATGCTTGCCTCACCAAAGGTAATCACTATAGCTTCCAAAGTAGCTCCTTGTTTAGGATTTGGGTCAAAATTATTGAGTTTGGGTGCTACATGATGCCCATCCTCGCTTGAGGAACTCTCAACCTATTTCATAGTAGAATCAAAATCACCCTCTGGGTCTGTGAACTTGTCCTTGCTTGCATCTCGAGAAGTAACATATCCCTTGCTGTCACTTTCTTCAGCAAGACTTTTCCCCTCGGTGACTGGCACAACATTAAAAGTAGTCTTGGGCTGCCTTGTTAGAGGGATTATCAAGTCTTGAGAAGAGGAGGCATCATATAGAATCCTTAGTCCTGTCCTTTGTTGGATCCATTATTGTGCCTCAAAAGAAGTCATAGAATCCTCTCCAATTTGCCATGTCAGGAGGAAACCCAAAAACCTCAAACATTACAAAAGGGTTAGAGTATATAGAAAACTGTCACAAATTTACTTTTACCAAAGTGAGCATGAGCTTCCAATCTCTGAAAAATCCAATTCTTCAACCGTAGCGTGTAGCATACATTGGATAGTTTTGCCCCATGCTTGGAAACCCTTTTTACAAATTTCAAAATTTGAAATGATTATGATTGGAAAATATTGTAAGTGTCCATTGTTATTGCTCTTCTCACCTAAATGTTACCACATGCAATTGCAACTTTCATATTCTCAAATCTCCTTTAGCATGCTCCTCTTAAGAGAACTCTAAGTCCAATTTGAAACAATTATAATTGGAAAATGTTGAAAGTGTCTTATGTTATCCTAAATGTTACTACATGCAATTGCAACTTCCACATTCTCAAATCTCCTTCAACATGCTCCTGTTGAGAGAACTTCAGGTCCAAACATTAACACTATGCACCTTTGTGTAGTATACAATTGAAGTATGAGCCCCACCAATTCATCGAATTGCTTAAACTTCAATCTACTTTTGAGTCATATGCAAATCTTTTAAGCATCATGGTACAAAACTAAAGTGTTAAGAGAGTTACATTGGAAATCAATGGCAACGAAAGATAAACTCAATGAGATGCATTAAAGACATAACTCCAGACAATATATATCCATGGCTTTCCAATCTTTCAAATCTTTCCTTCTTTCAAATCAACTTGGAAAGATTGGAAACTCCATCTTCCAGATCCTTAGCCTAGATGGAGTTCACTTACACTTGCTATGAACACTATGTTAAAAGAGGTGTGCCAAAAAAGGATAATTTAGTTCTTTTGCCATGAGTGCCAAGAGCAAGATGTGAGAACATAGTGCTCTAGATAGGGTAGTATGGTATGCAATTTAGTCAATTGTCTATTTAGTTTGCAACATTAACAATTTGCTAGAATGCATGGGATGAATGGGTCTATGGGCCATGAATGGCTCCATTCCATAGCATGGGTCATTGCTATGGGCATTATGCCACATCTGGGGCATAAGGATTGGATATTCCTAAAATTTGTTTTTTTCACACTCATAATACATGTGACCAATAGCAGGCATACACGTGGTGTGAGTGAAATCCACCGTTGTAAAATCCTTTTTTACAAATTGCACACCATACAAACAAAATTGTGGTTAAGTTTTCACTTTTTGTCTCTTGTGTTTATAATTGAGTTAGTGGTCTAAACCACCGGATGAAGATCGTGCGGTCACTGACGATTCTAGGGCGCCACTGTCGGGTTTCACGATAGGGCGCTCTTGATCGCTCTCCGGATCATCGATTCCAGCGCGCAGCGGTGAGGGTTTCAACTAACGAAATGGACGAGGAATTGGCCAAGGTGCAGGCTGAAATCGAGCGTCTTGAGCCGCAGATCCAAGCGGCTGGGGGATCTTTTCTCTCTGCCTTTGAGAGTGGCAATCAATTTCTGGCGGAATATTGGCAGAAGGAGGAAGAGCAGCTGCGGAAGGAAAAACAGCAGCTGCGGAAGAAAAAATTACAGCTGCGGAAGAATGAACTCCTCCTCCTCCAATGTAATGGTAAGTCATTCTTTGTGTATTTAGCTTTCCCCCTCGATTTGGGGCGTTTTGCTGTGTGTGTGGTTCCATGTGGCTATGGCTGCTTTCGGCCATGGTTAAGGATTTTGCCAGAGGTAGCTTCAATTCGCTTTTATTTTGGGTTGCTGGAAGTGTGGCTATGGTGGCTTTTGGCTATGCTGCCGGTGGACGCATGCTCCCTTGTGGATCCTTGGTCGTCCTTGTATGGCTATGGCTGTTGAGACCCTGGTTTTTTCTTCTAGATCTAATACTAACTTTGTTTTGTTCTGAATGTTGCAGTGCGCGGGTAAGCAATTGGGAAAGCCCTTCGTTTCCTTTCACATGCATCCCCATTTTCTGTCCAGTTCTTGGTATTCCATTTGTCCAGTTCTGGATGCTACTTTAATGCTGTCTGTCTAGTAATAGTTGGGTGTCTTCTCTTTGGGATGACTGGTATGTTTTTCGGCCTGACACTAGAGTTTGCTCAGTTCTGCTCACAAGTCTGTGCATTCCTCCCCCTTGTTTGCTTTTCATATGTTTACTTGGTCATTCCGCGATGCCTTTTCTTTCAAATTTCGTCGCTGCTAATCTGGTAGCCCTCTCTGTCGAGTACCCCTTCGCCTCTCAGATCTGTGTTGCGAAATCCCTGACCATAACCACACATGGAAGAGATGACTAACCGAGTTCTCCTCTCCCGCAGCAGCCTCTCTTTCACCCGGAGCAGCAGCAACTCTTAATCCCGGAGCGGCTGCTTTGCTTTCCCTGTCTGGTCATGGTTAAGGATTTTTGCTTCCTGAATCTGTTTCTTTCTTTCTGTGTGGATATCTGGTAATCTCGGTCATTCTCACCCCTGTTTGCCCTTTGGCTGTGTTTAATTCTGTGGCCATTCCTCCATAAACTTCGTTGTGCCTCTCACAGCACCAGCGCCACCACCAGCGGGACTTCGTCCAGCCGAGATTGACGTGCCTGGTATGAATGATGTCTAGGGGACTGAAAGCCGTAATTTTTTGTGTCAGACAAGATCGCCTGGGCCAAGAAGCTGAACGAGAATCTGACCGGACACTGACTGGACAAGCCATGCGACTTTTCGGGAGCTCCATACTCCCGCTTTCTCTGGAATGGAGTAAAACATACATGTACATGGGTCGCTCACTCTTACGGAGATAAAAAGTTTCGTATTGACCTTGAGACACGGCACTGACAACCTTCCTGGAACTCTGGGCTCTGGGAAGACCACTGCTCTTGCTACTGTGGCTGGATATCTTCTGCAACTTTGGAAGAACACCTCCAAGAAGGTCGTCTTTATCAATGACGAATGTTTCATTGACAATCCCTCGAGGACAATTGTGGGTGGCTCTTTTGCTGAGCTACATAGACGACTTTCCAGCCGAGCTTTCATGCCGGGGGATGGACCTTGAAAGTATTAGAATTTTGGATCCTGATGCTGCAGATAAATGAAGTGAGTGTTGTGGAAGATTTCAATCCTTGTCCCCCTCAGGATTTTCCAGAACTTGCTTAGCCAGAACATCTTTCAGGTACACTGGTTTCTTGCTCTCCTTCAAAGCCTTCTCTTCCTTTATTATCGGAAAACTTCACCTTTGGCTTGTACATATGCTGGGATCCTTCTTCTTGATCTTGGCTAGCATCTCTAAAATTAGTATCTTTGCAGCACTCCATCCTCCAGTCTTCCTCATTTGATGGCAAATACAAGCCTACACTTTTTAAGCAATGTCAATTTTGGCCTTTGCTTGAGGATAATAATTCAAAGTTGAAGAGATTAGAATACTCTTTTTTGAGCTAGTCAATTGCTATAATATAAAAACTGTTGGAGGGGTTTGAGAAATAAAAGAGCAAAATAAAAATATTGAATAGAAACATTTATTGGAAGACCAAAGTGATGGGAAGTAAATGTAAAAAGAAATAAAATAAAAATAAAGGGAAGGAAAAAAAATTAAAAAGTTATGAAACAAAAAGGAAAAGTCTCAAATATGCAATCCTAAAAACCATTTGCAATAATAAAAGCTCAAACTCAAGAATGCTTACACTCACCACATATATGCATTTGTATAATTGTTGCTATAGAAAATGAAAACTAATTTTGTTGTTAATATAGATGATTTTGCCACACAATGGCAATGTGTAACAACAAACCAGGCAATAAAAAATAAACCCACAAACCTTTATCAACTTTTATCATTTTTTCATTCCAAACACCACACACCTCATAAACCAGAATCTACTACTATAAGGAGCAAACGCCAAACTTTGTGGGCCGCCGGATCCAGCCAATCGGGGCCATCCGATGGGGGGTAACTGTAAAGGGGTTATTTCTTTAACCACGTGTTAGCGAATAATCGCGCTGATGTTTGCCCCCGGCCAATGGGAGGCGGCCAAGCCATGTGGGGCGGGAGAGGAAGGCCCAGCGACGCATGGCACATGCAAAGTGTTGACCGGAGATTGCTGCTCCAGGGCGTCACTCCGGGCAGGATCAAGTGGGTCGTGGCCCTTGGAGCGTGCTGTGGATCGCGATTTCTTCCGGTGGGTAAGCAAATCCACTCCCAAATGGTTGCTGCTGGCTGGGATTCGAGCTTGATCCTGTCTACTGCGCTGATTGACATGTATGCCACGTGTGGCAGTGTAGTGCACGTGGTTTTGACCCTTTATCCTATGGTGATTTACCATAGGATAACACCACGAAGCGGAACCTAAACCCTCTTTGTGCCACGTGACAGATGCCACGTGTCACATGCCACGTGTCCATGCCATGTGTCCATAGGAACCCGAAGTTCAAGGCCTTGGGCCATTGAACGAAGGAACGGTGCCAAACTCCCAAGCATGGAGCCAAGGAGTGACGGAACCGAACCACGGAGCAACTCCCGAGCATAAAGCCCAAGGAGTGAAGGGACAGGAGCCCGGAGTGACTTGGAACAGTCCTGGAGCAACTAGCATCCCAATGCCAGGACCAGCACACAAAACGGAGCCAAACGGAGTCTGGCGCTATTTCGGCATACCGGTGGCCTAACGCGAGGATATGGGTACTCCACCAACTAGCATGGAATGGAACTTGGGCTTAGACCCAAGCCGGACGCAAAACAAGGACAGGCACGCAAGCGGGAGCTAGACTATGCCTCAGGTTGGTCGGCCATGCCCGACCTACCCACTATCCCTACTATACATTTGGAACCCCCCACAGCCCCCCCCCCCCTTGAGGAACACACGCTTTGGGCTTTCACCCCAAGCCTCCCTTAGTATCAGGAGTTAGTCTCTGGGACAAGCTCGAAACTTACTAAATATGGAATGTCCTTAGATTGCGAATTTGGACACGGGACGAACACCATTGTGTTCAGGCCGATCTCTACATTCCGTAGATATGCCAAATGAGCAAATCTGGACACTTTCCATAAATAGCATTTGGGACCGAAATGAGACTAACACAAAGGGCATGATAGCGAGGGTGTTTGGCAGACACGGTAAGCTATCATCCAGCAATATTGAGGGACCAATCTCAATACGCGAGGGTTCTTGTCAAGCCAGTGCAAGACAGAGCAAAAGAGAACTAACAAGCCGGGCCAAGTATGCTCAGCTAAATAGACACTTAGGAATTCCTTCCTTATGCTCATCCGGCCAAGTACAGATGCAAAGTCTAGTTTACTAACACTTGAACAAGAGGGGCCAATAAAGGGAACCAGCAGTACCGACCTCCTGCCATCGTGGCAGTAAGGTAAGAGTGTCCGTAAGGACTAGTCGACAGGTAACTTTCGATACCCGAAGTCACATGCGCGACACTCTCCCCCCCTAGGGAAGATCGACGTCCTCGTCGATGCATACTCGAGTCTAGAATACCGCCAAGGAAACAACTCCAGAAAAAGTTCACGGTACTCACACTATGTGAGAAATGCACCAACTTAAATGAGTTAGGGGGCAACCTCTTTGTCTAACGCGGATGCGCTACCAGCTCAGACACCTTTCAGCCGTCGCCGACAAGGAAATGACCAACGGAGTTAGCCACCCTTGCTGCTCTGGGAGTCACCCAGCTTACAAAAGTGTGATATGCCCTGCCCGCAGGAACATAGAGAGAGAAGCCAGAAGCCCCAACCCTCCTAAGCAAAGAAACCAAACCCGTCGGTAAGGTTTAGATAGACTACTGTAAACAGGCAGTTAGAGTTGTTTACACGGTCACGCCCTTTTAACGGAATAAGGAACATCGACAGAGAGGCGGGTTATGTGACTAGTCTACAGTAGCTACCCCATGACTAGAGATTTCAACATGCACACGAAGTGCCGAAGCCAGTCCGCCTATACTAGCCCAAACTCAAAGATCAATAGATGGACAATATCAAAGTCAGAGACAATGATATTTTAGAAGGTTAATTATCAGTGATTATATCTTAGAGTAGAACACAAAAGTATTCTAAGCAAGTTATCATCCGATAAACCAATAGTATTGTACAGGAACCACCAAGATCATCATAATTGGTAAATATAGGATTCACCATCAAACAAAATTCAATAGCAAGTATATCATCAAGTAAACTCAATGATAAAGTTTAACTATTAAAGATTGCAGATAGAATACTAAACAACTTACGAAAGACAACTCAAAGAACACAAAGTATCATTGACTGATAAGCAAAATGCTCGCGAATGTATCACCCAAAGGAAATAACATCCAAATCTATCAAAACTAACTTGAGCAACAATCAACAGAAGAGAATGAATGTGGTAAGACCAACAAACACTCATTCCTGCCAACTATCACAAAAACTAATCTGAATAGATCCCAGCCAACAATACCAAGGAACTCAAGTTGCCTAAGCAAGTGTCAGCAACATCCTACTAATGTCTCAAACCCAAGAGACCAATCCAAAGCAAATCACAAAGAACATGTGATATTGCGAAAAGCCACAAGCCATCAAAGAGAACAACTAACAATCATGAAAGATCATCAATCATCCCATCAATAAAGAGATGCATAATCATCGTCTAAGAAAGAATCCACTACCTCAAAGAGCAACGAATCATTCTATATCAACAACAACCAAGCAAAACCCTTGACAAGGATAATCAACTATCTTAGATGATAATTAATCATCACCAATGATTGCCAGATGCAAATACTAACGTCAACATCGAAGCTAATGAGCCAAAATGCCTTCCCCAACAACTTCGAACAAATGGAACAACGATCATAAAACTCAAAGAACCAAAAGCTCGAAGAAGTCTATAGCTAAGTCTTGCCTAATAATGATCACAAGCTTTGCATAAACTAACTTCAATGCTAAAGAAGAAATCATGGTACAACCCACAATATCCTCCTCAACACATCCATAAGCTAAACTTCATAATGCAAAGCTAATGAAGAGCATGTCTGCATCAATCCAAAAGCTAAGCATAACAAAGCTATGCTTAACAAGTGATCATCAAACGATCCTCCATGAATCCATCTATAGCAAGACGTAACTCACATCATAACAAGCACAAGAAGAATCATCAATGATCGATATATTCCAACTCAAATCCAATAAGGATTCAAACATTCTAATATCAATCACTAACTCTTCCGCTTGTAGAGTTAGCATAGTTCACGACTGAATCACTTTTCAAGGAAAAGCTCAAAGCTCAACCCCTACTAAATAATCTCGTTTAGAACACAACTAACTCAAACTTGCCACTCAGTTCATTTGAACGTCAACATAGTTGCTAATTAGCAAATGCACGAATGCTAATAACACAAAGCTATAGCCAAATCATCGACACTATCTTCATCAAAACTAATGAAACTCGACATCAATCTTGCGGAGAGACATCTCATTTCACTAAAATCTTAACATCAACAATGTCAACAACAAGGCATCACTTCAATGCCATCAACACTAGAACAAAGCGAGAAGAAAGCACGAGTGTATCACCACTCAAAACTCTCTAGCAACTAAGCTAACCAAGGTCGAAGATACTTTACTCGAGTATCCGAGACTAATTCTTCAACAATACTCAGTTACAGATAACACTTCATCAAGGAGTGAATCACCACATCCAAGACTCCATGAAATCCAACACTATGAACTAAACGCAACCAAATGATATCAACAGAGGTAGAGTCGATATGCCAACATGGAAAACCCACGTAAGTCTAACAACACAATCCTCCGCAACCCCATTCGGTAAAGCAAGCCCATCACTGCTAAATCATCATCGAGTGAAGCAAGTGTCAATAGTCTTTTGACAAAGTCTACAAGCAATCATTAGTCGCAAAGCAACTAACAATCACTCTTTCAACTTGCCTTCACAAGACCAAAACACTAAACTCATGTCATCGAGTCATACACTTGTCCAACATGAACACGATACCTCCGGTATGAGATAAAAGTTCATAGACAAGCACAAACCAAATGACCACTCAAATCCAACTCAACCACGATAAGCTCACCAAAGCATTTAGCCATTAGCTCTGAGCATGCCTTGAAGAGGCTAGCTAAGCATGATCAACACTTAGTCGAAACTAAAGTGAAGACCATGAGATGGACTTATATCGGTACACAACCTCCTTATAGACAAAGCTATAGTACGGGTACCAACATCTCAAACTCAAACAACTAAGTTGGACATCACCATTCTCAGCCAAGGCGCAAGGCCACCAAGACTAAGTCAAGATCAGTGAGAGCTCACTACTCTCATAGAGTCTAACAAAATGCAAAGTGCAACCTACCACCAAGCATAACGCTACAAAAGAAAGGCACAAGGGTCACCTTTCTGGAAAAGTGCAACGGCCACTTTTCTACACTAACTCCAGACTCTATCCAACTCAATTGCCTTAGCCCTAAAAGTTAGCATCCCTTTCGGGTCGCATCATACAAACTACTTACTAAGATCTAAGCCAACCGAAGTCAACTCCAACCCCTTCACTAGTTTGTATTGGCTTTTGAAAATGGAATGGTTTTCGAGCAAAGTGATAACAGATCAGCCATTGGAAAAGTCTAAGAAAATTTGTGGAAAAAAAAATCTTCCAATCCTAGAAAAAGAATGACTCTCAGTCTAGGAATTCAAATTTTCAAAACTCAACCAACTTCCTCCTACTTACAACTTCACATAGGTTCACCTCAACACAAATTCTCATGACCTATAGTATGCTTAAGCCTCGAACATCTTTCTGCCCATTTTTCCAATATCCAACACCGACATCCGTAAAATGCAAAGTGAACATCCAAGGCTTGATCACGAAGACCACATCTTCGGATATCCACATTGCACTAACACTCTTCTTCAACCACCTTCAAGATCCAATGTGAAGCTAAAACACTAACAAGAAAAATGACATAGAAAATCAAGCTCTAAGGAAAATCCTCACCACTTGAAATAACAATGCCACTTCCACTAACACAAGTGTTAGCGATGTCAATGCCTCAACTACACACCTTCTCCATCCAACAATCTACTCCAAGTGTTAACGAATCAACTTATGAGCTATAGCAAATGAATGCTACAACCCTTTCCAACACCTTATGGGCAAACCCTCAAGGAAACAAGGAACCAACTTAAGCTTAGCATAATGGACCATCATCGAGAATCCAGTCAAAGCTACTACAATGCTACTTTGTGCAAGTAGACTAGCTTCACCATCAACCACTTTGGGGTTGATCATCATTTAACCAGCAACTTCGTAAACACATTGCTCATTATCACATGGATATGATATAGAAATCACAATGACTTGATCATCAATTGAGCAACACCACGAACAATGCCAATGTCATTACTTCAAAGGTTTACATGAATATCAAGTGCCAACTCAACTTGACAGAATGCAACATAAATGCCACACTCTACCGATAGAGATTTACAACACCCAATACCACTAACTTTTGTTCACAACACAGACAAGCTCATGCCCCTCACTATCCGATCAAAAACTCAAGACTTAACCCAACACCAAGCTACTCAAGGAGCAATAGCTAGGTTCCCCGGAAAAGAATTGAGCATTGTAACCCAAGTCTTCCAATAGCGAGCTTAGACAAAATGGTTTAACGCTTCACCGCTATCCATCCCATAACTCACCATTTGTAAGACCATCATAATCAACATGCATCAAGATAGGGACTCTTGATTGCATAATGTGAATACGAGCAATGAGTCAACACCTCGTTGCAAATCATCTCTCCAAGAAGAAAAGATGATTTACGTGTTTGATCCTCCGTCCCCGATGACTCTCTTTTCGGTCTCATCTTTGACCAAACCTCAAGCTTGCTTTCACACTGCCTTCAGTCCAATCCAAGAAAAGTTTATGAGAGAGCACAACAATGATTACTTGAACCAATAGACTAACCCCTACAGTCTTAGTTGATCCACTTGTAATCATGCCTAGGAAAGATCTACTAGTGTCGTGCTAAACAGCTACGGACCAGCCTATTTGCCACTCATAGCAAACCCAGGGAAAGTTTGCTTTCACCCATGGTACATAGAACAACTTATGGAACTACCGATAGGCTAACATTAATCCTGCCAACTCAAAGTTTAATCTCGAGTTGCTAATGTGCCTCACTCGCGAGCCCAAGCATAAACTCGTGCTAACGGAGCATCTCAAATCCATCCTATGAGCCCAAGAGCAAGCTCACATTGTTAGGTACAAAAGGTAACCAAAACCATACCCAAGGAACGAACGTGAACCCCTTGCACCAAACGTGTACTCAATCGGACCATCGTTTTCATCTCTGCGTATGCAACGAGACTAGTTGCCCAATCTCATTGTATAGTACTCGCTGAGACTTACTCTCTGATACCAAATGTAGCGCACGTGGTTTTGACCCTTTATCCTATGGTGATTTACCATAGGATAACACCACGAAGCGGAACCTAAACCCTCTTTGTGCCACGTGACAGATGCCACGTGTCACATGCCACGTGTCCATGCCATGTGTCCATAGGAACCCGAAGTTCAAGGCCTTGGGCCATTGAACGAAGGAACGGTGCCAAACTCCCAAGCATGGAGCCAAGGAGTGACGGAACCGAACCACGGAGCAACTCCCGAGCATAAAGCCCAAGGAGTGAAGGGACAGGAGCCCGGAGTGACTTGGAACAGTCCTGGAGCAACCAGCATCCCAATGCCAGGACCAGCACACAAAACGGAGCCAAACGGAGTCTGGCGCTATTTCGGCATACCGGTGGCCTAACGCGAGGATATGGGTACTCCACCAACTAGCATGGAATGGAACTTGGGCTTAGACCCAAGCCGGACGCAAAACAAGGACAGGCACGCAAGCGGGAGCTAGACTATGCCTCAGGTTGGTCGGCCATGCCCGACCTACCCACTATCCCTACTATACATTTGGAACCCCCCACAGCCCCCCCCCCCTTGAGGAACACACGCTTTGGGCTTTCACCCCAAGCCTCCCTTAGTATCAGGAGTTAGTCTCTGGGACAAGCTCGAAACTTACTAAATATGGAATGTCCTTAGATTGCGAATTTGGACACGGGACGAACACCATTGTGTTCAGGCCGATCTCTACATTCCGTAGATATGCCAAATGAGCAAATCTGGACACTTTCCATAAATAGCATTTGGGACCAAAATGAGACTAACACAAAGGGCATGATAGCGAGGGTGTTTGGCAGACACGGTAAGCTATCATCCAGCGATATTGAGGGACCAATCTCAATACGCGAGGGTTCTTGTCAAGCCAGTGCAAGACAGAGCAAAAGAGAACTAACAAGCCGGGCCAAGTATGCTCAGCTAAATAGACACTTAGGAATTCCTTCCTTATGCTCATCCGGCCAAGTACAGATGCAAAGTCTAGTTTACTAACACTTGAACAAGAGGGGCCAATAAAGGGAACCAGCAGTACCGACCTCCTGCCATCGTGGCAGTAAGGTAAGAGTGTCCGTAAGGACTAGTCGACAGGTAACTTTCGATACCCGAAGTCACATGCGCGACAGGCAGCTTGCGAGGCGATGAAGACAGTAGTAGCAGGATTTTGCTCCTGGAAGAATTGTTTGTGGCCTGTGACAGGCATTACGAATGACAGCAGGGATCCCTGTGCCGACACCTTTCGCACAGCAACACTGCCAATGCTTAGGCACTTTGGTGTTCCAGTCGAAGGCCTAGAACTCAAGGTTGTTGCCCGCGGAGCTCCTCCCTTGGGTGGCGGTGAGGCTGTCCTCAAAGTTCCCATTGTCCCCAAGAGCCTCACGGTCAGTTTCTCCAAACTCCTCTTCTTTTCTTTCTCTCCTCGCTAAGAATCCTTCGCCAGGCTGCTACATGGGTGGACAAGGGCATGGTGAAACGTATCCGAGGAGTGAGTTACTTCACACCCGTCTCACCTCATATGGCCAATCGAATGTGGTGTGCTAAAGCGCTTGCTCCCCGACATGTACATCTTTACTGATCACTACACTGGTTCGGATTCCGGGAAGTAAGTTCCATGATTTTGTGCTGCAAGGTAAACGTTTTTCATCTTGCTTCCTTTGTCATGGCACAGATCTCCGGGCTATGGAATCTCACTGGTGGCAGAAATGACCACCGGCTGCATTTTAAGCTCCGAGTGCGTGGCTACGCATTCTGGAGCATCCGAGCTCCAGCTTCCAGAGGACCTGGGGATGCAAGCAGCCATGTCCTTGCTACAGGAGATAAAAGTTGGGAGGAGTTGTAGATTCAACTCACCAGGTATCTATCTGTGAAGCTGGAAAGGAAAGAAGTCGATCTCACAAACTTTCCTGTTTGCCATACAGGGGTTGCTGTTCCCGACCATCAAAGAATTTCTGGGAGTGCAGTTTGGTATCAAGCCTGACCCAAATCAGTTACATGGAACTTTTTCTAGAAGCCATCGGTCTTTTCCAGCAGCAGCGCATCCACTCTCCTTGATGTGCACAGCGATTCAAGCTGCGGCCTCAAACTCCAGCCAGCCATCCACGACGATCATCTGCCTCTCATCGTCATCATCTGCTGATGCTCCCACTGAAGATAAGAAGCTGGAATACACTTTGGACGCATTCACTATGTCCGTCACTACCAGCTGGGGGCTCTTGAAGTCCGGATGGCGGTGAGCTCCCGGAGGAACTTGAGCATGCAGCTGAAGATCGAGAACATTTTCCCATTAGATGTCTCCCGCATCAAACGTTGATGTCTTTTAGTGACTCAAGAACAGCATGAGGCATGGGCATTTTAGACACAATTGGTGGAAAAAGCATCTTAACCTGCAAAGAATTCCAATGAAACCAGTTCCAGTTAATAAGGAGACACTTTGTATCTCCCGAACTATTTTTTGCTGTATATCCTGATGAAAATGGGAGTAAGAGGTGTGAGAAAAATTCCAAGTTGAACTAACTCACAGTGAAACCCTGCCTTCCCCCCCACCGCAATATAGACTGTAGTTCAAAGTTCGTTACTTGAGAACAAAGAGTGAAAAATAAGTCATGATGAGAACTCCCCAAATCTCATGAACTGCACAAATCTAACTTAATTTTTCACAGGCATTTTGCACAGGCATCTGCCTATCCTCACTCAAAAGTAGTCACTTTACTTTTAGACCACATTAGATCAGAAGTGCAAAAGATCAAAATGTTGAAACCATATTAGAAGTAAAAAGTAAGGTTTATTACTAGATGATTAAGGTTTCTCTCAAACAGACATCATTTTTTGGCTAAATCACAACTGTGGGGGTATTTAACAATAAAAGTATATATTATATTTTTATATGTAGCTTTAGTTATTTATAATTATCAGAAAAACTACGATAATGTATGTAGTATTTGATTAAACATTAATATTTTAAAATATTTTTACTAATTTATTAGTATATAATACTATGGAATATAAGATTTGAATTTATTATATATATATATATATATATATACAAATAATTATTTTTTGATTGGATCTGGGTAGCAATATATTAATGTTTCTAAAAACTTATTGTTTTATATTTTGAGTAAAACTTATAATTAATTAATGTCCTGCAGTAATTATTCTCTTTTATTTGTTTTTACTTTTTTATTTGTCAATTTGTTTCTAAATATATTCATATTTCCAAATAATAATTTGTATATAATATTTTTATGAATGAATATTTTATCTTACTTATGCCTAAGAATATATTTTGTTCTAAATAGTTATATTATCAAGTTTAAAAAATTTAGCTTTTTATTCATCTAACATTTTCTAGGCATAATTCTCTCAATCAAAGTGGAATATAATATTTGTTGTTTTAATACTATTCTAATTTAGTTTTTAATATATTAAAAAATCAAAACAGTATTTTGCTAATTACACAGCATATGCTGGGCAAGTGCTAGTTCTGCAATAAAGAAATTCATTGCTAAGAGGATAAAGATAACACCTAGTGATTAAAGCACTATGCCTCTGATACCATGTGAAGAGAAGCTAGCCTCTCCACCTAAAACTCTAAAAAAAGAGAGCAGCTCTCACAAAATAGGAAAAACAGCTAAGAAGCTTAAATTGAAGGAATGTGACTCAAGCCACTTGACTTGACTCTAACAGTGGTAAGACAGGATGGCATTAATGGCTGCCACATTCTCTACTTTGGTGGCAGGAAGACCCTTTACTCCAGAGATACATACCACTTAAACAAACAAAATTGTGGCTAATGTCTCTTGTGTTTATAATTGAGTTAGTGGTCTAAACCACCGGGCCGTCGGATGAAGATCGTGCGGTCCCTGACGATTCTAGGGCGCCACTGAGCTCTCCGGATCATCGATCCCAGCGCGCGGCGGCGAGGATTTCAACTAACGAAATGGACGAGGAATTGGCTAACGTGCAGGCTCAAATCGGACGTCTTGAGCCGCAGATCGAAGCGGCTGGGGAATCTTTTCTCTTTGCCTTTGAGAGTGGCAATCAATTTCTGGCGGAATATTGGCAGAAGAAGGAAGAGCAGCTGCGGAAGAAAAAATTACAGCTGTGGAAGGAGGAACTCCTCCTCCTCAAATCTAATTGTAAGTCATTCTTTGTGTATTTCGATTTGGGGCGTTTTGCTGTGTGTTGTGGATTATGTGTGGTTCCATTGGCTGCTTTCGGCCATGGTTAAAGAGGTAGCTTCAGTTCGCTTTTATTTTGGGTTGCTGGGAGTGTGGCTATGGTGGCTTTTGGCTATGCTGCCGGTGGACGCATGCTCCCTTGTGCATCCTTGGTCGTCCTTGTATGGCTATGGCTGTTGAGACCCTGGTTTTTTCTTCTAGATCTAATACTAACTTTGTTTTGTTCTGAATGTTGCAGTGCGCGGATCTGGTAAGCAATTGCGAAAGCCCTTTGTTTCCTTGCACATGCATCCCCATTTTCTGTCCAGTTCTTGGTATTCCATTTGTCCAGTTCTGGATGCTACTTTAATGCTGTCTGTCTAGTAATAGTTGGGTGTCTTCTCTTTGGGATGACTGGTATGCTTTTCGGCCTGACACTAGAGTTTGCTCAGTTCTGCTCACAAGTCTGTGCGTTCCTCCAAAGCCCCCTTGTTTGCTTTTCATGTCTGTCTTGTGTTTTACTTGGTCATTCCCCGATGCCTTTTCTTTCAAATTTCGTCGCTGCTGCCCTCTCTGTCGAGACCCCTTAACCTCTCAGATCTGTGTTGCGAAATCCCTGACCATAACCACACATGGAAGAGATGACTAAGGATCCCTTTCTCCTCTCCCGCAGCAGCCTCTCTGTCACCCGGAGCAGCAGCAACTCTTTATCCCGGAGCGGCTCCACTGTCCTGCTTTGCTTTCCCTGTCTGGTCACGGTTAAGGATTTTTGCTTCCTGAATCTGTTTCTTTCTTTCTGTGTGGATATCTGGTAATCTCCGCATCCTTGTGGTCATTCTCACCCCTGTTTGCCCTTTGGCTGTGTTTAATTCTGTGTCCATAAACTTTATTGTGCCTCTCACAGCGCCAGCGCCACCACCAGCGGGACTTCGTCCAGCCGAGATTGACGTGCCTGGTATGAATGATGTCTAGGGGACTGAAAGCCGTAATTTTTTGTGTCAGACAAGATCGCCTGGGCCAAGAAGCTGAACGAGAATCTGACCGGACACTGACTGGACAAGCCATGCGACTTTTCGGGAGCTCCATACTCCCGCTTTCTCTGGAATGGAGTAAAACATACATGTACATGGGTCGCTCACTCTTACGGAGATAAAAAGTTTCGTATTGACCTTGAGACACGGCACTGACAACCTTCCTGGAACTCTGGGCTCTGGGAAGACCACTGCTCTTGCTACTGTGGCTGGATATCTTCGGCAACTTTGGAAGAACACCTCCAAGAAGGTCGTCTTTATCAATGACGAATGTTTCATTGACAATCCCTCGAGGACAATGTGGGTGGCTCTTTTGCTGAGCTACATAGACGACTTTCCAGCCGAGCTTTCATGCCGGGGGGTGGACCCTGAAAGTATTAGAATTTTGGATCCTGATGCCGGGGGGTGGACCTTGAAAGTATTAGAATTTTGGATCCTGATGCTGCAGATAAATGAAGTGAGTGTTGTGGAAGATTTCAATCCTTGTCCCCCTCAGGATTTTCCAGAACTTGCTTAGCCAGAACATCTTTCAGGTACACTGGTTTTTTGCTCTTCTTCAAAGCTTTCTCTTCCTTTGTTATCGGAAAACTTCACCTTTGGCTTGTACATATGCTGGGATCCTTCTTCTTGATCTTGGCTAGCATCTCTAAAATTAGTATCTTTGCAGCACTCCATCCAGTCTTCCTCATTTGATGGCAAATTCATGTCCACAAGCCTACACTTTTGAAGCAATGCCAATTTTGGCGGATAATAATTCAAAGTTGAAGAGATCAGAATACTCTTTCTTAAGCTAGTCAATTGCTATAATATAAAGACTGTTGGAGGGGTTTGAGAAATAAAGGAGCAAAATAAAAATATTGAATAGAAACATTTATTGGAAGACCAAAGTGATGGGAAGTAAATGTAAAAAGAAATAAAATAAAAATAAAGGGAAGGAAAAAAAATTAAAAAGTTATGAAAAAAAAGGAAAAGTCTCAAATATGCAATCCTAAAAACCATTTGCAATAATAAAAGCTCAAACTCAAGATTGCTTACATTCACCACATATATGCATTTGTATAATTATTGCTATAGAAAATGAAAATTGATTTTGTTGTTAGTATAGATGATTTTGCCACACAATGCAACTGTAAATGGCAATGTGTGGCAACAAGCCAAGCAATAAAATATAAACCCACTAACCTTTATCAACTTTTATCATTTTGTCATTCCAAACACCACAAGCCAAAATCCCCACCTCATAAACCAGAATTCTGCAACAAAGAAATTCATTGCTCCATCTCTCCAAAAGGATATAGATGACACCTAGTGTCTAAAGCACTATGCCTATGATACCATGTGAAGAGAAGCTAGCCTCTCCACCTAATACTCTAAAAAAAGAGAGCAGCTCTCACAAAATAGGAAAAAAAACTAAGAAGCTTAAATTGAAGGAATGTGACTCAAGCCATTTGGCTTGACTCTAAGACAGGATGGCATTAGTGGCTGCCACATTCTCTACTTTGGTGGCAGGAAGACCCTTTACTCACAACCTCCAGAGGGATGAGCACACCTATACATACCGCTTAAACAAACAAAATTGTGGCTAAGTTTTCACTTTTTGTCTCTTGTGTTTATAATTGAGTTAGTGGTCTAAACCACCGGGCCGTCGGATGAAGATCGTGCGGTCCCTGACGATCATCGAATCCCTAACCCTAGCTAATATATAGGGCGCTCTTGATCGCTCTCCGGATCATCGATCCCAGCGCGCGGCGGCGAGGATTTCAACTAACGAAATGGACGAGGAATTGGCTAAGGTGCAGGCTCAAATCGCGCGTCTTGAGCCGCAGATCCAAGCGGCTGGGGAATCTTTTCTCTTTGCCTTTGAGAGTGGCAATCAATTTCTGGCGAAATATTGGCAGAAAAAGGAAGAGCAGCTGCGGAAGAAAAAATTACAGCTGTGGAAGAAGGAACTCCTCCTCCTCAAATCTAATTGTAAGTCATTCTTTGTGGGCGTTTTGCTGTGTGTTGTGGATTATGTGTGGTTCCATTGGCTACTTTCGGCCATGGTTAAGGATTTTGCCAGAGGTAGCTTCAATTCGCTTTTATTTTGGGTTGGTGGAAGTGTGGCTATGGTGGCTTTTGGCTGTGCTGCCGGTGGACGCATGCTCCCTTGTGCATCCTTGGTCGTCCTTGTATGGCTATGGCTGTTGAGACCCTGGTTTTTTCTTCTAGATCTAATACTAACTTTGTTTTGTTCTGAATGTTGCAGTGCTTAGAAATATGAACTAGTGAAGTCCATGTAAACAAGCACCCTAGATTGCATGATGTGTGTAAGGCTATATGGAGTATCGGCCCGTGAGAAGAAGTATGGTATGTGCCAGTCTCGAGGCTCGGCTCCTTGCAAGTGCCTCTCGAGAGCCACTGGGCGGTATGAAGTAGACCCGAGCACCGCTTGTCCATCGCCACCACCTTTCATCACTGCTGAGACGTGTTCCGCTAGATCAGAGGCAGGATTTCCTGGGAGTCTCGTATTTCCCGAACAAGCTGCTCCAGCCGGATATGGTGTCGCCCCTGGACAAGTGCCTGAATATGTGCAAGGCAAACTGCTCCTGTGCCGCGGTCTTCTATAGCAAGAACTCGAGCGGCTGCTACTTCGTCAAGGACATCCTGGGAAGCTTGGACTTTGATGCCACTGCTGCGGTGCAGTACTCCGCTCATCTCAAGCTCGAGAGTGGCAGCATTGTCCTGAAGCCTGGATGCTACTTTATCTAGTTGGGTGTCTTCTCTTTGGGATGACTGGTAGCCTGACACTAGAGTTTGCTCAGTTCTGCTCACAAGTCTGTGCGTTCCTCCAAAGCCCCCTTGTTTGCTTTTCATGTCTGTCTTGTGTTTTACTTGGTCATTCCCCGATGCCTTCGCCTCTCAGATCTGTGTTGCGAAATCCCTGACCATAACCACACATGGAAGAGATGACTAACCGAGAAGGAGCTCTTTCTCCTCTCCCGCAGCAGCCTCTCTTTCACCCGGAGCAGCAGCAACTCTTTATCCTGGAGCGGAATCTGTTTCTTTCTTTCTGTGTGGATATCTGGTAATCTCCGCATCCTTGTGGTCATTCTCACCCCTGTTTGCCATTTGGCTGTGTTTAATTCTGTGGCCATTCCTCCATAAACTATATTGTGCCTCTCACAGCACCAGCGCCAGCAGCGGGACTTCCTCCAGCCGATTTTTATGTGCCTGGTAAGAATGATGTCTAGGGGACTGAATGCCATGACTGGACAAGCCATGCGACTTTTCGGGAGCTCCATATTCCCGCTTTCTGTGGCTATCAAACATACATGTACATGGGTCGCTCACCCTTCAAGGAGATAGAAAGTTTCGTATCGGCCTTGAGACACGGCGCTTCGGATAATGACAACAAACCTCCAGGTATTATTATTGGAACTCCGGGGTCTGGGAAGACCACTGTTCTTGCTACTGTGGCTGGATATCTTCGGCACCTTTGGAAGAACACCTCCAAGAAGGTCGTCTTTATCAATGGCGAAGATTTCATTGACAATCCCTTGTGGACAATGTGGCTGGCTCTTTTACTGAGCTACATAGACGACCTTCCAGCTGAGCTTTCGTGCCGGGGGCGGACCTTGGAAGCATTAGAATCTTGGATCCTGTCGAGATCGTCAGAGCAGCTTTACTTTCTGGTGGACGAGGCCAACGCGTTTGACACCACGCTGAAGAGAGAACCGGGGGCTGCCAGCGCGAAAAAAAGAGACGACGCTTACCATTTTATGAAGAATATGCAACTGCAGCACGTCGTTGTCTACTGCTCAAGTACGTGGACGAGCAGATTAGTGAGCGACAAAAGCCAGGTGGTTACAACGTAAGTGGCGACTACTTTCCAACACTGGTGTGGGGCTAACTTGTGTGCTTTTCCTTTTATCCAACAGGCTGAGGAACTGCAGGCATATTGCGAACACGAGGTTCGTCGTGCCGGGGGGCTCCAAGTGGAGGTGAGCATCGTATTTACCGTGTCTTCTTTTAAAGCCTACTAATGGTTTGGAGTAGGAGGATCCGATTGTGGCGTATTGCAGGCTTGCCACAAGGCAAGGCCACCGAGAGTTGATCCGACAAATTCAGCTCCTCCTCAGATCCATCAACCTGCTTCATCGCGTCGGTAAGCCACACATTCACACATTTCATTTACCTTAATGCGTTTGCTCGGAATTCAAAAGTGAGACCGGCTGGGTTCCCAGGCTTGTTCGCTCATTACGGGACCTGGAAGCTAGGGACCACGTACCAGATGTACGAAGCTGGCCTGGGAGAGTATATCCAAGAGGCGGTCAAGGACCCAGATCGCTGGAATTCCTTCATCGCTGTGGTCAGCAGAGTGGAAACGATTAGAGCGGTGTTACCAGACGCGCTAGACACTCGATGTTTTTACGTGGATCCAGAGACACAAACAGGAAAATGTCCATCAGATTCTCTGTGCGCGCGCACTATGGCGACTCTGCAGTACGCGTCTGACGTTGAGGCTAGGATGGGTATCGGCCAATGGACAAGGCTGATCTCGCAGGATGACAACAGTGCTCGGGTTGGGTGGAACGCAATAATGGCAACTCTCATTTTCATCAAACACTATGGTATCGTTATTACCGCGGAAGGTCTGCAGCTTAACTTTAAACCTGAAGTGGTTGTCAGATTCGAACCCCAACTTCTGTTTGGATCCTATGATCCCCCCCCCATCCTTCGTGGGGTACAACACACCTCAGTCCAAATGCTTCCATCAGTCCTTTTAGGACCATTTTTTGACTCTACTTAAGTCATCCAGCAGTTTTAGACTTGATTAATTCACAGACCTATAAGGTCCCACTTGTGAAGCACTAGCTCACTGGAATACACTTCCTGCATTCCTGTCCTACTTAGAAGGACTATTTTCACAAGTGTTATTCTGACACTTGTTTTTGTTCTCTAGGGCAACTTCTGCCCCTTAGAACTACTTGTCCATGTGATGAGAATACCAACTCATCTTTAAGTACACCCCCCAACTCTTTGGGTTGTTCTAACATTTATTAAAGGTAGCCCCGGCTACCATTTCAAGGGCTGGTGTCCTCTTCTGTATTTGACATCCCACAGTCAACAATTTTAGTCTCGAATTTATGAGTACCAGCCTCAACCATATAAGGGTAATCTTGTGACTCCTTTATTGTTTTGGAGTCTGCATCTTCCCCGTGATCCCAATTGTAGTTGTTTACCACAACTACATTAGCAAGTTTGTTAAGTCAAACGCTCATCTGGATCACATCCTCAACTCTCTGAAGAAACCCTTATACTATTCCCAAGATCCCAAAGTCATTCCATTATTGGCCCCTTTTCTATCCAGCACATTGCACCCAAGTTCACGCATGAACTTGAGTGGAGAGCCATGTCCTCTCGACATGCTACTCCTCAAGGATAGGCCCACTCCTAGGACTTTCTGATGCCAATATCAATGGTGTTATACTTGAGCACCAATAAAAGTCGGACTAAAGAACAACTCCGATACTAAGTTGTAAGTGACTAAATTTTCCATTTTACTTTAGTCACTTAACCGCACCTCCGACCACTTGGAGGAGTCTCACTCACAACCTCCGTAAGTCCTATTTTGGACCTGGGCTTACTAGCCCCGAGAATGGCATCCCCGCCACTCAACTTCGTGCACTTGGTCCAAGTGCTCCACGTGTCCGATCCCATGACTGACACCCCAAGGTACCACCAACATATCAGCCTGTTACGCTAAGGCCATGCCCATTCACCTTGGTCACAACGATGGTCTGACACCATCTGCATCCCAATCCCATCACTTAAAGACTGGGCCATCCATCCATGAGTGATCATCCCAAATCCACTCCTTAGCATCCTTAGGATGCCCACCGACATGGGGATTAGCCTTCCCCAATATCTCCGTTCCAATCCCCACTAAGTCCCTTTTCGTCCATGGCCGTGTTTGCCAACACTGCCACTGGATCGAGGCCCACAGGCCCGACCACTAAGTCCCACGGTCCACTGGGACTTCCTCACCACACGACTGTGTCCTTGGTCACTACCCCAGAGGACTGCTCCTCTTCCTTTCCACAGTCTGAGCCTTTGGGACAACATTTCGGAACACCGTGGCCTTACGCGAGCCACCTGGGTACTCTCCCCGCCTTCCGCCCTTGGGTGCTCTAGCCATGGGCTTAGAGCGAGGTTCCGTTGAGCCACGCCTGGTATCCAAGTAGGTAGTGCCACCCACACTTGGACTGGGAGCATCGGCCAGTCGATCTCCCGGGGGAACTAGAGCCGGCTCTTGAACACTTCACCAAGCTACCCCGCTTGTCGGTCTGTGTTCACTCTAGTCTTGGACTTCCCAGTGGTCAGCTCATCACCCAACACTGGGTCTGGCCTTCCTGGGCCAAACTGGCCTTTCCTAGCCAAACTGGCTCCACTGGGCTCCAACCCCCACACTCTCCCTACTATACTTTTGGAAACCCCCGCCCTGGGGGACGATCGCTTTGGGCTTTCACCCAACTGCCTGTATTAGTATTCGGACTCGGACTCGGACTCGGTCTCGGTCTCGGTCCCGAATTCGGACTCGGACTCAATCTCGGTCTCGGTCTCGGTCTCGGTCTCGGTCCCGGTCTCGGTTCCATCTCGGACTCCATCTTGGGTCCATCTCAGACTCCATCTCGGGTCCATCTCGGACTCCATCTCGGGTCCATCTCGGACTCCATCTCGGGTCCATCTCGGACTCCATCTCGGGTCTATCTCGGGTCCATCTCGGACTCCATCTCAGGTCCATCTCGGACTCCATCTCGGGTCCATCTCGGGTCCATCTCGGACTCCATCTCGGGTCCATCTCGGACTCCATATCGGACTCCACTTCGGGTCCATCTCGGACTCCATCTCGGACTCCATATCGGACTCCACTTCGGGTCCATCTCGGACTCCATATTGGACTCCATCTCAGACTCCACTTCGGCCTCTACTTCGGGTCCATCTCGGACTCCACTTCGGGTCCATCTCGGACTCCACTTCGGGTCCATCTTGGACTCCAACTCGGGTCCGCCTCGGACTCCATGTCGGACACTTCCACGTGTCATGTGTTGGTCCTTTTTGGGTCCCTTTTTGGAGCCTTGCTTATTGGTTGCCTCGTGCTTGCTCCTCGAGCACTTTGTTGGGAGTTCCACTCCCGCTCTCAACCTTCCAAGTCGGAGCTTTTAGTCCAAACGTGTTATGCTCGTTTGGCTTTCGCTTCGGCCACTACCACGTGGCACCCTTTCCAGCTCCACTTTGGGGGCCTAGGGATTTTGTGTCTCACACAAATTTGGACACTTTCCATAAATAGCATTTGGGACCGAAATGAGACTAACACAAAAGGCATGATAGCGAGGGTTTTTGGTAGGCACGGTAAGCTATTATCCAGCGATATTGAGGGACTAATCTCAATACGCGAGGGTTCTTGTCAAGCCAGTGCAAGACAGAGCAAAAGAGAACTAAAAAGCCAGGCCAAGTATGTTTGGCTAAATAGACACTTAGGAATTCCGTCCTTATGCTCATCCGGCCAAGTACAGATGCAAAGTCCAGTTTACTAACACTTGAACAAGAGGGGCTGGCAAAGGGTCTAGCAATACTGACCTCCTGCCATCATGGCAGTAAGGAAAGAGTGTCCGTAAGGACTGGTCGACAGGTAACTTTCGATACCCGAAGTCACATTCGCGACAATTCCTGATAGCACCCCCTCGGATTGAAGATCATTTCTGATCGCATTCATCAAGGAGGAGTCCTGAGGGGCCAGAGAAATTGCCATAACTTGAAGCCGATCAGGACCGAGGATAACTTGATCATGTTGATTGAAGGCAGGATTACCAGGCCTGAGACTGAGATAGGACCGCCTTGAAAGAGCATCAGGAAGGCCTTGAAACTTTCTAGGTCTGTACTTGATAACAAAGTCAAACCGACTCAAGAATTGTGCCCACCTTGCTTGACGACGGCTCAAAACTCAGGAAGTGGCAAAGCACTCAAGATTTTTGTGATCCGTCCAGACCATTGTTTGATGGCCCGCCCCCTCCAAGAAACGACACCACTCTCCAAAGGAATCCACGATGGCAAGAAGCTCCTTGTCATGGATTTCGTAATTGATCTCCGCAGGTTGGAATTTCTGATAATGGAAGGCGACTGGATGAAATTCTTGATCCGCTCCGAGTTGAAACAACACAGCACTGATGGCAAAGTCAGACACATCAGCCTCGATGAAGAAAGGTTGTGAGGGATCAGTGTGGATCAAGACAAGAGCAAAACTGAAGGCCGCCTTGAGTGTGTCGAAGGCCTGCTGGGCAGCAGCAGACCAAGAGAAGGGAACATCCTTGTGAGTGAGATGCGTGAGAGGAAGGACAATGTCAGAGTAGTGATCAATGAATTTGCAATAGGAATTGGCGAAGCCAAGGAAAACCTGAACATCCGACATTGATTGTGGAGGCTCCCATTCGAGAATAATCTTGACTTTGGCAGGATCCATCGTGATACCCTCAAGAGTGACAATGTACCCAAGGAACTCCACAGACTCCTGATCGAAGGAACATTTCTCAAGCTTCGCATATAAGCCATGTTCCCGCAGCTTTGCCAACACCTTGCGCACATGCTCGTCGTGCTCCTCCTGAGTTTTTGAGTAGATGAGGATGTCATCAAGGTAGACGATCACCATCTGATCAAGAAACTCCCGAAAGACGTTGTTTGCCATGTGTTGGAAAATTGTTGGAGCATTTGTCAAGCCAAATGGCATAACGGTGTATTCGAAGTGGCCATATGTAAGCCACAAATTTTTCCTTTCCAATTTGCCAGCTTACCTCGCCTATCCGTCCAACACCGCCTTGGCTTTTGCTAAGTTCCCTTGCCAAGGTTCTCGCCTATGGTACCAGCTCCTACTTGGTCTCAGCTACTCACTGCACGAGCAACGGAGTGTTAGCCACCATCCACGGATTCCCAAATCACTCCCAATCCCCCTCCCCGGGTTAGACTGGACTTAAGGTTCGGCTACACTCCCCGCAAGCACAAGCAGCCAAGCACACCAAGCTTCCAGGTTCCTAACATCCTTTGGTACCACAAGACTTGATCATGGGACCCTCTAAATCCCAAGTCTTGAGTGCAACACTTGCTTCGGGACGCCGGGGCGAAACACCGTGGCCTAGCGGCCCGGTATGGGTACCTCTCGCCCCCCACTTCCATCCCGAAGGAAGGCCCAAGCCCCTAGGAAGGGCGAGGACCAATGAGCCGCATGGTACTCAAGTGGGGCACCACTCCACTTGAGCCGGGAGCACCGCAATCGGTTTCCCTTTCGGGAGTGGGAGCTGCTCTTGAGCACTTCCTTGGATGGCCCCTCCGGCACCAACCAAGTCCATGCTCACTCCCACCCAAGGCCCCTCGGTCCCAGTCCCAACCTCAAGTCAGTTTGGGAGCCCCACTGGAGAGTCCCTTCTAAACTGGTTCCTGGACCTCACTATCCCTACCATACTTTTGGAACCCCCTACAGCCCCCCCCCCCCCCTGGGAGACGCACGCTTTGGGCTTTCACCCCTTGACCCGTATTAGTATTTGGACTTAGTCTCTGGCTCGATCTCGGACCCGATTTCGGATCCGACTTCGGATTCGGGTTCGGACTCGATCTCGGACTCGATCTCGGACCCGATCTCGTACCCGACCTCGGACTCGACCTCGAACTCGGTCTCGGACCCGATTTCGGATCTCGGACTCCGTCTCGAACTCAGTCTCGAACTCGGACTCGAACTCGGTCCCCGAGTCGGTCTCGGACTCGATTCCGGACTCGATCTCGAACTCGGTCCTAGAGTCGGTCTTGGACTCGATCTTTGACTTGGTCCCATCCGATGAACTCTTTGTCATTTTGGTCATGCTTTCGGGGTTCCTTTAGCCTACGACACCTCGGCGAGTTGGTTCCTTACACCATAGCGGGTTCGGAACGCAGTCTTCCATTCATTACTAGGCCGGATCTGGATCAGGTTGTATGCTCCACAGAGGTCGATCTTGGTGAAGAAGCAGGCACCGCTGAGGCGTTCCAATATGTCTGAGATCAGGGGCAGTGGATAACGGTTCCGAACAATCACCTTGTTCAAACCTCGGTAGTCGATGACTAGCCGCAAACTCCCATCCTTCTTCTTGACAAAGAAGACAGGCACTTCAGTCGGGGACTGCGAATGCTGAATGTACCCCGAGGCAAGGTTCTCATCCACGTATTCTTTGAGGGCCTTAAGCTCGGACGGGGATAACCCATAGATAGGCCCCCACGGAGGTGATGCTCCTTCCTGTAAATCAATGGGACAGTCATAAGGCTGATGAACAGGCAGTACACTAGCTTTTTTCTTGTCAAACACATCCCCAAAATCATGATACTTCTCAGGAACACTGACAGGAGAAACATGCAAAGCAAAAAAGGAAAATAGATTCTTCATGAAGAAGTTCTTTCATAGTGATTGTGGAGATAGGAGGAGGTGTACAACTAAATGGAATGATGAGACGAGGATACTGTCCAGTGTAATATGGAAGAGAGGAAAAAGAAGAGGGTGAAAACTTCGTAGAGTCAGGAATAGAACCCCAATTTAAGTTTAAGGAACTTTTCCTGATTCGGACTCGATGAACAGCAGGGGAAGCCATGGGAGATGATGATGTGGGAGAGACGAGCTGTAATTCCTTCCAATAGATCTGAGGCTGATGTAGTTGGAACCAAGGGAGGCCAAGCACCACAGAGAAGGACTTGTTGTTGATGATGTTGAAGGCGATATCGGTGACGGTGGACCCGATGTGTACTTGAAAGGGCAACATTTCCCTAAGTCCAGAAGATGGAAACACAAAATGCCTGCCGATGCCTTCAACCCTCAGATCCCGTATGGTAGGAGAAAGAGGAACGTGATGTCAGGCAGCAAAGTTCGTGTCCATGAAGCAGGAAGTTGCACCCGAGTCCAGTAGTGCCAGAGCCTTGAGTCCTGATTGTCCGGTGAAAGAAAGGAGACATAGGATGCGGAAGTTGCGGGAATTGGTGGTGGCTTTGATGAAAGGTGGTGAAGAGCTTGATAAAGAAGAAAAGTGATTTTTATTTGGGGAGTCCAAACAGACAGCTCCTACTTTGTTTGGACAGGGTCGTTTCCCAATTGCAACAGAGATGGACTTTGAGGCAGAGTGAACTCGAGCAATCGGGGAGGCTTCTTGGGACACACAGTTGCTTTGTGATTAGGATCAGCATAGTAGAGGCAAAGATTATGAGATATTCGACGTTGCTTCTCAGCAGGACTCAACTTCCCTCTGATGAGTCGGGGAGTACCAGAAATATCCATCGGGACCGGAGTAGTAGGTCCAGGAGTATGCTCTGAAGACTCAAGCTGGGATTCCTGAGTCTGGGACGGGAAAACGGCGGCACGGTGACTTTTCTGATGACGTTCAAAGAGACGATTGTCGCATCAAACAGCTTTGTTGATGGCGTCCGACAAGTCCGTGGGATCCTCCATGGTGAGCAACAAATCCTTGACACCGTTGTTGAGGCTGAAACGAAATTGATCAATCAAGGCCTGCTCATCCTATTGAGTGTCCAAGGCAAGGAGTTGGAACTCTGCAGCATAGATCGAGGCAGGACGAGACCCTTGAGAGAGACGTCTCATCTTTGTGGTGGCAGCCCGAACCCGATCCGTCTCGCCAAAACATGCTTCGAGCTTCTCTTTGAACAATTGAAAATCCATCAGCTCCAGAACCACGACCCCTTTCATGCTCTTCTCCAGGAGAGGAGAAAACCATGACAAAGTTGCACCTTCGAGCAACATCCCAATCGCACCAATTTGAGACTCGGGAGTGGGGTACCGCCGATGTTAAAGTCCGAAGATCAGCTCCATCTGGTTCAGGAATCCACGAAGCTCTGAACGCTTCCCTAAAAATTTTGCCGGGAAACTCACCTTCGGTTTAGGAACTTTGTTGGATCCTTGAGCCGAAAGTGAAGCAAGCTCCTGTTGCATGCGAAGAAGGGTCGCCTTCAGCTCAATATTCTCAGACTGGATTTTTGCAAGGACTTCGGCAAAGAAATCAGGATGGCTTGGAAACTCCATTGGAAAAGAAGAAAGAAAAAAGGGGGAAAAAATGCAAAGGCAGTCAAACAATCAAAACAAGCTAAAGCAAAAAACGAAAAAACACAATCTAAATCAAACTATCAAGACCCCTAACAAGATCAAGACTGGAAAATGCAAAAGACAAAGAGAAAAGCTAGTGAATAACGAAGAAGAGGCCTTAGACTAGTGTTGATTCAGATTGTAGAGAAATGGAACAAAGCTAACTTATATATACTATAGGTTGATGAAGCTCCACCACTTTTGGATCGAGGACGGCCCAAATATAGTTGAGGTTGAGGAGGCGTCACATCATCATCAGGAATGTGGCTCGAGACTCAGGAATCGTATGGGAAATCGAGAGTCAGGAATAGGGAAGTGTTTTGAGAGTCAGGAATAGGGAAGTGTCTCGAGAGTCAGGAATGTGGTCTGCAGGTCAAGAATCTGGCGAGAGTCAGGAATGTGGCAAGAATTGGGGGATTTCTGACAACAATAAAAGGAGTGATCAATGTAAGCTCCTAAGTTTAGACTTTCCAGGGGTGACAATAAAAGGAGTGATTAAGTGTAAGTTCCTGAGTTTGGAATTCCCAGGAGGTCACCTAACCTAGTACTATTCAAACCTAAGAACGTTTAACTCAAGTATCCCAAAACCTTTAACTAATTTGAAAAAGGGGTGCACTTTTTTTAAGGGCGTTTTCCCTTTATATTTGAATCCTATGTATCATTTTTCAAATCGTTCTTTTTGGTTGCTTATAATCCACCACGCTTCCATGTAATTTCATGCCTTCATGAATGGAAGCTGAAAGCCATAGCTCAACTCAAGAGTTTATATTTGGTATCAGAGAGGTCTTGGGTCCGACTTTATTGATTGGCTAAAAGAATTGCACTAGATATTGATTGACATCAGGTAAGTTTAATTTACTTTTTAATTATTTATAATTAATGATGAAGACACCATTAACTTTGTAGCTCCCTATGCCAATTCACCTATCAACCCCACAATAGAACCTACACTTAGTTTGTGGCCATCTACCATATAGCTTAACATGATTGTAATTTAGGGCATTTTGTCATTCTAGATACCACCTCATAAATCAGAATTCTGCAGGCAAGGAAATTCATTGCTCCATTTTTCCAAAGGACAAAGATGACACCTAGTGTCTAAAGCACTACTCATGCCAAAAATTCTAACCTATGCCTCTTATACCATGTGAAGAGAAGCTAGCCTCTCCACCTAACACTCTGCAGAAAGAGAAAACTCCAAGAACAAGCAGCTCTCACAAAACAGCAAAAAGAGGTAAGAACGTTAAATTGAAGAAATGTGACTCAAGCCATGTGGCTGACTCTATGGTGGCTGCCACATTCTCTACTTCATAGAGTCTGCCACATTCTCTACTTTGGTGGTAGGAAGACCAACTGTAAAATAGAAGCCACTAAAACAAACAAAATTGTGGCTAAGTTTTCACATTTTGTCTCTTTATCGTGCTATCGTTACGGTTTTAGGGCAAAGCCCACCACCAACCTAGGTTTTCACGATAGGGTTTCAATTAACGAAATGGACGAGGAATTGGCTAAGGTGCAGGCTCAAATCGGGCGTCTTGAGCCGCAGATCCAAGCGGCTGGGGAATCTTTTCTCTCTGCCTTTGAGAGTGGCAATCAATCTCTGGTGAAATATTGGCAGAAGAAGGAAGAGCAGCTGCGGAAGAAGGAAGAACAGCTGCGGAAGGAAAAAGAACAGCTGCGGAAGAAGGAACTCCTCCTCCTCCAATGTAATGGTAAGTCATTCTTTGTGTATTTAGCTTTCCCCCTCGATTTGGGGATGGCTGCTTTCAGCCATGGTTAAGGATTTTGCCAGAGGTAGCTTCAATTCGCTTTTATTTTGGGTTTGTGGCGTGTTGCGAAATCCCTGACCATAACCACACATGGAAGAGATGACTAAGGATCTCTTTCTCCTCTCCCGCAGCAGCCTCTCTTTCACCCGGAGCAGCAGCAACTCTTTATCCCGGAGCGGCTCCACTGTCCTGCTTTGCTTTCCCTGTCTGGTCACGGTTAAGGATTTTTGCTTCCTGAATCTGTTTCTTTCTTTCTGTGTGGATATCTGGTAATCTCCGCATCCTTGTGGTCATTCTCACCCCTGTTTGCCCTTTGGCTGTGTTTAATTCTGTGGCCATTCCTCCATAGACTTTATTGTGCTTCTCACAGCACCAGCGCCAGCGCCAGCAGCGGGACTTCCTCCAGCCGATTCTTACGTGCCTGGTAAGAATGATGTCTAGGGGACTGAATGCCATAATTTTTGGTTTCAGACATGATCGCCTGGGCCAAAAAGCTGGACGAGAACCTGACCGCAGATTTTGCTGACGGCGGCATTGACTGGACAAGCCATGCGACTTTTCGGTAGCTCCATATTCCCGCTTTCTCTGGAACGGATGGCAATCAAACATACATGTACATGGGTCGCTCACTCTTCAAGGAGATAGAAAGTTTCATATCGGCCTTGAGACACGGCGCTTCGGATAATGACAACAAACCTCCAGGTATTATTATTGGAACTCCGGGGTGGTCTGGGAAGACCACTGTTCTTGCTACTGTGGCTGGATATCTTCGGCACCTTTGGAAGAACACCTCCAAGAAGGTCGTCTTTATCAATGGCGAAGATTTCGTCGACAATCCCTTGAGGACAATGTGGCTGGCTCTTTTGCTGAGCTACATAGACGACCTTCCAGCCGAGCTTTCGTGCCGGGGGTGGACCTTGAAAGTATTAGAATCTTGGATCCTGTCGAGATCGTCAGAGCAGCTTTACTTTCTGGTGGACGAGGCCAACGCGTTTGACACCACGCTGGGTGTGAAAACTGGGGGCTGCCAGCGCGGAAAGAAGGGACGAGGCTTACCATTCTATGATGACGATGCAACTGCAGGACGTCGTTGTCTACTGCTCGTCCGTCGGACCTCTGTGGAGGAGCAGAGTAGTGAGCGACAAAAGCCCTCCGTACATGTTAGTCACAGGTGGTTACAGCGTAAGTAGCGACTACTTTCCAACACTGGTGTGGGGCTAACTTGTGTGCTTTTCCTTTTATCCAACAGGCTGAGGAACTGCAGGCATATTGCGAACACGAGGTTCGTCGTGCCGGGGGGCTCCAAGCGGAGGTGAGCATAGTATTTACCGTGTCTTCCTTTAAAGCCTACTAATGGTTTGGAGTAGGAGGATCCGATTGTGGCGTATTGCAGGCTTGCCACAAGGCAAGGCCACCGAGAGTTGAATGCGAAACGCATTAAGGTAAATGAAATGTGTGAATGTGTGGCTTACCGACGCGATGAAGCAGGTTGATGGATCTGAGGAGGAGCTGAATTTGTCCGACATGGAGCTCTGCTCGGAATTTAAAAGTGAGACTGGCTGGGTTCCCGGGCTTGTCGCTCATTACGGGACCTGGAAGCTACGGACCACGTACCACATGTACGAAGCTGGCCTGCGAGAGTATATCCAAGAGGCGGTCAAGGACCGATATCGCTGGAATTGCTTCATCGCTGTGGTCGGCGGAGTGGACACGATTACAACGGTGTTGCCAGACGCGCTAGACACTCGATGCTTCTACGTGGATGCAGAGACAGAAATAGGAAAATGTCTATCAGATTCTCTGCGTGCGCGCACTATGGTGCTCATCACCGAGACTCTGCGGTACGCGTCCGACTTTGAGGCTAGGATGGGTATCGGCCAATGGACAAGGCTGATCCGGCACGACGACAACGTTGGGTGGAACGCAGAAATGGCAACTCTCATTTTCATCAAACACTATGGTATCGTTATTGACACGGAAGGTCTGCAGCTTAACTTCAAACCTGAAGTGGTTGTCAGATTCGAAGGTGATTTCTCTCCCCAATTTCTGATCGCAGACAATGTTTCTCGTTTCTTCCCACCTGTGAAGTTCAACCACACGGGAGTTGATTGCCTTGGAGAAAACCAGAAGCACGTTTTGTGGGTGCAAATAGCGACTGGGGTGGATGTGGTATTGAAGCATGGAAATACGCTCTCGCGATTTTTGGAGATGACAAAAGGTGACGCGCGAGAGAAGGTTCTTATTTGGATCTTGGCAGTGGACAGTGCTGATAAGATATGGATACGCAATGGCGTGGGTTACAAGGAGGTGTTCATTTGTTTTGGCCGTTTGAGTGAACTGCTGGAAGTCATCGACGTTGCATGCTGCAGGCTGCATCTCGAGAGTAGCAAGAACGTCAAGGTGGCAAGCAACCCTGAAGAAGCTAAAGCTGAGGTGGAGGAGTTGAGAAAGCTTGGTCGGTGCGGTTCCTTGAGCACGGGAAGTGGAAATCCGTGTCGGCGTTTTCGTGGTGACGAGCCATATTGCCATCACCACGATAAGCGTCCTTGAATAGTCTTCAGTGTTTCAGCCTTGGATGTTTACATTTAACCATCACATTTTGGAAATTTTGGGAATTGTTGGTTTTTCTAGCCAAGCTTGTGCTTCTCGACGATTGCAGCGATAAGCCGATGCTGCAGATAAACGAAGCGGGTGCTTCTAAAGTGCGGGCTTCTAAAGTGTGGACTTGTGGACACGGATTTGTGGTCAGAGGAGGACAAGGATGATGATGAGGATGGAGCGCTGCGGAGGTACGAATTTTAGAGACGCTAGCACTTACAAACCTGTAATGGACTATCACCTCAAAATATTTTGTGATCTAAAGTTCAGTAAAATCTTGTCAAGCTGTAATGCCTCTATAGCTCAGTGGTAGAGTGTCAGTCTTGTAAACTGAAGGCCTGGAGTTCAATCCTCCATGGAGGCAATGTATTTTGTTCTGGGAAAATTAGACCTTGGTCCTTCAGTATAGTCAAGCAAAAACCTGGGCGTGATCTCTGAGGAGGTGGAAAAAAAAGAGCTTTCAACCATGCCAGATCGATGAAGCTTCCTTACGCTATGGAAACGAAGGAGTTTAACACGTGAACCTCTTTCGGATAGCAACACCGCTGACCACTTTTTCTACAGAGAAAACTGTGTCTCTATGCTCCAGTTCCTCCTCTTCTTCCCGCCAGGAAAGGTTCTTCATCCTCTACTCGAGATTCCTGGAGGTTCATCAACCGGGTGTAGTTTTCCAGAATCTGCTTCCCATTTTGCGTGATGATGCTCTCGGGATGGAACTGGACAGCCTGATCGAGTCGAAGAAGTAAGGAAGGATTGAAGAACACAACTTGATGCACAGCAAGAACTTCCTACCTGGATGTGCTTATACTTGCGATGCCGCACGCCCATGATGAGACCATCGTCCGTCCACGCCGTGATCTCAAGCTCGTCGCCAGGAAAGGTTTCTCTTTCGATGACCAAACTGTGATACCGGCACGCTGTAAATGGACTAAAAACAAGTGTTTGAAAAGAGATTGGTAACAGATAAGAAAGCATACTTGGGCAAGCCTGAAAATATTCCTGGTTCACCTTTCTCGTCATAGTATACCGAAGAAACTTTCCCGTGCATCACGCCATTTGGTGCTCGAACAATCTTTCCTGCCAATCAAGGTACAGACCAGAACCGGGAAAACGAAGTAGTACGCACCTCCAAACGCCTCGCCAATGCACTGGAGTCCCATGCAGACGCCAAACAAAGGAATAGAGGGCCCGAGTTCTTTCACTGTCTGCAAAGATATACCAGAATCCTGTGGAGTACCTGGAAGGACTTTGCTTGGAAGAATAAGATCTACACGGAGAACATACCTGGTCCCGGAGAAATTAAAATCCCACGAGGCCGCTTACTGCGAAAGAAAGAAAAGATGAAGGCGATTGTATTCAGTGATTGATAGACGTGAAGAGGTACCTTTTCAAAGCTTGAACGGAAATCTCGTCATTCCGATACACGACGAACTCGCATCCAAGGTCTCCCAAATACTGCAGAGCATAGATCGAATGAACAAGGGAGAAAAAAGAGAACAAAAAAATGGAACCTGGCAAATGTTGTATGTGAAGCTGTCATAGTTATCGATCACAACAACAGGGCTTCGCGATTTTCCCTGCTTGGAGTCGGATGAAACAGCCCCCGCTGACACTGCCGTGGCCCTCAGCTGCAAAGATCACTAAATCTCATTCACTAGCAAGAGATCACACACACACATTGATCGATCGCAAAATAGTCTTTCACCAGACAGAGAAATCGCTACTTACTCGCCCCGGAAGCGCTGATGCGGAGGACGATCGCGCTGCCGATCTATGTGAAGTCTCCAGCTCCAATCTAGAACTGAAGCCCGTCGCCGGGGGGCATGGCGCTCGAGCAGCCGCCATCCAATGCGCACTGGAAGTCTTGCCCTATCTCTTGGAGAATATTCTTATCTCGAGGTACTAGTGGCGGGAAAATTTCATCCCAGATTAATGGATTCTTCTTCCTTGCGGAGCTCGTGCTTAGGGTTTCGCGTCCCTTGCTCGCGATCGCGATGCCGGGGCTCTAGGGTAAGTTTTGGGGCGCGATGCGAGGCCCCGCGGCAGCTCAAGGAGGAGCGGCGGCGCACTCCTCCCACGGCAAATGCGAGCGTGCCGGTGAGAATGGTTTGGTATCTGTCCGAGGCATTCGGGATCGCTGCTGCCGGCTTGCGAAATTTCCAATCCGGGCTAGGGAAATCGCAGGACCAGGAGCAAGAAGAAGGGGATTTTGAGGTCGTGACGAGAGAAATGGCGTGCGATCTGATCAGGAAGGATTACGAGCAGTCTTATTTTGTCACAGGTACATTCGTGTTTTTCTTGGAAGTAATTCCTTTGATCGGCTCACAGGAAAGATGACCACCGGGATTTACAAGAGCGATTGCGAGTTCGCAGACCCTTTTGTATCATTTAAAGGCCTGAAGCGATTCAAGCAAAACGTTTCCAATCTCGGGGCTTTCATGGAGAAGTCGACACTCAAGATTGCGAGCTGGGACGAAAAAGAGGTGACGATTTTCTGGATCACAAAACCAAATTCGTCGTCTCTTTTTTTTTCCTTCTTGGTGTTCGAGCAGGATAGTCTCAAAGTAGGATGGCGTTTTCGATGCGTTCTTGCTTTGCCTTGGAGGCCAGCTATATCAGGTACCTCTCGTCTCCAATCTTTCACACTTTCTAAAGGTTTGAGGATTACTTTGCAGCTAGCGGAAGCACAGAGTATTTCTTCGATGACGAGTCTGGCAAGATTTGCAAGTAAGATCCATACTCTCGAGCTGTGCTTCAAGAAATAATTTTGTTGTCGATCAGGCACGTCGAGAGCTGGAACATATCACCGGCTGATGGTGTTAGGCAATTGTTCAAGCCGTCTAAAGCTGCCAAATCGTAAATGTATAGTCTTGTAAGTTTTCTGTGTAGACTAAGTGGTCCAGTGTTTAACTCCCTCGTTTCTATACCGTAAGACCGTATGCTTGAAAGCTCTTTTGAGATAAGCAAGTCTAGGGTTAAGGACCGAAATTTCAAGTTTACAAGCCTGACGATCTACCACTGAGCTATAGAGGCATTAGGATGATTACAGCTTGACAAGATTTTCTTTAGATCACAAAATATTTTGAGGTGATAGTCCATTACACATTGCCTTTACAAGACAAACTTTTGTTAAATCTAGATTAGTTCACTGTTGGAAGGCTCGTTTTATCTAAAACCCGAATTCCACACACTCTTGGTCGATGCACGCCAAGCCTAGGCAACAATCGCCCACGGCCTTGCAAGAAGCTCCAACATTTGGCACCGGGCAAAAGGGTGGCTCGCTACTGCTGCTGCTTGATGATCCTGGGAGCATGCGACTCTCAGCAACAAAAGCTAGAACTGCCAGGATCACCAAAAGGATCCTCAAACAAATGCTCCTTTTTGTCGCCATTCTCTTTTCTCTTTCACTATGGGAATTAGGATTTGGGGGAGATGGGGCTTTATAGTTTAGAGCGCGAGAACCTTTTCATGGTTCAAGAATATTCTTATTCTTCTAAAAAGGTGATTTGGAGAATCGACGCATATTCTCTTCAAAATCTAGAAACTAAAATCGACGGTCTGGATTTCATGCATTTTATCCGACGGTTGGTATTTGTTGTGTCATCTTGGTTATGGTTTTAGGGCTGTTTGGAGGTGTGGACGAAAAAAATGCGCGGGGATCTCCGGTGAGGGCCACATTCCCCTCTCTTGATGCTTAATCGCGAGCGCGAGCAATGCCTTGCCTATCGTGCATCGTCACCGGGCGATTTCCAGCGGCAGCCGCGTCATCCGGCTCCTGCGCGTTCCAAATCCATGGCAACAACCTCATGAGCTCCCAGCACAGATTCCCGTCTGAATTTCGCGGCGCTCACAGCCTCCGCAAGGGAATCGCCGCGAGGACGAGATTTCGCAGCGCTCGCATTGTATCGGCCCAGGAATCGAGCAGCGGCACCTACTGGGAGCGCGAGGAGGCCCGGTGGCTCCGCGAGGAGGAGAGGTGGAAGAGGGAGGAGCAGCGATGGCTACGTGAAGAGAAGCGCTGGAACAGCGATCGAGAATATTGGGCAGTGGAGTCGTCGCGGATGAAGGAAGAGATCACTAGTCTCAGGAAGGAGGTGGAGAGGTTGGGCCGCAGCGATCAAGTCCCTGACAAGCACGACGCGTCTCCTTCGTCGCTTAGAGATGTTCTCGTGGGTCTCCTGCGAACTTTGAGCGATAGAAATGAAGAGGCAGTGGCGCCACCGTCCCAGCCAGCGAAGGCTCCACCCATGGTTACCGAGAAATCCGTGGAGAGCATCAAGTTCGTTCTATCGCCCTCGGAGACTAGCGCTGGCCAGACCAAAAGTTCTTCCAACTCCAAAGGTGGCACCAAAGGTTCTTCCAAGACAGAGAAGAAGCACGCCATCTCCAACAAGCAGGAAGCGCGGAGCTTGAAATACGGGGCTGAGGGCGATGATGTTAAGCTTCTCCAGGTGTGGTACGTGCTTTCCTTTTCGTTTTTGCGTCCGGCATTCTCTTCGTTTCATTTTCTTTCTTGCTCCAAGTATTTCTAAACCATTGCCATCTTGTTCTTTTCCTTGTGAATTCGCAGGAGGCTCTTGCAAAGCTTGGGTTCTATTGCGGGGACGACGACATGGAGTATGCTTCTTTCTCTAGCGGCACAGACCGGGCTGTGAAGTCATGGCAGGTACTCTTTTGCTACCTCCTCTGTCTTGCCTTCGTCTCGCAAGGTATGACCCCGTGTCTTGAATCTGGCATGCAGTCATCTATAGGTGCTGCAGAGGATGGAATTGTTACTGCGCAAGTGTTGTCGCAACTTATCAGTGAGCATCAAGTCATAACAGTGAATACCTCCGCTGCGATCAAACCGCCCGAGGTATCTTAGTTCCTGTAAAACGTTTGGAGCTTTTTGAGGCCTTACCCTTCGACTTTATACAGAGCCCAGAGGTTGTGGATAGAAGCTCCACCGGACGAGTTTACCTCCTGGGAGAAAATCGATGGGAGGATCCGGAGAGACTGTTGCACAGGCGGCAAGCGAATCCCGCTGCGTCTCAGAACTGCTATACGTGTAGAGGCGAAGGCCAGACACTGTGCTCGGGTTGGTACTTCTCAAACTTTCTCTTCTACATATCTCAAAGATTGGTTTGCAGAATGCGATGGCACTGGAGAACTTAACGTCGAAGAACAGGCAAGCTTTCAAGCACTTCCATTCGGTGTTACTTATACTCGTTTAAACTTGCAGTTCCTCGACTGGGCCGGCGAAGGGGCCAAGTGCCCATACTGTGATGGCTCGGGGACTGTGGTTTGTGAAGACTGCAAGGGGAAGGGCGTGGCGGCCACTTAAGCTAGAGTTCGTCCAAAGTGTAATAAGATCGTTCACTTAAGCTCGTTTAAACTCCCATGGCTGACTTACTTGATACGTGCCTTGCAGTTTTAGAAGGCTTGAACAATGTTCCAGCTCCGAAGCGAACACCACGAAATTCATTCTTTTAGAACGTATGTATTTTTACTTGCCGAAACTTGCTTCCACTGGCTGCAAATTCTAATCTTTATAGCTGAAGAGGAATGGAAGTTTTGATGTAACTCGTCTTCAAGGCAATGCTCTTCGAAAGATCGATCAATTCTATCAGAAACTGTCGACCGTCGGATGAAGCTCCATAGCAGCCGTTGGATTGATGAAATCCAAACCGTCGGCTGTAATTTGTTTGTAGAACCCTGAATCTGGTGTGACCTATATTGTCGGGTGCCATGGCGGGGGCGGAGGCAATCGTCGCGGCAGTGGTCGCATCCCTGATCCTCAGCTGCGCGGCCTTTACCGAGGAGAATCCAACCGATCGGCGCGTTCTTGTTCTTCTGGAGGATCTCGCCATCGAGTCCACGCATTCGTTGTTCTTCAAATCCCTCTCAGGTTTGCTGCGCAGCATCGCATTTTCGTGCATTCTTTGCTGATCCGAGGCTGTAGACAGAGGCTACGAGCTGGATTTGAAGCTTTCGACAGATCCGAAGCTAGCGCTTCAAAGGTATGGAGAGTATTTGTACGACGCTCTCGTGATTTTCTCTCCTTCGGTCGAAAGTAAGCATTGCAAAGATCTGTGTGAAAGTAGAAATATCGCCTCACGTTTTTTGTTTGTTCGTGAAGAATTGGGTGGCTCGCTCACGAGCGAGGCAGTGCTTGACTTTGTGGACTCGGGACATGACTTGATTTTGGCTGCGAATTCCACCACCTCGCAGTTTATTCGCAACCTGGCTGCTGAATGTGGAGTAGAGTTTGAAGAGGTACGTGAAGCTTTGTGAATTTAGCATTCTGGAAAATTCATCTCGTCATTTTCAGGATTTCGATTCCGTTGTGATAGACCATCTGAGTTTTGATGATGCACGCGATGCCAAAGACCACAGTTTGCTTGCAACGAAGAGCCTTATCAAATCTAAGGTCATTCTTGGTGCCAAGGAAATTCAGGTATCAAGGAATAGCTCTTTTTTGTAAGGTGCTTACTGTCCAACAAATACTTCTGCTAGGCTCCCATTCTCTACCGTGGCATAGGGCATGTAGTGAGTCCCGCGAATAGCCTGGTGAGTGTCCTTTCTGCTAGTTTCAACATATTGTTCATCTAGAATTCCAGGCTATAAAGGTGTTGACTGCATCGTCCTCAGCGTATTCAGCGAATCCGAATGCTGTATTGGCGAGTCCTCCTGCTCTTACTGGCACAAGTATCGGACTGGTCTCTGTTGTCCAGGTATGCATTGTATTCATTTCTTCTGCTTCTTTTCATTTTTTTAATTTTTCCTTGCAGGCTAGAAACAATGCACGCATCTTAATATCGGGGTCCTTGGACATGTTCAGCGACAAGTGAGCATTGTTTGCTTCTCTAAATTTGGTTGTGACTGGTGAGCTTGTCTTCATGCAGTTTCATCAATTCGCCTGTTCGAATCACTGGAAGTACAGAGAGGTCTGAGCTCCAGTCTGATGATTCATTTCTAAAGTTTCGTGTTTATTTTAGGTTCGATAAATCAGGCAACCAGGAGTTCGTTGATGAGCTGAGCAAGTGGGTGTTTCATGAAAGAGGCCACTTAAAGGTGATCCTAAAAACGCAGGACTATTTTGGCGCTAACCTCCCATTCTCCAGGCTGTAAATCTACAACATCACAAAGTTGGAGAGAGCGGCGAGCCTTCGATGTACAGAATCACCGACCATCTTGTGGGTTAAGCAAGTTGACTGAATGCGTAGCTCTTACTCTTTGCTTTCTGTGTGACGCAGGAATTTTCTCTCGAGATTTACGAATGGACGGGCAAAAACTGGCAGCCATACCAAGCAGATGACGTCCAAGTGGAGTTCTACATGATGAGCCCTTATGTACTCAAGACATTGAATCACAACGGGAAGGTGCTGTAAGAACTGGACTGAGTTATGGATTTATCAGCTGTGTGGCAATGCAGGGTAAATACGAGACATCCTTTCAAGTCCCGGACGTCTATGGAGTATTCCAATTCAAGGTTGATTATAAGAGACTCGGCTACACCACTCTGGACCTGAGCAAGCAGGTAAATAGACTTGAAGACATTCAAATGTGGTACTAAATGCGTGCCCATGCAGATCCCTGTGAGACCTTCTCGTCATAACGAGTACGAAAGGTTCATCAAGGCTGCATACCCTTACTACGGGGGCGCGTTTTCAATGGTACATATATTACGGTGGTTGCTTGTTTGGTGGATGATCTGATTCTTGTTATTACAGATGGCAGGCTTTTTTGTTTTCGGCATTGCCTTCTTGTATCACAAGTAGGAACTGACTACAGACCGGTGTAGTGTTTCACAAGTCGTGAGCTAAATTATGAAGAAGGATCTGTCAAAGTCGCTATATTCTGCTTATGCTTCTTGTTGGGGTTTTTGTCGAACAGTATCCAGTGTAGCAGCGGTGGAGCCATGTGCAAATCTAGTGGCCCCGTGAGCCTTTCATGTTGGGCCATCTCTCCCAGGCAAGCGTATGCTTTTCTTTTCATTCTCTCTCTCTCTCTCTCTCTCGTGGACTAACTTAGTCCAGTTTTTAAGGACGGGACATTTGGGTGGAGTGAGATTCAAGCATAGGACGCGTCCCAATAGGAGACATTTCATGTCAACGTCAGGGGGGAAAAGCAAATGAAAAGCGCCTGGGAGATTGGCAGGAAGGTCTTAAAAGCCGCAAAGTGGGAAGATTTCCCACAAAAACCACACCGACATCCTCCCCCTCTTACTGCATCTGATCCTACTGGTAAAGGAGTTCACTCGATATTCACTTTCTGATTTTTCTCCTTTTCATTTTCCAGCGGGACCGTCTGCCACCGAAACGTAGGAGCGACACGACACTACACTACAGTAGTACAGCAGCACAGACAGTTTTTGTTTTCCCGGATCGGCTTTGATCCTCCTGGAGGGGTAAGAGTAACCTCTGGTTTGATGTGACGCGCGTTGTATTCCAGGCGAAGTCAAGCGATGCTTTCTCGTTGCAACTGACTCCTGGCCGGGCTGCCAAAATGCCATATGGGTGGGGACACCGCGCCACGACACTTTAAATGGTACATTAACGTAAATCGTTCTCGAGCGTGGAAAGAGAGCTCGATAACAAAACAGACAAAGCTCCAAGTTTATGGACTTGCGCGCTTGTCAATGGGGTGTTTTTATTGGCAGCCAAAGACGAACACAAGCAAAGAAAGCGAAGCAAAGAAAGGGGCTGTGTGAGAGGGACAAGCAAAGATGTAGACGGGCACCACTAGTCGCACAGGCAAAGCAAAGAGAGGAAAAAAAAAACAATGGGGCATGCAACACAGCAGGGACAGCAATGAAGTTGATAATTGAAAGCAAAAAAGAAAGAGGAGGACAAGCTGGCTGTCACAAACCAACATATAAGCCTTGTGCACCACCCTTTTTTTCCACACAAACAGTGGGGTTGGGGGGTAAACCCCGGGCAGGCCCACGCTGCCCGCCGTTAGCTGACGGCGCTAGGGCATGCCAGGCTGGCGCGAACCCGCGTAAACCCTAAAGCAAGATTTAGCTTTGACCCGGGGTGCGATCATAATCGTAATAGTGATTTTCCACGTGTCATGAGCGTCAGATTGCCTTGTATCGCAAACTTTTCCAGGACATCATGTCATACGTTAGTAGTGGCCGCCACACGGCGGGGGATATTCCCGCCACCTACTCTGGGGAATCTGCCCGCCACCTGGCCTTTGGCGGGCTCGGGTTACGGAGGCCACCTATTCCGCTCCCGAGCTAGCTGTCCGGCCCGCTGCCCGCGGGCAGCCGGGCACGTGCGCGGGAGAGGGATATTCCGGCTGCGTGGGGGATATTCTGGCGGCGGAGACCTTCATTTTTTTGGGCATGGCGAATGATGGGGAGCTCTCGTGTGCCTGGTAGTGAGAGTGTGCGCGTTTTAGCGTTTTTTGTGGTGGCTCGCGAGGGCGAGGGCATGCAGCGTGACCGCGCGGCCCAGGGCACAGCGATCTCGCGAGGTTGGAGGCGCGGCATTGTGAAGATCGCCGCTGGGAGCTTTTGTCTCGCGTGAATGCGGGGCCGCATTTGCACGGCGCCAGCAGCAGGAGCGGGATTTCGGCCCCGATTCGTCGTCGCCACGGCAGCGCCGCCGCGAATCCATCGCGGGGGAGGAGTGATCGGGTGATATTTCGATCCGGGGGGGTTTTTGGCGGCCAATGGAGGCGAGCGCGGGATTAGTCGCGGGGTCGCACAATCGCAACGAGCTGGTGGTCATCCGGCAGGAAGGAGACGGGGTACGCCAAAATCTCCTCTCCTTGCTCGAGATTTCTTTCTTTTCTCTCGAATTTCGCGCATCTGGCCGGGAATCCTAGGCCTGGGCGGCCAGGCCTCGGGCTCTCGGGCCTTTTCGCGCAATCTCTCTTTTCTTTTGTTTTGTTCTTGGTGGTTGGCCTCGTTGGATGATGTTGGTGGATTTATTTGCTCAATGCAGGTGAAGCCATTGAAGCACCTCAACGGCCAAGTCTGCCAAATCTGTGGGGATGACGTCGGGTGTACAGTCGATGGCGAGCTCTTCGTTGCGTGCAACGAGTGTGCCTTCCCGGTGTGTCGCCCTTGCTACGAGTACGAGCGCAAGGATGGGAACCAGTCGTGCCCCCAGTGTAAAACGCGATACCGGCGCCACAAAGGTAAAGAGCTAGCGTGATCTTTGCTCGGGTTCGCAGGAGCTGTGGCTTACTGGGTTTTCCTTTTCCTGTTGGGCGAATGCAGGTAGCCCTCGCGTCGAGGGAGACGAGGACGAGGACGATGTTGACGATCTCGAGAACGAGTTTAATTTCAATGAGGATCGCCAGGAGAGGCAGCAGCACATTGCCGAGGCAATGCTGCATGGGCACATGAGCTATGGGCGCGGGGACGAGCAGGACTTGCCGCCGGATATGATGCAGCCCATCCAGCCAAGGCATCCTCTACTCACCAACGGAGAGATGGTAACTTTCTGCCTAGCTTTTTCTGTGGCTTTCACTTTTTTTTTCTTTTCTCCTTTTTCTGCTAGATTACATGCAAACTCACCACTCTCTTTTGTCTTTTTACCAGTTTTCTGGAGAGCTCCATGGAATTCCTCCCGACCATCATGCAATCGTTGTGCCACCTATGCTCGGTGGAAAACGCGTACACCCTCTTCCTTACATCGATCCGAACCTTCAAGGTTGGTGTTAACGATGATATGGCACACGCACGCTGTATTAAACGATATATTTGTTTTGTCGTCACAGTTCAACCCAGATCCATGATGGATCCTGATAAGGATCTGGCATCTTATGGCTATGGAAGCGTGGCCTGGAAAGAGAGGTTGGAGAGCTGGAAGCTAAAGCAGCAGAAAATGCAAATGATGATGACTGAAGGCAACCAAGGAGATGGAAAGGGAGGAGACCATGGTGACGATGGGAATGGACCCGACCTACCAATGTACGTCGTTTTGCTTTTTGCCTCATCTTGCTAATGGTTTTATGTTTCTGTAGAATGGACGAGGCGAGACAGCCTCTTTCAAGAAAGGTTCCAATCCCCTCGAGTAGGATCAATCCTTACAGAATGATTATAGTCATTCGTCTGGTGATCCTGGGATTCTTCTTCCGTTATAGAATTATGAATCCCGTGCGAGATGCATACCCCTTGTGGTTGACGTCGATCATTTGCGAGATCTGGTTCGCGTTGTCTTGGATTCTTGATCAGTTTCCAAAATGGCTTCCAATCGAACGAGAGACGTACCTGGACAGACTTTCTTTGAGGTAGGCGCGTTAGTATATACATTGCCATTGATGTTGATTTTAATGGCGTGGGTTTCAGATATGAGAAAGATGGGGAGCCATCGCAACTCGCTTCTGTCGATGTCTACGTCAGTACTGTGGATCCGATGAAAGAGCCGCCGTTAGTCACGGCGAACACCGTTCTTTCGATCTTGTCAGTTGATTATCCCGTCGACAAGGTTTCTTGCTACGTTTCAGACGATGGTGCTGCAATGTTGACATTCGAGGCGCTCTCTGAAACTTCCGAGTTTGCCCGCAAGTGGGTGCCGTTTTGCAAGAAGTTCAACATTGAGCCTCGGGCACCCGAATGGTACTTTGCGCAAAAGATTGATTATTTGAAGGATAAAGTCCAACCGAGTTTTGTAAAAGAAAGACGCGCCATGAAGGTATGTATATGCACTTCGTGTTTCTATTTCCTAATAGTGAACATGCAGAGGGAGTACGAGGAGTTTAAAGTTCGCATCAATGCTCTGGTTGCAAAGGCGCAAAAAGTTCCAGAGGAGGGATGGACGATGCAAGATGGGACTCCGTGGCCTGGAAACAATACGCGCGATCATCCGGGCATGATTCAGGTACGTATTTCCTCATTTCTGTCAGGACCGATAAAGAACGAGTGTTTGCAGGTGTTCTTGGGTCATAGTGGTGGTCATGACACGGAAGGAAATGAGTTACCTCGCCTGGTGTATGTTTCTCGTGAGAAGCGCCCTGGGTTTAACCATCACAAAAAGGCCGGTGCTATGAATGCCTTGGTACGGTTTCTATACTCTGATCTTTTATGTTTTTGTTGACAATCAACTTCTCCAGGTGCGAGTGTCTGCGGTGCTAACGAATGCTCCATATTTTCTTAACTTGGATTGCGATCACTACATAAACAACAGCAAGGCTGTGAGAGAGGCTATGTGCTTTATGATGGATCCAACACTAGGGAGGAAGGTTTGCTACGTGCAGTTTCCTCAGAGGTTTGATGGTATTGATCGTCACGATCGATACGCTAACCGCAACACCGTCTTCTTTGACGTAAGACTACTAAACGTTAGGTGTTTACACTTGCTGACTCTGTGATTTTTCAGATTAACATGAAAGGTCTCGACGGCATTCAGGGCCCCGTATACGTGGGTACAGGTTGCGTCTTCCGAAGACAATCGCTTTATGGTTACGAGGCACCTGCTGGAGAGAAAGAGAAGGAAGCGGCCAGTACTTGTGATTGCTGTCCCGGATTTTGTTGTGGGAAGCGGAAGAAGACCAAGAAGCAAAAAGTGAAGAAGATGGAGAAGAGAATGATGTCTACCAGGAGTGATTCGTCCGTCCCAATCTTCAACCTCGATGACATAGAAGAAGGATTTGAAGGTAAACAGTTTACTCAGGTGTTTTTCTTTTTTCGTAACTCTTTTTTTCATTTCAGGATTTGATGAAGAGAAATCGACGCTAATGTCTCAAAAGAATTTTGAAAAGCGGTTTGGTCAATCTCCTGTTTTTATCGCATCAACACTTTTGGAGCACGGAGGTGTTCCTCAGTCGGCGAGCCCCGCCTCCCTTTTGAAAGAAGCCATTCACGTGATTAGTTGTGGTTACGAAGACAAAACCGAGTGGGGAAAAGAGGTAACGCAATGCAGGTTCAGAGACATTCCTCACACATTTATGTAACTGTTTCAGATTGGATGGATTTACGGCTCAGTCACGGAAGATATCTTGACTGGTTTCAAGATGCACGCTCGTGGTTGGAGATCAATCTACTGCATGCCTCAACGAGCTGCATTCAAGGGATCCGCACCTATCAACTTGTCCGATCGTCTCAACCAGGTGCTCCGGTGGGCTTTGGGGTCCGTTGAGATCTTCCTGAGCAGGCATTGTCCCCTGTGGTATGGCTACGGTGGCCGGCTGAAATGGCTCGAGAGATTTGCGTACATCAACACGACGGTCTATCCTCTCACGTCCATTCCTCTCGTGGCCTACTGCACGCTTCCAGCAGTCTGTTTGCTCACCGGAAAGTTCATCATCCCAGAGGTACGTACGAAGCTTTGTTACAAGTTTCTTGGAGCTCACATCGTCTCCTTTTTGACACGTCCAGATAAGCAACTTCGCCAGCTTGTGGTTCATCTCCATGTTCGTGTCCATCTTCGCCACGGCCATTCTGGAGATGCGGTGGAGCAACGTCGGCATCGAGGAGTGGTGGAGGAACGAGCAGTTCTGGGTCATCGGCGGCGTCTCGTCCCACCTCTTCGCGGTGTTCCAGGGCCTGCTCAAAGTCCTCGCCGGTATCGACACCAACTTCACGGTGACGTCCAAGGCCACGGACGACGAGGAGTTTGGCGAGCTCTACACACTCAAGTGGACGACGCTGCTCGTCCCCCCGACGACGCTGCTTATCATCAACCTGGTGGGAGTGGTGGCCGGTTTGGCGGACGCCATCAACAGCGGGTACCAGTCGTGGGGGCCGCTGTTCGGGAAGCTGTTCTTCGCGTTCTGGGTGATCGTCCACTTGTATCCGTTCCTCAAGGGGCTCATGGGACGGCAAAACAGGACGCCCACCATCGTCATCGTCTGGTCGATCCTGCTGGCTTCGATCTTCTCGCTTCTTTGGGTGAGGATCGATCCATTCTTGCCGAAGACCCAGGGGCCTCACTTGCAACAGTGTGGATTGAACTGCTAGCTACCACGGTACCCATTTTTCGTTCGGTTTTTTATTTTTCTTTCTTTCTTCTTTTTCTCTCTTTTATTTCTTTTCTTTTTTTTTTCTCGTCTTTTTGGATTGAATCTGGCAGGAGCTACCGAAGAAAAAAAAAATGGTGGTGAGAAAGTAAAAAATTGTACATTAGTTCTCTTTTTAGCGACCACAACCAAGTCGAGCGGTTTTATTCTTTTGCTTTCCACGTTTCCCGGAAGAACACGAGTGCTGCAAGGAGAGGTTTTAGGGTTTAGGGATTTGGATGGAAGGAGGAGGAGTGGAGGTGGAGGAGAGGGCGAGCGTGAAGCAGTGCCGCAAGCTGCTGTACAGGAGCATGCGCATCGGCGTTGCGGACGGGCGGATTTTCGTGGGTAAGTTCCACTGCCTGGACAAGCAAGGGAATATCATCCTCTACGACACGCTGGAGCAGCGGCAGGGCGCGGGCACGGAGCCTCGGAGCCTGGGATTAGTTCTCATCCCCACGCATTGCCGCGTTTCTTGCCATGTCGAGTGCTCGCTGGGGGAAAATCTCTCGGGGCTCTCTTTGAACTAAAGTCCCCTCTTTCTTTCTTCTTCGTTTCACTCTCTTTTATTCGATCTTTTCCTCTTGCTACTTTTATTTCCATCGCTTTGGAGTGTGTTTTTAGCCTCTGCTGGGTTGCCTTTTGCAGCGCTGTGCTACTAGACCATGGAGAAGAGAAAGAGAAAGAGTGTCTCGTTTTACAGCTCGCAGCAGTGGGACAAGCAGCGCGCCAAGCGATCCCGCAACGACGATGACGAGTTTTATGAGGTGGAATCCATCCAGCAGATGAGGCTTTTCGAGGTTCGAGCTGTTCCTTTGGTTCTTCTTTCGCTCAAGATGCTTGCTCTGTTTTCTTTGCAGGGAAAACTCCATTACTACATAAAATGGTGTGCTTTCTTCGCTCTATGTTTTTTTCTTAAAGGTTTTCTTTCGCTGCAGGAAGGGATATCCAGAGGAGTTCAATACTTGGGAGCCGCACAAGCACCTAGCGAATTGCCCCCAGGCCCTCAAGGACTTCGAGCGGAGGTAAGAGCGTCATTTCCTCTCATGACAAATGAAACAATCGCTTCTTTTTTTTCTTGTAGTCAGCAAGCTTTGGTAGCAGCTGAAGTGAAAGCTGAGGTGAAAGCTGAAGTGGAAGGCGAGAAGGCCCTGCCTCCATTGCTAGCTGCAAAGCCACACCAGGACCTTGGAAGCCCGAGTTTGCAGTCCACTGTTGCGAATCACGTCGCGGTGGAAAAAATTCTCAAGGCAATGAGCTACTCCACGAGAGAACTCAGCAACGGGGAGAAGGATCTCAATGTGACCTTCAAGGTTCTACGGTAAGACTGGCCTTTGTTTCTAGGCTTTTCTCTTGAGCTTGTTCGCTTTGTTTCGCCCTGTAGGTCCGATGGCGAGGAGATTCTACTGGATAACAAGTACCTGCGCGAAAATTATCCCCAGCTGGTAGTTTTCATTCTTTTTTTTCTCCTTTCGTGTTTTATCATGAATTTGCAGCTTCTGGATTTCTACGAACAGCGTGTGAGGAACGTCCGGCAATGAGAGACTGGGGATAGTGTACATAATTTCTTTTTCCAACTTAGAGCTAGAGTACTTGCGGACGAGATGCTAAAGCTTGGGACAAACTCTTTTGAGTTACTCATGGAAATTTTGAAGTTTACTATCGCAGAAGAAACAAATGATTTATGAATATTTAAGTGTCAATAAGTTTCGAGAAACTGCAGCTACAAAACATTGGAGAGGATCATGGCTGCGAAAAACACCAAAACAATGTATTTTAGTAATCACAGTGACGATTATTGCATACGTACAGCAACGAGATCCTCCTCGTGCTTGGGAATGAAAGCTGTGTCAACCTTTCCGTCCTTAAAGTCCTATGTAACCAGAGTGAAAGAGATCATGAGAAAAGAGAACATCGGAAGGCAAGAAAGAAGATAAGTCACCTGAATCTCCAGGATAAGCTTGTGATAGTCAATTGTAGTCGGGACCCCTGAGCAAAGCCACACTCTTAATAGAAACAAATCGATTTGAGAAGGAATAAAAGTACCTGTGATTATGGTGTCTTGCAACGCTCGCTGCATGCGAGCAATAGCTCTCTCCCGTGTTGGTGCCCAGACGATCAGCTATAAAGAAAAGTTTTAACCGAGGCTTAGGAGAAAGCATAGCAAACCTTTCCGAGGAGAGAATCATAGGTGGGAGGAACAACATAGTCTGGATAGAGGTGGCTATCCATTCTCACGAAGGGGCCTCCTGGAGGAACGTAGCCTGTTATACGGCCTGTGGATGGATGGTTAGTCTTAGGACAAGCGTTATGAAGTTTCAATGTCTTACCTGGTCCAGGCCGGAAGTTTTGAAAGGCATCCTCTGCATTGATTCGGCATTCGATAGAGTGGCCCTTCAAGACAATATCTTCCTAAACATCAAGAAAAACATTTATGAAATGACAATTTCATGGATGAACGTAAGAACGCGTCTACCTGTTTGTATCGAAGTTCCTCCCCCAGAGCAACTCGAATTTGCTCCTCGATGAGATCAGTAGAGGAGATGAGCTCCGTGACGGGATGCTCGACCTGTGAAGAAGCAAAAGACATAAGAAAGGTGAAGAGCTAGAGAGTTGCCTCACCTGGATACGTGTGTTCATCTCCATGAAGTAGAAGGATCCACTCTCGTCCAGCAAAAACTCAATGGTTCCAACGCCAACGTAACCAATGGATGCAGCAGCAGCCACCGCCGCATCTCCCATGGCCTTGCGCAGCTCTGGTGTTAGAGCCGGCGATGGTGCCTCCTCCAAAAGCTTTTGGTTTCTCCTCTGTAATAACAATCCTCAAAACTGGAAACAAAAGAAAAAAAAAGATTAATTCTACCTGAATGCTGCAATCCCTTTCCCCAAGGTGTATACAATTTCCATGCTTGTCCGCGAGGACCTGGAATTCGATGTGCCGGGGATTCTTGATGTACCTCTCCAGGTACACTCCATCGTTGCCAAATGCAGCTCCCGCTTCGCTGCGAGCTTGCTAAGAAAATGAAAGAAAATAAAAAATTAGATCTAACACTAGATTGATTTCCACGAACCTGCAAAAGCTTGACAAACTCTTCGGGTTCATTTGCTAGTCGCATACCACGACCACCACCGCCAGCCGTAGCCTATGATAACTCCAAGAGATCAGAAAAATGAAAAAACAAAAGGACAAGACATTCAACCTTGATCATGACTGGGAAACCAATCTCGTGAGCGAGACGAATGGCTTCTTCGGTAGTCTGGAAAACAACAGCGACAAAGCTGAGAAAGAAACCAAAGGTAGAAACAAGAAATTTACCTCGACCAGGCCATCACTTCCAGGAACAGTGGGAACCCCGGCCTTTTTCATCGTGTCTCGAGCAGTAGCCTTGTCTCCCATTGTTCGAATGCTATCAGACTGCAAAGCACAAGAAAGAAAGGGATGAAAATCAACTTGCGACCTTTCATCCATCCCTAAAGCAAATGCTTACGTTTGGGCCGATGAAGTTCAAGCCGTGATCTTTGCACATATCCACGAACTTCGCATTCTCGGACAAGAACCCGTATCCGGGATGGAGCATGGTACAATTGCGGGTCATGGCGGCGGACAGCAGATTTGGAATGTTCAGGTAGCTGCATGTCAAAAGTTAGCTGTGGACTTTGGAGAAAAAGTTGAAAGAAAGAGAAGGAAAAAAGAGATTTTGGGAAGGAAAGCTTCGCGGAGAAAGGAAAATGTGACTTACGATTTGGCACTGGCTGGCTCGCCGATACACACGGCCTCGTCCGCGAGCTCGACATGCAGCGAGTCCCTGTCGACGGTGGAGTGGACGGCAACGCAGGGAATTCCCATCTCGTGCGCCGTCCGGATCACACGCACCGCGATCTCGCCCCTGTTGGCCACCAAAATCTTCTCCTGGTCATAGCTGCAAGTCACGCCCCCCCGAGAGCCGGAATTTGCCGCTCTCACGGACACATTCCTGGCGCATCCTCCCCGGGCGCGGAATCTGTGAGGCAGGCACAGCGCAGCCGAGAGCGATCCCGCGAGCGACGATCCACATTCCATGGCTAGATCCGACCGTGCAAACCCAAAACCCTAACGCGCTCCTCCCTCCACGTCCTTGCTCCAAGAGTCCCCCAGCGGAGCATACAAAGCTACATTATAAATTCCAATTCATAATGCATGGACCACTAATAACAAATTAGAGTGCTAATTAATCCCTACTAACTTAATCATTTTACACCAGCGAAATTTACCGCGCTTAAACTCTCAAAGAATGTAGGGTTTCTTTCTTCTTCTCTTTGCGCAGCGGCCATGGTTGCGCCGCGCTGTGGGATCTCCGCGATCGAGGCGCCGGCGTCTCCTTCCTCGAGCAATCAACGATTTCTCTGGCGCCGATCGAGGTATGTGTGGGCGGAGGGGAGATTTTCTAGTGATGGATTTTGGAAATTTCTAGCTGGGAAGGCATCGGTTATGGCAGCATCGGCAGCAAGAGGCGCCGCATTTCTTCTCATGCGAGCGTTTATGCTGTGTCCGATTTGCACACCGATTATCGAGAGAATTTGCAGTGGATCGTGCAGCTGTCGACCAAGTTGCATCAACGAGATACTTTGATCGTGGCGGGCGACGTCTCAGACAACTTGGAGACTTTCAAAGACACTATGAGGCTGTTGAAGGAAAGGTTTCATCGCGTCTTCTTTGTTCCTGGGAACCACGATTTGTGGTGTAGAGGCAAGGAGAACAAGCACGTAAGTACACTTCGTCCTCCTCTTTTTTTTTCGTGGGAGAAATGAACTAATTCTTTTCTGGCTTTGCAGCTGGACTCGCTGGGAAAGTTGAGGGAGCTCAATGCGATATGCGAGTCTCTTTGCATCGACACCAAGCCAGGGAAAGTTTGCGGAGTTTGGATCGTTCCTCTACTTTCCTGGTATCACCAGGCAATCTCCTTCGTAGTTTAGCAGACGTGTTTTGGATTGACAGTCGAGAATTCTTCCCCCTGCAGACATTTGATAAGGAACGGGACATAGTCGGCTACAATATTCCACCTCCCGAAAAGGCATGTTATCCTCTCTTTCATTGGTTTCAATATTTTGTTTGCTTCTCTGCTTCTTCACTTTGAACATGTTTTCTGACAACACTGTTTGCATTTGCGGTGCAGCGTTGCACTGATTATCATGCCTGTAAGTGGCCGGACGAGCTCAAGACTCCTGATATAGCGCTTGCTGCATACTTCGATGATCTTAACTCTTGCAACCAGCAGTGTCTTACGGAGATTCGGCACAGCACTGAGCGAGTCATCACCTTTTCTCACTTCCTTCCCAGGTGCGAGAAAATGGGGTTGTGTTGTGTGACGTTCTTAGTGCTGTTTGTTGTGAACAGACCAGAGCTTTGCCCAGAGAAAAGAATGCTTTTCTATCCAAATCTTCCAAAGGTGATAGGATCAGATTTCCTGGAACGCAGACTGAGGAGCATCCATGGTTCCAGTGGAAATTCCGGAGCTCTCCATGTGTTTGGGCACACGCATTTCAGCTGGGACGCTACCGTGGATGGAATCAGGTGATAAATTTTGGTCTTCATTTTGCATGGCATTGCTTGCATTGCACTGGTACGTTAAGCGTGTCGGTTTTCTTGCCCCCCTTCCCTTTTTCCTCCTGGAAGAAATTTTCTTACACTAACACTGCATGGTTGCACGATGCAGGGAGACATACTAGAGAAAAGATTATAAGAAAAGGAGAGATGACATGAAATTGTTTGATCGTCCTCTACAGGTATCTACAGGCACCATTGGCTTATCCCAGGGAACGTCGAAGGCGAGTTTATGGTGGTGAATGCTGGCTGCCACTGTGCATATATGACAGCGAAGGTACTCTTCTTCCGAGACCCATGCCTTGCTACTGGTCGGACTACTATCGCTTGAACAAGAGGGATCCAGACAACGTTGTGCTCGCACCGTGGGTAGCAGACTTATACTGCTTACAAAAGAGCTGAGAACTCCGAGAGCCAAGCTAGAACGAGGTGAGATACGCTTCCTTCTCTCCTTGGCCATAAATAATCAGAGGGTTCATGAAGCATTGTCAGCACTGGGCTTCACTCAAGCGCACGTACAAGCAAATGCCCAGAGGCTCAACACCACAGCACCAACATTCCCAGACATGGACCCCTTTGTAACTACGGGTTGGCAACACTTACCAGTTTTGGTTTTATATGACTTGAACACAAGTAGTTAGAGTCGGTTGGCTGCCGAGCGCATGGATAGTTTTCGTGGAGCAGTGGTGTATCGGCCGTCTCTGAGGCCCACGATGAAAATTTGGTGCCTTGTTTATCTATGAAGAATTTGCAATCATCTTCATTGTCACTTATGCCTTATCAGATTTTGAGTTGCAGCTGGAAAGAAGTTGTTCTGAGCAACAACTTCATGTGAAGCTGATATCTGTATTTTAAGAGGTTGAAGGAGCTCGATCCTGCAGTTCCATTTCACGCTATTAGAAGATAAACCAAACAAATTAAAAAGTCTTCGTGGCCTTTCTTCCATGTTGAAGCAATCAAAGGTAGCGAAGCTGGTTTCAATTATCAAGAAAATAATCAGATGTCTGTCCTATGCAAATGCAATGCAAGAGACTTAAGTTCTATCAACGAGATACTCTGGTCAGACAAGCTGATTCTTTCCTGTTGCTCGGAAACACGGAATCACGACTTGTGGGTTGGAGGAAATCGTTCAGACCAAGGAACAAGACTATTTCATCCTGTCACCTTTATAAGGTCGAGCCTTGATAGGTTTTCATTAAAGGAATCATGAAGGAGATTGATAGGATCCTCAGCTTTGTGGACCTGGCCACACTGTCGAATTGCTCTGCCGTTTGTAAGTCATGGAATAACATCATCAGCTCGCCATCTTTTCGCCAACTATGGTGCCGCAACGCTGGTGTCAAAGAGGTCCCCCTGATCATGACAAGCTCCATGCACAGCGAGGGATGCTACACCTTCAGAACTCCTTTGTCATCTGGCCACAGGCGGGAGCTTCGACTACCCCATGGTGACGTTGTGGCTTCTGCCGGCGGCCTTGTATGCATCCGAGGTAGAGATTCTGATGTTCTCCACTTGGTGGTTGGCAATCCACTCACCCAAGAGTGGACGGAAGTTCCCGCGCTGCAGTGGAAGGACAAAGAAGAGACAGGTATTATTGACTTCGCGATGCTGGTTGATGGCGATGCCGGTTACTTCAAGGTGGGTATCCAGCACTCGGAAGCCACTACAGGCCACTCGTGCTACGTCTACGACTCGGCCACCGGTGCATGGTCAGCACTGGGCATGCTGTGCTTGACACAAGCGCACGTACAAGCGAGGGCTCAGTGGCTCAAGACCAGAGCGCTAACATTCCCAGACATGGACGCCTTATACTACGACCTCACCACCTTGGGCATGTATGACATTCGTCGCTGTGAGTGGAGCATCGGGAGTGTGGTGCGCAACCTCAGGTTCACAACAGGCCTCGAAGGTGGTAAGCATACGCGCTGCGTTTTGCCGCGGCCAGGCGTGTGCACATCGAGGTTGTGGGAGTGGGATGGGCAGCGATACTTTGCAAGCGGGTGGGTGTATGCAGGAAGTGTCGAGGACGTGTGTTGTGGAGTGGATGGATTTGGTATCTGGAGAGTTGACGAGGATGGCAGCTTGGTTACTGTTTCTGCAGTGACTGTGGCCATTTGTAGTCAATATCCTCAGCTCAAGCCAATTGTACAATTGCTAGAAGTGGTAACCGCTGCAGATGCCAACCTTGTATGCTTCTCGGAGAGATGTCCGGCAATGTTGTCAGTTGTGGTTGTATATGACTTGCACACAAGTAGTTGGAGTCGGTTGGCTGCCCAGCGCATGGATCATTATAGTGAAGCAGTGGTGTATCAACCATCTCTGAGGCCTGTGAGGAAGCCGTGGCAAAATCAAGTATCTGGGTAATTCTACAATCCTCTACACTTGTCAAGCACTTTCGAACAACCATGCCACATCACTTTTTAGTTTATTATTACATGTTTTAAAGCCCAACTAGAACCATTCTTCAATTTTAACATTGTAAAAAGCACAAGGTATTGCTCCCACCGCAACTTGGAGGTGAGGCTATGTCTTTAGTTGGAGATTAAGCGTTGTTTGTTGTGAACAGACCAGAGCTTTTCCAAAGAAAAGAATGCCTTTCTATCCAAATCTTCCAAAGGTGATAGGATCAGATTTTTTGGAGCGCAGACTAAGCATTCACGGATCCAGTAGAAATTCCGGAGCTTTTCATGTGTTTGGGCATACGCATTTCAGATGGGATGCTACAGTGGATGGAATCAGGTGATCACTGAAGATGGCAACCTTGTCTGCTTTCCAGAGAGATATCCAGATCCAGTTGTGGTTCACAAATAGATGGAGTCCGTTGGCTGCCCAGCGCATGGATAGTTATAGTGGAGCAGTGGTGTATCAACCGCCTGTGATGAAGCCGTGGGAAAATCAAAGTTTCTTGGTAATGGTTTTCATGTTAGAACTTATAAAGTTAGGCTAAGTATTTGCTCGGTCTTGGTTGCACGAGAAAAAAATACAACATAAAATTGTGGTTGGTTTAAACTGTTTGGTTCAAGCCTATTCCAGAAGAGGTCTCGTTTAGAAATTGTAGAAGACAATCCATCTTAACAAGATTAATTAATTGATAATGTGGACGTGCCAGAGTGGTTATCGGGCATGACTAGAAATCATGTGGGCTTTGCCCGCGCAGGTTCGAATCCTGCCGTCCACGAAATCGTTCTTTAATTTTGAGTAGAGGATTTGGACGATGACGCATGGAACGCAACGAGGATATGTCCGTATTTGAAACTTTCATGTGAACTAAACTATAATGGAAACTCACATCGGGCAGCTTTTGTGTGATACCTATCCTGCGGAGGTGACTGCATTGATTTTAGTTTTGTTTCTGCTCACAATCGTTTATTACGTGTTTTGCACAGTGCCTCGCATTCGAGAGATGAACTTACAAGTCTGCTGCCCGGCGTCTTTTAAAAGAATAAACTACTTCATTAGAAGAAAACTTAAAAGTTAATTTACGAAGACGACGCATTTGCCCGCGGGGGTGGGATCCTTTGCGGCTCCCGAACCACGTTGCGATGACAAGGTGCGAGGGATCGCCAAGGAGCACCACCTGCCAGCCGCGGCGGAGGCGTGCTACTCCAATGCCCGGGGATGTCCAGTGACTTAGGGATCAAGGCGCTCACGCTCTTCGCCTTCTCCACCGAGAATTTCTTGCGGCCGGATGCAGAAAGTTGATATAGTTCTCAGCGTCGACGATCCTGCCACCATTCTGCTGTGAGTGGAATTTCTCGATATTGTTTTGCTGTGAATGGATTGGGTTGACTCAGGTGGGATTTTTGATATCAATTCCACTGCATTGGCGACAGTGCCAGGCTCCCGCGCCCGCTCCAAGCTATGATCTCGGAAGCGACCAGCGGCAACACGGGGATGAAATTCGCCATGGCGATTGGTTACGGTGGTCACAGCGATCTGGTCCAGGCGTGCCAGGCGCTGGCGCGCGAGGTGGAGCAAGGAACAATGGCTGTGGAGGAGATCGATCAGATCAACCTGGCAAGGAGATTGATGCTGGAATGTTGGCACGCCGGAGCTGCTCGTTTGCACCAGCGGCGGCGATCAGCGGCTGAATATCGCCTACTCGGAGCTCGTGTTTGAAAAGAAGCAGTGACCGGATGTTAAAGAGGAGTAAATGGTGGAATTTCAAGAAAAGTCAAATAGTTATATATTTGTTAGCCACCTTAAATGTCTCAATCTTTTATAAAAAAATATTGAAAGAAAGTTAATACTTTGTTTCTTACTTCAAGGACTTTATTTGATTTTTTAAATTTTCTTTAATTGTTACAATCTGGACTTAGATTTTGACATTAGCATTTACGCTGAACTATGGTAATAGTACTGTAATATTTAGTAGCTTATACATTTTTATGAAAGTTTGAATTTTTGTGCAGATTTTGCATTAGAATGCAATTTTATATGGATTTATTTATTATTTTCTTACCATGTTATCTCTTATCTGATTTATATTCATTTATATTAAAATTAAGTCTTGCTGGAAAAGTTAGCATGGAATGAGAGAGAGAGAGAGAGAGAGAGAGAGAGAGAGAGAGAGAGAGAGATAAAAAGGCAAAATGAAAATGCTCAATGCTAGAATGGCTTTCAGTACCTCAAGCATGTGTAAGTAACAATATCCTCAGCTTCCAAGGCTATTAAGATGTGTAAAAGGTGGTGAGAGTATTCTTGTTGTGACCATGAACATTACTGGCAAGATGTATGGATTAATGGAAGTTATAAACTCAATCGTCATGGTTTTCACACCGTTTTCATCACCACGAGAATATGGTAAAGACTATGGCATCACTAAATTTGATTTGGCATCCATTCAGTCCGGTCATCTCCAAATTTTGGAGGAATTGAGTGCAAACTTGCTCAATCAGTGCACGTAAAAAAATTAAGATTAACAAAAGTGGGATGTATCTAACACTTTCTGCCCCATAAACTTTCTCTAATTCGATTAAGTTTTGTAATTTTACTAGAATGCGAACCTCCATGCCTCTCCTATGCAACTACCCGAAGGAACTGCTCCCGCTAAAGTCTGATAATTTGATTGAAATGAGTGAAAGCTACACTGATTATGCCCAGTTTTTATAGAGATAATCTCAAACTTGGAGGATTCTGCCTTAAAAAAGCGTGCAACCAGGTACCAAAACATTACAATTTTTTTTTACCTCTTAACTGGTATATAAAGGGATCTCTGAAATGGAAGTTGATCAAGATGTTTTAAAGCTCAACACGAACCGCAACAATGGCTAGATTGATGTTGCATTGGATGAGCTTGACTGTGTCTACTTTTATTACTTTTCTCGGTGTGGCAGCTAACCCAATATCTAATAATACATTAAAAGAAATTATCAGAGCGAAACCCAATTGCCACCAATGTTTAAAGCTAAAGAATGTAGGGTTTTTTCTTTAGTGCCAGCGCGCCGGGATCGGGAAGCGGCGCCGAAGAAGGTATGGTTTTCGATCAGTGGAAGAAAATAGAAATTGACCTCGCAATGTCAGCAGGAAGAGGCGCCGCCGCATTCCTTCTTACCAGGTGAGCGGCGCGAGGGTTTATATAGTATCGATGAAACGAGGTACTTTGATTGATGTCTCGGACAGGCTGATTTTTTTCGGGTCTTCTTGGTTGCTGGGAATGAGGACTTATGCAAGAAGCACAAACACGTAAGTGCATCTTTCTCTGTGAGAGGAATGGAGATTAATTCTTTGGCTTTGTAGCTGGACTTTTCCTCCAGTGTGATCATGATGTTGGGATGAAAAGAAACACCACAAAGAGAAACAAACCTTGCTGGCAAAGGTGAGCGAGCTCTGTGAGTACTTTGCGTCGACACCAAGCCATGGAAAGCTTGTGATATTTGGATCGTTCCTCAACTTTCCTGGATACCACTAGGCACTCTTTTCTGTATTTGCGCAGACGTGCTTTGGATTGACACTCGACAATTCTTCCTACTGCAGACTTTTGACAAAGAAATCGGCTCACAACATTCCACCTCTCGAGAAGGCACGTTATCCTCTTTCCTTTTTTTTTTTCCCGCTTCTTTTCTATCTTCTTTGTTTTTGTTTTTGTTTTTCTATTCTATCTATGCGGCTCTTCGTTTGAACACGTTTCCTGACAACATTGTTTGCATGTGTGGTGCAGACTTGTATTGATTGTCATGCCGGACGAGCTCAGAATTCCGGATACTTCGACAACCTTAGCTCTCTTAACGGAGATTTGGCACACTACTACTGGCCGGGTCATCTCGTTTTCTCACTTCTTCCCAAAGTATGCCTCGTACGGCTCTAGAAATCCGCTCCCGGGAAACGGGGTTGTGTTGTCTGACGTTTGAGTGTTCTTTGTTGTGTGCAGGCCAGAGCTGTGACCAGAGAAAGGGAATACTTTTCGATCGAAATCTTCCAGAGGTGATAGGATCAGATTTCCTGGAGGAGCATCCATGGGTCCAGTGGAAATTCCGGAGCTCGCCATGTGTTTTCGCAAGCTGGGACGCTGCAGTGTATGGAATCAGGTGATTATTAGCTCCTAATATCTGGCATTCATTTGCATGGCACTGCTTGCAGGACTGATACGTTAGCAACAGTTGCTTCGGCTTTTCATCCTTTTTTTTTTCTCAGTGAAAGGAGCACTGACATCAATGCAGGGAGACAGACAGAGATACTCCGAGAAAAGAATATAACATGAAATGTGGTTAGTCTTTTTAAACAGTTTGGTCTAAGCCTACTTAGTGCTGGTCGCCTTCTGCAGGTGTCTTCGGAGAACTTCGAAGGCGAATTTATGGCTGCCACTGTGCATGTATATGACAGCGAAGGTACTTTTCTTCGGAGGCCCATGCCTTGCCACTTGCCGCTAGTAATCGGACTACTATCGCTTTAACGAGAAAAATCCGGACAGCGTTGTGCTCGCACCGTGGGCCGCAGACTTGCACGATTCCCAACGGAGATGGAAATTCCGAGAGCCATAACTTCCGAGCTCCAACAGCGGGCACTCCCAATCATGGAGGAGATCTTTATAAACTATCTTCTGGGAGACTAAACTACTGCGAGGACAGCAAAACAAAGGCGAGGCCGGTGACTGTGCTCGTGTCTTAAACGCGCTTGGATGGAGGAGAGAAGAAAAAGAGAAGGAAAATCCAGTTGATCGACCGCTTGGACGCATCCTCGGAAGCATTTGCTCGTTTTGAGTTCCCGAGGGGATCATCTGGCTGGTTGCAACTTGGAGGTGAGGCTTTTAAATCGTTTTCTAGCAGGCGTACAGCGGAAAGGATGATCTCACCAAAGCTCATCATCCTGAGGTAAAGTAATGCTTCTTGTTTTTCTTCTCCGCCTTTTGCCTGCTTTGTTTTTTGTCTGTTTCATTGTCTAAACTCGCGCTTGATTCTATCTCTCTCTCTCTTGTTTCGTTGCAGCCCAGCTGCTCGCCACGGATCAATCAATCAATCAATCATTCAGTCGGTCAAGTCACTCGCTCGAACCAATCCGTCGATCGGTCGCCCAAGAGCTGCTGCTTGCAAACTCTGGAAAGTCGGAGAGGGATGAGCTGATCTTCCGTTCCGTTAAAGCTGGAGATCCAATAATTGGTCAAAGAGTTAACTTATCGATCGTCCTTCTCTCATCGCAGGGAAGATAGAAAGAAATAAAGTCTCCTTTGCGCGGCAAGACATTGATATGGATCGAAGTGACGAGAGAAAAGCTTATTGCGAGTACTTGAATAGCGCTGCAGGCGTTCTCACATGGTGCATGGTCCCATACGTAGCTAAAACAAGCATATTCCTCCATGCAGCGTGGCATATGCCTCCAAAGTTTTTGCCGCACATGGAAAACTTGTATTTTTCTATTTCCAGAGATTTCATTGGCTGGGACCTGGCCGCATTAAATGCCACTTGACCCAGCTAGCCTTGCAAAGCCCAGACAACCCGCCGGATAAAGCGTCCGTCCAACGGTCCTGGAGCGTGTAGAGACAGCGACCGCGGCACGGACCGACAGGAATTCTCGGCGCAATACCACGTGGCCGCCACGTTGGCGGGCCCCGTCCATCAATGCGGCGGAGAGTCCACGCTGTACGCTTGCAACGTGGCAAGTTTTTAGGGCACGAGTCTTTTAATTTCTCTCCTCTCCCGAAAGTTTCGTATCGTATGAAACCTTGTGTGTGTATGGATCGATAGAGAGAAAAAAGATGCCAGGGATTTTTATAGCAGCGAACAAAGCTCTTCGTGGTCCCGGAAATCTTTCATGGAGCCCGTTGGCATTTGTTTTCACGTACGTCACCCATCTTAAATGCGATTTGGAAAAACATGGAACAAGAATTTGGAGAACATCCATACATCTTATAGTTATAGTTTTAATTTCTTGATCGATCACACTGTGCGCCTTTTGGCTCTTGTTGTGCTGGCTACACTGGAAAATCTCCCTGTGATGATCGATGATCTCACGGGTGTGCCCTATCTCGCTTTCTCCTTCTTTAGCCTCGTTGGTCTTTAGAGTTTACATCGTTTTCATGCTGGTACATGTTCTATTTGCTTGTCCGTGCTGGGCGTAAATCTGTGTTGTCTGACCTCCGTGATACCCGAGCCAATCGTGGCCGTCGGCAGGTCGTGGCATGCTAGCGACCGTCGATGACGCCTTGTGACGAGGACATGACGACGGTGCTGATCATTTGTTCTTCGAATTGTGTTGAACTCTAGGCTGGAATTTGATCGATTCCGTGATCCTGGGTTTTGTAAATTCCCCAAGTTTGACTTGGAAGCTTTGGTGATCAGAACAAGGGCTTGTTTAATCAACGCTCGTTTATGAGAGTCCATTCCAATTTTAAAGGGCGTGGTATCTACGCCTGATTTGATGCCTTGTCTTGTTCGCTCATTTCGTGATTGGCTCGCTCGCAAGTTTTGAAAGCAAAAGGATGACTCCGAAAGAGATTGGCATGTGTATGAATGAGGTCACGGCCTACTACTTGGGGATAGGCCGCATATTCCAATCAATCTACACGAGAAATGTGTGATTAAGAAATCCCGTAAAACATTGTAAAGCATAAGCGATGCGGGTTTACTAGGTTTTCGACGAAGTCAACGGGCCTGTGGAGAAAAAGCTGGCCGGCTCCAGTGCTTGGTCAAACGCCAAGTGGCATCCAAGGGCCAGGATGGCACCACGCAGCAGCGCCGGCGAATATGCTGGCGCGGGTTTAAAAAGCGCGGCAAAGTGATTTTTTACCTGGCGAGGCGGTGTCGGTGGTGGCAATCCACGTCGGTGTTTTTCCCGTGCCACGTCGGCTCGCAGCCATGTCATAGCGGACCAGGGGTTCTGTGCAGCCAGAGAGGAGGCGAGAGAGAAAGAAAAGAAAAGAGGGAAGAGTATTTTCAGCGATTCCAGCGGCATCGGCAGCGCGTAGCATCCCTGACGCCCTACTGACGAATTCGTGTCCCCGCTGGCGCGAGTCCTTGAATTCCTGGAGGAATAACTCCAAATCTCTCATTCATCCCCCAATCTCCTCCTCCATCGCTCGCTTGCTCGCTCGCTCGCTCGCGGCCGATCGATCACAAGGCCGCCGGGGCCATGACTCTCGGCGATTCTTTTCTTGCGTCAGATTGTCACAGCAGGCCGCGGAGAGGAGGATCTGCGGGCATTCCGGGCTGGATCGACGAATCTTGCCGCGCAAGAAAGAAATTCCGGCATTTGCTAGCTAGTGTGGATAGATTATAACAGCAGCGCGAGCGCGAGCAGGGAAGAAAGGCCGCGGGATTGTGCGTTATGATCCAGAGAAGGAGGAGGGGGGTACAAAGAGGAGTGGCAGCAGCGGCACTGATGAGTGATGGGATTTCGTCGCAGTGACACGAAAATTGGGCAGCATTTCCTTCCTCTCCTCGAGACTCCGCTAGAACCCTAATCCTCCTAGTTTGCTACCATTTTTTTTTCTCTTTTTTCTAGTCTTCTCTAGTCAATGCCTATGAATTCTCCTTGATTTCGCTGGTTCTTCCCGGGATTTAGCTCGCCGCGGCCGATCCAAGTTGGCGGCCCAGAATTCCTCCTCCCTGGACGAGGCATGGGTCGGCATTCTTGCTGCCAGAAGCAAAAATTGAAGAAGGGGCTATGGTCGCCCGAGGAGGACGAGAAATTGGTACATTACATCACGAAATACGGGCATGGATGCTGGAGTACAGTGCCCAAACAAGCAGGTAATCCACTGCGTTCTTGGTTTTTTCTTGGTGTCACCTCTCTGGAATTTGGAATTGGAGGCCGTGGTCTTCTTCTCTTTTGATCTTCGTATTGCTTTGTTTCCCTTCCCAAATGTAGGACCTCCTTTGCTCGATTGTGATGATATGATCTTTTTCTCGCAGGATTGCAGAGATGTGGCAAGAGCTGCCGATTGCGATGGATCAACTACCTCCGTCCGGATTTGAAGCGAGGGATTTTCTCGGCGGACGAGGAGAAACTCATCATCGATTTACACTCGGCCTTGGGCAACCGGTGAGAGCAAAATTCAGTGGTGAATTCTCGTGAATTCTCGTGAATTCCGCAGCTTTTGAGAAGTTGGCTGATCGAGCAATGGAAATTTCTTGTGTGTTCTTGTCCAGGTGGTCGCAAATCGCAACTCAGCTCCCCGGACGAACAGACAACGAGATCAAAAACTACTGGAACACTTGCATCAAGAAGAAGCTCCGGCAGGCCGGCATAGATCCCAACACACACAAGCCAGTGATCCAGGCGTCGGAGCACGCGATCAATCCCGAGAGCTCCTCAATCTCCAGCTCCAATCTAAACTCCACAGCCACAACGATCACAAACACGACGATTCCGCACGAGACGCACCATCTGGATCAACAATTGGTGGAACCGGCGAGCAAAAGGCCTCGGATCTATCCCGCGGTTCTCGAGGACATTTTGTTCGCGCCGAGGAATCAAGCGCAGGTGGCGGCGGTGGATCACAAGAAGCATCCCTCGGACGAGATCGCGAGCACGAACAAGCCGGACAAGCTCACCACGGATAACTTTTTGGGCAAGTTCTTGGAGAGCGCCGGCGGTGACAATCCAGTGGCGGCGAAGCTCCAGAAGATGGCGTTGGATTCGAATTCTCCCAGCTTGATCAAGCAGCAGCAGCAGCAGCAGCTCATCACGGACAATTTGCTCGAGAAGTTCCTCTCCACCCCCTCCTCGAGAGACGCGATTCCGCGAAGAAATCCTCTGCTGGGCGGTGGTGCCAAGCCCGAGTTTAGCTTCCCATCGCTCCTCCCGGTCCCGAGCAGCAACAATTACAGCACCAATCCAGTGTTTTGGGTCTTCCAGCAGCAGCAGCAGCAGCAGGGAAATCACCTGAATTCCTCGTCGATTCCATCGGCGGGCATGGATTTCACGGGCGGATCGTCCGACTTGCAATCCTCCTTCTATGGCGACACGGATTCCGCGAGTCTAATGCGCAATTCGCTGGTCATGCTCAATCACCACCACCACCATCCTCTGGATCATCACCGAGGGGGGAATGGCTGGGAGAATCTTTGCAGCACTAGCAGCACGAGCAGCACATCGAGATCGTCTCATCCCCAGCAGCCGCTGTGGAATTACTCGCACAAGCTCGAGAGCTCGGATGGGTCGTGCGAGAGCCAATCGCTGGGAGCAGTGTCGGAGCTCCTGCCAGTGTCGTGTGCGATGCAGGAGTTCTCTGACAGCCACGGCAGCGCGCACAAGGCGTCGCAGGGGATGATCTCATCGTCGTCGGCTGATCAAGGAGTGGTCTCCTGGGCGGCGCACACGGCGGCTGTGGATCTGGCGAGCTTTGGGCCGATGTCGCCCGAATTGCAGAGACTGGCGGCGGTGATCGATCAGATGTGAAGTGGGTTCTCGCGGGATTCGGGGAATTTCCGGCAGGATTGGAGGAATTGGAGCCGAGATCGACAGTGCTCTGTTTTCTCCCAAAACAGAGGAACTCACTGGAAAAAATAAGCGATGGTGGAGGAAGCGATACGTACAGAGGATTGGGGGGGCTTTTTTTTTTTTTTTCTTCTTTCGAGGGTTGCTGCTGCGCGTTTCATCCGCTCCTCGAGGCGATCGATCGGGCGAGAAGAGATTTTGGAGCGAATGAAACGAGCAGCAAGGGGGCAATTCTTTCATTTCATGGTTTGCTGCTGGCTGGCTGGCTGGCTGGCGCGCGCGGCCGATCGATCTACAAGCGTGTACATTGGTTTGTGACAGAAGGGGAGGATCTAAGATCGATCGCCATGGCCAGGCGGCAGCCAAGGAAAATAAATCCCTTTGGCACGGAGCAATCGCGAGCCAAGGGGGCGGCGGCGGCGGCGCGGCGCACAGACGATCGTGCCGCGCGGTATGCCGTGCAGTGTTGATACCCGGCTGGGCGGCATGCCGCGCGGCAGATATGCTTACGTATACATATATATAGAGGTGTTGTTTTTTTTTTCCTCTTTGTTTGTTCTTGCTGTGCCAGTCCTGGCAGAGACGCCCATGTGTGTATCATATTGATTGATTTCTCGTGAAAGAAAGATCGAGTTAGCAGCGCAGTGGGGAAAGTTTTTATGGCAATCGCATGAATGGATCGATCTTTTTTTCCTCTGATTTTACGAATTGGGCCAGGCGTCGCTGTCCCGGTCTGAAGCATCTGATCAGAGAAAAAACTGGCTGGGGTGGGGTGCGCGGTCTCATCGATCGAAGCGATGGAATGGATCGATCGAGCTGATCTTGGCAGAGAGGAACTGGAGAATTTTGCTGGCTGGATCAGCTTCATGGGAAATTTTGGGCAGCAACAGTGAAACCAGGTGTGATGATCTCACACACAAGTGTTTGGTGGGGCGATGGGATCAGGGATTTTAATGATCGAGAAAATCATTGTCTGGGGGTTAGCTTGGAATTTTACTGTCGCGACTCGCGAGCGATCGATTTGCTTGTGCGAATTGGGCGAGCAAGAAAGAGGGGAAAAAGGAAGATTGAATTGATGATGACACGACGAATGAACACGTCCCATTCGAGGGTAAAGGAAAACTTGCTGGAAAACTTTTTTGTTCTCTGCGCCCGCGCAGCAGTGCGCGCTGCTTCTTTGCTTGCTGGGGTCTTGTGATTGATTGATCCTGTGGCAGCAGCAGCATCGGCAAATCCCTTTCCTCTCCTCTCCCATTTCTCTGACGACCTGTTCTTTCTTTCTTTTCCTTTTTCCTCTGGAGGAGAGGAAGAAATGGGATGCATTTCTTCTCGGCCGGGGCAACTTGGCATACGGCTGTCAGATCCTCGCATGGACAATAAACAACAAGATGACAATCGCGCGAAAAGAAAAGGGGGTCGTTTTCGATCGGCCCTACATCCATGAATTGGAAGGAAGGAGCGAGGAGGAAGAGCCTTTCTAGGGTTCATGGACCGCGTCCCGCGCGCGCGCACGTCTCTTTTTTTGAATTTGAATTTAAAACTCCACCTAGGTCTCCTGTGCTCGAGGGAACGCGCTGTGACGCTGCCAGGTTTGCGGAAACTTTAGTTTTTCTCTCTTTGTTTGCATTGCGTCAACCATGTTCTCGCGCGAGTTTTTCAATGTTTCTCGATTGATTGACAGTCGGGAGCTTTAGATTCTTGGATGAGTGTGCATGGCAACAACCAAGTACGTTTCGATTCGAGGTGTTCTCTTCTTTTTCTCGTCCTCTCTTGTTTGATTGATTGATGCGCTTGATCTTTCTTCTAGCCTATATATCCTGTTTGTTCTTCTAGTAGGATGTGTGCCGCAAACTTTACAGACAAGGAAGAGGAACCGGGAATCTCTTATTTTGTAAGAGCTTGGTCTTCGCTCGCCAAAGGCAGGGATATACTTTGCGGAATATCATATGATACTTGGCTGCTAGGCCCAAGTTTGGAGTCATGTCTTCGTCTCGGAAAAGAGCTCCGATCGTATTTTGCGGTGAGCAGATCAAGTTGTTTTTGCTTTTTCGTGGCTTCGGGCGATCGGAAGTCACAGTGTCGTCGAGTAGCAGACAATGAGTCGGCCTCAAGAGGCTGTTAAACAGGCTTTTCGGTGGAGAGATTCTCCATCTCGCGACGAGGCAAGTTAAAGAGTCTTGCTTTGTCCGACCTTTCACTTTTTATGTGTGTGAAGTCCGTGAATTTGATCGCATCCTCTAGTTCTTCGTGACAAACAGCTCGGATCTTGCCAGAAAGAGTAAAAACGAGAAAGAAATGGTCGACGCACTGGACGAGTCCCAAAATGAGGCGTTGGAGAGGCTGCAAAAGCTCTTGGGCGATCGCCAGATTCAAGGGGACGTCGATACCCTGGTGAGATTTCTCAAGGCAAGATCGTTTGATGTGTGGAAGGCAAAGGCCATGTACGAGGCCATGCTCCAATGGCGCGCAGAAGTTCGAGCAGACGCTCTCAAACAGGTAAACTTTTACAAAAGCTTTCCCGAAGTTCTTACTCCTCCGAGTAACTTTGGAAAAAGGAGTTTGATTTCCAAGAGCGTGATGCAACGCAAGAGCTCTATCCGCGTTTCTATCACAAGGTGGACAAGTTGGGAAGGCCAATCTACATCGAAAGGCTGGGAAAGCTGCGCTTGGAAGAGCTCTTTAAAGTGACAAGTATGGAGAGAATGCTGCTGGATCACATCAAAGAGTGGGAGATTTTCGTGGATGTCAGGCTCCCTGCTGCGTCCCGTGACGCCGGCCGAGCGATCACTCAATCACTCGCGATTCTCGACCTCAAAGGAGTGGTAAAGTTCCTCTTTTTTTTTTTTTTTGCTCGTTTGCTGTAAAAGTTTCCATCTTTTTTCTTGCCTCGCTCCTCCAGGTGGTAAAGCACGTAAGCAAACAGGTCCGCCAGTTCGTGAGAGCCATCCTCCGGATCGACCAGGATTTTTACCCCGAGTTCCTGGGAAAGATGGTGATCGTCAACGCGCCGGTTTACTTCAAAGCGCTCTGGAGCATCGTCAAACCGTGGCTCGACAAGCAAACCCAGAAGAAGATCGAAGTTCACGGAACCAACTACGTGCCCAGGCTGCTGGAGCTCGTCGACGCGGAGAGCTTACCATCGTTTCTAGGCGGCTCCTGCGAGTGTGTCAGCTCTAGAGGATGCGAGAGCTCGGACGCTGGGCCTTGGCTTGGAAATGTCTGATATTTACTTCGTTCTAAATCACGGAGTTCTTGGTGCTCGTGACTTATCATGGTTATTCGCGCCCTGTTTAAAACCAAACGTGGTTCGTCCACGCAGAACATAGAAGAAAAGATAGTACCTTGAATTTGTCAGCTGTGTTGCTGTTTACGTCCGTCCGAGAGGAGGCTGGAGCTCGTTGATGTATGCTTCGGCTACGGCTGCTTGGAACGCTACTCCCCAGGGGAGCATGTCTTCGTCCATGCGGAAGAGACCGGAGTGGACGAAATGAGTAGTCCCTTTTGCCTCGCTGTGAATCCCCAGGCCAGTAAACATGCCTGGAATGCGTTCCAAGTAGAACGAGAAGTCTTCGGCAGCCATCACCGGCTTGATGTTGCGTACGCAGTGGCTTCCAAAGAGTGACGTTGCGACCCAGGATGCGTGGTCGTGCAATTTATCGTCGTTGATCGTCGCTGGATACATCGGGCGGTCTCCATCGAAGACTACGCGAGCGGTGCATTTGTGAACAGCTGCCTGGCTCTCGATGATCTAAAAAACGCAAGTTTCAGAGCTTGTTTGTATGTAGAAAAGCTTCTCACAAACCTGCTGGATTCTCTCTTTAAGCTTAGCCATGCCTTCTTTGGAGAAGGAGCGGAACGAGCCTTTAAGAGTCACAGAATCTGGAATGACATTGAAGGTATGCCCACCACTTATGCTAGTCACAGAAACAACCTTCGCAAATGTAAAGAAAAAAGAAAAAAGAAAAGAAAAGGAAAAAAAAAAACAAACAAACAACACTCGAATAAGCGTTGAGATGCTCACCTGATTACCAAGAGGATCCATTTCTCGAGAGACGAGCGGCTGCAAGCTGATCACCGCAAACGAGGCCGCAACGATGGGATCGGCAGTGTGATCTGGACAACCGGCATGACCACCTCGGCCCTTGATCTCGGCCTCGAAGGCGCGAGATCCGGCTAAGCACGGTCCTCTCCGGAGCGCGATGATTCCCGTCGGAGCTTCCGGTGCTACGTGCAAGCCAAAGATGGCCTCGGCGTCTCCAAGAGCTCCATCCTGGACCATAACTTGAGCGCCAGCTTTGCCTTCTTCAGCTGGCTGGAAGAGAAGAAGCACCGTTCCCTGCGCAAGCGAAACTTTCAAGCACAAAGGAAAAGACTCGATCGAGGAGAGCTTACTTTGAGAAGATGGCGCCTTTGCGAGAGAATCCTAGCAGCGCCAAGGAGCATGGCTAGGTGAGCATCGTGTCCACAAGCGTGCATTTTCCCATCCACTTGGCTCTTGTGCTCCCACTCCACCATCTCCTACTCAAAGAGCCAATGCTTAAAAAAATCTAGTTCTTCCTTTCAGTACCTGGATCGGAAGACCGTCCATGTCCGCCCTGAGCGCCACAATCGGCCGATCGCCGCTCCCAATGGTCGCCACCACTCCTGTCTTGGCCACTGGCCACCGGTAGGGAATCCCCATTCCATCCAGCTCCCTGCGAATGAGGGCGCTCGTCTGGTGCTCCTCAAATCCCAGCTCCGGGTTGCGGTGAATGCAGCGCCGGACCGATCTCACCCACTCCACCGTGCCTGGATCGTTGGCGGCCTCCAAGATCTCTGCAGCCCAAGCCTCCATAGCTCTAGCTAGATATTTACTCTAGAACTAAGAACCCTACATTTTTAGAGTGGAAATTAGGGTCTATGGAGGGAATGGAGTCGCGATCTGGCCCGCAGAAGCTCAAAGAGGGATCCGGCGTGATGCGCATTGCGGATTCTATGTGTTATCCACAGTACACTGCTAGTCTTAAGTGTAAGTGCTGTGATCGACGATTCGAGCTAAGTCATGACGATTCGTCCAGGCCTGGAGAGGAATTCCGATAAGAATCGATGCAAGGACGTGATCAAGGTCTATAAATCGTGCAAGAAGATAGAGGTAAGACATATTCTTTCTAGATTTCATCGATCTCCACTCGATCAACATTATAAACTTTGGGTGCTCTTGGCAGAGAGAACAACGCCTGGAGCGTAATAGACAAAAGGGATGGTTCGACTGATACGTTCCTTCTAGATTTCCCATGAAGCTAGAAGTTTCGCAAGGCTTGTGGGCATCCAACACCTTTGCGCACGATGTCCGAGTGGCGCTTGTTCTGGACAAGCCTGCGACAATCTGGACTGGAGCTGCCGATGGCAAGATTTTTTTGTGGAGCTTTGATTCACGCTCATCCTCAAAGGTCTGGAACTTCTCATCCAAATTTTCCTCTCATGACTTTTCGGCTCTTGGCAGGATGAGTGTGGGGAGCACTTTGTTCCAGAGGTGCGGATCTCCATCTCTTTCTTTTTTCGTTTTTGTTTTTGGTGCTTGAACTAAGGATATCTACGCAGGATGTGCTACCACTGGCGCTACTTTGCGGGCATACTGCTGCTATAGTTGGCTTGCAGGCATGCGACCGGAGCCAGAGCCAGAGTCAAGGTGGAGTTCTTAGCGTATGTAGCGAGCGGGGAATGTGCGTATGGGATAGCGATACTGGGAAGTGTTTAAGGAGGCGACGGTTGCCTCCATCGATTGCGCAGCCTACATCAGTTTCTCGTGTTCCTGGTGAGACGAAACACGTCTGCGTTGGTTACAATTCTAGCAGCTCCGGACAGGCAAAAGGTGGCGTCCTTGTTGTCGACACGAGCACGCTTAGAGTCACGCAGAACATCTACCATGGGCTCCTTGGACTGAGGGAAATCAACGACTTAGTGGTGGTAGCACGGCAGGACGAGTTTAAGGCTACTGTTGCGGATTTAGAAGGCAACTTTCAAGTATGGTCCAAGAACAAGTCTGGCCAGGAAGGTGTGGAGGGAGATCTTCATGTAGAAGCAGCTGAAGCAGTCTCACTGTCCAATGATGGAAAACTTTTGCTCTTGGTTTCTCCATTGGGATGGATGCTAAGATCGCTTGAAACCTTGTCGATAGTCTATCGGGAAGACGGTACGTGTTTGGTCGGTGGATACTTTCTGAGGGACGTCGAGAAACATCAATTTCTAGTTTGGGATGGACAGGGATCAGCCACCGTTTACTCCGTGGAGGGAAGCAATTCTGTCGCTCGCATTAGTGTCGTGCCAGGTCTCAAAGGAAGTGCAGGCTGCAAGATCACCTTCTGCTCTATCGGCGACATCATAGTTCGTATTGATTATAATCAGGAGGCCAGTGTAGCAGTGTGGACTTCCAGTTGGAAAGGTGCTGCTACAGGAAGAGCAAGCTATGGTAGCTCTGGTCGGCTTTGGAAAGGTTTGGAAACTGCTAACAGCATTACCATCACGTCTTCGCTACTTGTTCCCAGTTATGGGACTCTAGTTCCATCGATCTTCGTGTGTGGATACGCCAACGGGGACTTTGATCTTATAAAGCTGGAGCCTGGGAGGAAAGAAGTACACGCGAGTGAGAACGGCCCATCGATCCAGTGCCTTGCTGTTCATCAGTCCGAGTCGAGGCAAGTGTTACTTTCTGGAAGTATGGACGGCTCGGTGTGCTTATGGGATATAGAAGCAGGGAATAGGAGCTTGATAGCAGTTCTTCATCCACACGTTGCTCCTGTAAGGCAGTTTGTTTTACCTTCACCAGAGTCCTCGCCACCTTGGGATGAGTGCTTCGTCTCCGTGGCCGATGATTCGACCGTGGCATTGTCGTCACTTACGAGCTTGAGAACCGAGAGGATATTTCCGGGGCATGCTGGTGTGATACAACAAGTTGTGTGGGACGAGTTCAGAGCTTATCTTGCAGTCCTGTGCACTGCCGGCGATGGTCAGCTGGTTTTGTACATATGGGACATCCATTCCGGTGCTCGTGAGCGTATACTTCGTGGAGCAGCTGCTCAGTCGATGCTGAAGCACTTTGCAAGTCGGAAGAGGCGTACCACCGAGCTGCATGGGGACTTCACTTCGGCTTCTTCGCTGCTTCTACCTCTTGACGATGTACATAGTCCGATGGCTTCGCAAGAAATCACAAGCAGCCAGGTGCAAGGTAGTATGGATCCACACTGCAAGCAACATGCTATCAGAGCAGGATGCCCGTTTCCCGGTATAGCGGCCATCCACTTCGACATGACGTCGCTTTTAAGCACTGTTGACGAGAAGCTCTTGAAGCTGAGCCTTTCAGTTCTTCACTTTTGGGGAATTGATGAGGAGCTTGACAAATCTGTGGCAAACGAGCTGCAAGTATTCCAACCGAGGCACCATCGTGTTGCTGCAGGTATAGCTGGGAACAGAGGGAGCGTTACACTAATACTTCCAACGAAAGAAGCAGCTTCTAAGGTTGCCATTCCGTTCCTCATCGCCATACTAACTTTTTTTCCGCAGTTTTGGAGCCGCTCGTCGGTTTTGTTCTCATTGCGAGCTTTGACGATGGTGTCGCTCGCTCAGCGCTTGCTCACGTTTTCAGCTCCCGGCTCTATGATTTGCAGGTAATAACTCTCCTCTTGTGGTTGAGCTTATGATACGAGTGTTTGGCCAGTGCTCTAGCTGCTTTCTACACGGCTGGAGCTGTTGAGAAACTTGGTGATGCTTGTCTGGAGGTGAGAAGAGCAAAGTTGTCCATGTGATCTTCTAAACTGAGTTTCACGTGCAGATATTTTCATGTTTCTGGCAAGATCCTGCTGAGCATGTCCGACTGGCTGCCCGTCTCTTATTCCATTCTGCAGCATCCACAGCGGTGCCAGACATTTTACAGAATGATAACGGCTCCTCGTTCGATGATCTTCTCGAGTGGCTAGAATCGTCAGGAGGACAGGAAACATGGCTTGGCCTCACAGGTGGCTCGGACCAGGATGGTAGAGCTTGCAGAATCATCATGTGTGGAGCATTGGCAATCTGGCACAAGTCCTTGGTGCGGCATGACTTGTCGAGCTCCACCGCTCCCTTACTGCTCAAGCTAGTGCGAACAAGTGATAGGCACAGTGCTACAGCAGCGGAGGTTTTGTGTGCTGGGATGGCGAGCACTTGGCAGCCACTTATACAGTCAGAGGAAGTGTCCCAGCTCACCTCGGACGTGCTCTTTCTCATCCAATGCATTGGCGGTGACGGGGATCACGGTGGTCACTTTGCTACTACGGAACACCACCGAGCGCTCTTGTCAGCTCTTGCGCTCGCGGACATGCACGCTTTCTTGATTGCTCTGGAAAGAGTAGCATCGACGAAATCTTCTTCGAGCGTTTTACTGGGACTCACGTCGCTAGTTCAAGTTATACGTACGTCTCCGTCGACTGTCATTGCGTGTCTTGGACGGGTCAGTTTTTCTTTATCTTTATCTTTTTTTTTTTGCTATAGCTCGTGACTATTCTGTGCTAGCAGATTGTTTCGCTGGCTGTTCGTCTATTGGATCCTGCGGATTCGCTGCAAAGACGGCACAACTTTCCTATTATCATGGAAGTGATCAAGGAGATGTCTCAAGCTTTTCCTATGGTTGCTCTTTACCATCCGGTTGCTCAATCAGCAGCTGGCAAACTTGCAGTTGGTGATCCAGTGGGTGACATCCGGTCGCTTAGGATTCATGTATATGACCTTTACAGGTAATGTTTTTCTTTTGTAGCATGTTTTTTTATGTTTTTTCTTTCTTTTGTCAGTGCGAGTATTATGAAGGTTCTTGATGCCAGTGGACCTCCCGGACATCCAGCATTGTCTCCCAGTGCTAAAAGCTCCACTCGGACGCTAGGAATTACCGCTCTGAGCTTCTCGAATGATGGCGAGGTATTTTAGCTTGAGCTGGATAAAAAACTCTAATCGCTCGTTTGCATGCTCCAGGGTCTTGTAGCTTTCTCACATCAAGGATTGATACTTCGATGGTGGTCGGTTGGCGCTGCTTGGTGGGACAAACTGAGCCGCTCCACCGTGCCCGTCCAGTGCACAAAGCTAGTTCTCTTACCACCCTCGCCAGGATTCTCCCCAAAATCATCCAGCAGTAGCATTATCGGAAATTTGAGTGGATCGAAGAATCTCGAGGAAGTGGTAATCTTCGCGCCTTGTTGCTTTTGTCAATCTTATCTTGTGCTTTGCAGGAGGAAGAAAGCGAAAGCGAGGAGACGATTGATTTGTCCTTTCGCTTGCATTGGAAGTCGGACCGAATTGTAATTCTCAGCCGCGGCAACCACCAAGTCGGGGTGTTTCAGCTGTGACCATCTTTTACAGCCACAAATATCTTTTATTCACGTTAAAGTCTAGACTATCGAACCAGCAAATAAGGTACTCTTGCGTTTCTAAATAAAGGTCTCTCTAAACCTTTCGTGTCGTCGTAGAACATATCAACACTCGCCACAAGCTCCAAAATCAAAATGGAACTATCGTGGCCCCAAGGTGGAAATCTGGGGGGATTCATTGGAAGCTCCCGAGGAGATCCTGGTGGAGTCATTGGATCGCATGGCTGTGTAGGAGAGTGAAGATGATCGGCTCAAGTTCTCTGGAACGTGAGCGTTTGAGTACCCCGCCAGCACCGCGACGACGTGAGGCATAGACGGCCGCGCCTGAGGCAAGTCTTGAGTACACATGAGCGCCAGTGTCACCAGCTGCAGCGCCTGGCTGTTGGAAACTTCGTTCTCCAGTTTCGGGTCCACAAAGCCGCCAAATAGTCCTCCTGTGTCAGCGTGAAGCTGCCATGCCTGGAAAACAATTCCGCGAGCCTTACAAATCTAAATACAAACACTAATTTTTTCAAGTACCTCGTCCACCAGTGATCTGTCTCGGTTTCTTTTGCCACTCACGGTTTCCAGAATGACGATTCCATAGCTGTAAACATCGATCTTGTCGCTCAGCTGACCATTGAGTGCGTACTCTGGCGCCATGTAGCCACTGCAAGATCATCGAAAGCATGTTGTAAAACATCAAGTACTATGGAACTTACTATGTTCCTGCAGCTTTGGTGGTTAGAACCTCCAGCTGATGGGACGATTCGAACAGCCTTGCCAATCCAAAGTCGGCTATCTTGGCCTCGTAGAACTCATCCAGGAGAATGTTGCTCGGTTTGATGTCCCTGTGTACTATTCGTATTTGTGAGTCTTCGTGGAGATATGCTAAACCACGAGCAGTTCCCAAGAGAATGTTATGGCGAGTTTCCCAGGACAGGGGCTTCTCTACAGGGCCTGAGACACGGCCAGCCAGCTTCAATACAATCTGTAGAAGTATAAAGAGATCAAACTTACCGAACAAAGCGTTTTCCAAACTGTTGTTCTTGAGGAGCTCATAGACGAGAAGCCTTTCTGTGCCTTCCGTAGAACATCCAAGCAGCCTTACCAAGTTCCGATGCTGCACGTTGCTGATTGCCTTGACTTCGTTCAGAAACTGAAGCTCACCGTGCTTGGAGGTGACGGTGAGCTTTTTGATCGCCACTTCGGATCCATCTGGAAGATATCCCTGTTCAGGAAGAGATCCATGAGTTTTCACTGCTGCAAAAACAATAAAAACTTAACCTTGTAAACAGCACCAAAGCCACCTTCACCGAGCTTGTGGCTTTCGTCGAAGTTTGCAGTGGACGATTTCAGCATCCGATATGGGAACGTAACTGGCCCGCGATGCAAGGTACTTTGTAAGTCATTGGCTATCGCAGAAATGAAAATTCGTAAGTGCTTCCAAACAAGCTGGCTTTAAATGAATTTACCAAATTTACCATTTTTTCGCCACCTCCAATTCATACCAAGAGCTATACCAGCAACTAGCAGCACTGCGGCGATTACTCCCACGATTATGCCTACATTTCTTGCTTTGTTGCTACCTTCAGAAAGACAACAAGGTTTAAAAATATAACAAACAATAAGAATGAAGAACAATCACCTCCGCCAGAAGTGGAAACCGCGGTACTGCTGCTTGCGTTGACGGGAACTCCACCAAAAAACTTGAAACTCTCGTACTGCATATTGCATTCAGCCAGGTAGCAAGCTCCTCCATCTCTGCCATTGCAAGTATTGGACAATGAGCTTCTGGCTTTCTCCAAGCAGGTCGCGCAGTCAGAAGTGCTCAGATCACGAACACATTGTCCCAGAACGTACGCGCTGTTGTCGGGAGAAGTTCCAGCAACAGCTATCATGAAGCCACCAGCACTACCTGGAATACGGTCTCTCAGAAACGCAAAACCGGTGTCTGTGTTCGAACGGTACTGGCTGGAGTTACTGATGCCGGACGAGCAGTTCACCAGAGCCGAGTCGATTCCAGAGTAATTCGAAAAGAAGTAGTGATCTTCGTAGCGTAGAAAACACGTCTCTTCCTGCACCCGTCCCCCCTTTGTAGAATTTCTGACGCAGGATCCATTGAGAGAGTTGATGGCAGTCGAAGCGCAGGCATTGCAGTCGCTGGAGGAAATGTCTCCACGGCATTGTAGGAGGCCAAACACTGTGTCAACTGTAGAGCCATTCTTGTTGCTGTTTATGATCACCGTCTTGTAATCCGTGGTGTTTGCCAGAGAACCAAAAGCCTGGATGATATTCCTGCGATACTGCTGGCTAGTAAACGTGTAGAGATCTGAGCATCGTGTGGAATTCTTTGATGTCAGCAGCTGGCCGCTAGCAATTCTGTACGTTGGAATAAAGAGGAGGATGCACAGCTTCACAATAACCAAGAGCCTAGCCATTGCATTGCTCGAGCTCCGCTTCTCATTTCATTGCCGTGTCAAAAGACTTACTTGACCGCATGCTTCTACTGATGGGTCCACCGATGCTGAAGAAGTCCACAGAACATAGTTGGCTCATGTCATTATGCAATCTGGATTGTAGTGGCAAGAATCATGAACCAAGAATTCTAAAGATCATACTGTGTCGTTTCCAGATAGAGTCAAGTCTTCAGGAACTCGCTCGACAAAATAGCTTTTGCCTTGAAAACGAAGTGGTTCGTTTCCCCACGAGGTCCAGTTTGCGTTCATTTCCCTCGCGAACAGCTCCAAAGCTCTCACCGGTTTCGGTGCAAAATCTGCAAGAAGTACTGTTCTTTTTGTTAAGTTTCGAAAGGAGACAGGGGAAGGATACCGCCAAGCGGGGGCTTCCGCGAATGCTGGCCTGGTACAGTAATAGCGACGCGTCTGTGAGGAACATCGTTGTGGTCCTACATAAAATACAGAACTTTAAGCAAACGAAAAAACGCAATCTTGCCTGCATGAGAGTACTGGCCACCAGTAAACATTCGTATGGCTTATGATGGTTTAAATCCAGTTCGCTAACCATCGTTCCCGCGTCAGTTATCTGCAGCTTTCCAAAGTTAGAAACCAAAGTTCCAAAGAAAATGCCACGACCTTGAGCCAGTACCACACGCCGACTGGAATTAGTTTCCATGCAGGAAAAAGCTCCTTCTCTACAAACTGGTGAAGCTTTTCTCGGTTTGTTATCCATAAGCCTATCAGAGCACCGCTGCTGTGTACCAATTGTTGCAGGGGAAGAGACAAGAGATACTTATTTGGTAGAGTTGGATAACTAAAAAGGAAAAGAACGAAGTTAGTGAAAGCGAGAATGAAAACGGAAAGTTACATTGATCTTCGGTGGACGCTCTTGTTCTCCCAGGGAGGATCAATAATGATAAGATTATAACCTGTTGATGGTGAGTCTGACACGAGCCTACAAGTTTGTGAAAAAATACATCTAAACAGACTTTCTTGCCTGGAATTAGCCGGTGAATTTCAGAGAAGTCGGTCTGCAAAAACAGTATGTAATTAACAAAACATTTCAAATGCAGAACTTACCATGAGAAACCGACTGTTTTTCGGAAGAAGGAAGTCTGAGCCAGCGCTTGAAGCGACTTCCTCCGCGGAGGAGCTAGCTTCCACTAGATTGTTAAAGAGCGGGACACATTTTCCTGGACTCGAAAGTTTGGGAAGTTGTTAGAAGGAAGCAAGCAAAACATTAGTTCGAACATGCTCCCACCTTGTGAGGAAAGCGTGATATCGTAGAGTGGAGCTTGAAATGTCTGAGACAAAGCTATAAAATCACTGTTGTCCTCCACTTTTGCATTGCTTGTTTTGAGTTTTACCATCTCTTTCAGCTTTGCTTGCGCGGGTTCATTGGACATAAATGCCTTGTGAGACTCTAGCAGAATCTCTCTTGCCTCCTGATGAAAAACACAGACAATCGATCAAATCCACCAAGAACAAACACCACGGGAAGAAATTACGAGAAACGAACAGAAAAAGAGTATCGAAGGAGTGAGAAAAAGAAAACTAGCACCTGGTGGCGCTGCTGAGCTAGAACCTCCTTCGGATTAAGAACAGCTTTCTTCTTCTTCCTCTTTCTCTTCTCGCCAATGCACTGCTCACGCTCGTGATTTCTCACATTCCGTGCGTAATACGTGCTGGATTCGAGGGCAAAATCGACATACCCAGAGCTGAGGAGGGCTGGCGGATCGATGAAGACGGCATCCACTGGCGCGCCTGGAATGCGAAAAACTCCCTCGTCATCCATAAGCCCTAAATGTAGCTTATTGTTTTAATTTTAAAATAAAATTGACAATGTAAATCAAATCTCTTACTTAAGAAGGTTTTTAGTTTTCTTAAGCAAACCTGTAAAGAGAGTGAGTGAATATACTTAAAATATGCTTGGATATTCTAGAATTTTCTATTATTTAATGGTTGTTATTCATTTAGATTAATTTTGTATTTATAATTTATAAACTTTTCTAAACACTTTCCAGTATATTCTAGTTTATTCTACCATCTAATGGTTGATATTCAATATAATTAATCTTGTGTTTATAAATTATAAACATGTTTATAACTATAAATTTCCATTGCATTAATAAATAGAAATAATACTATTATTAAGTAAGCCCAAGTGTTGTTTCATGTAATGCATAGCAAATTATTAATTTTTTTTAAAACATTATCAATAATTTATATAAAATATTTGAGAAATACATTAAGTTCAAGATATCAGAATAAGTATGTAATTGGGGTTTAGACCCTTTCTTATTTATAAAAATGGATGGACCAAATTGGGTGTCTATTATGGGATTAAATACATAAAGCACTTGGATCAAATGTGAAAATTAAATAACATAGATGCCATTCATAGGGCTAATATGTTCTTTAATAGACAAAAGTGCAAGCCTGACAAGAGAGATTTGATGCCAGTAAATTTATGAAAGTTGTGAGTGAGACTTCTCTAAGTAGTTAAAGGTGTGGTTAAATAACTAAAGTATAATGGAAAATTTAACTGCTTACATAAAGGCTAGTATGACTAAAGAAGGTTAAACCCACATGATAAGTGATAATATAATTACTGAGGAGCCCAAAGCTGAAGTAAACATGGATGGACAAATAGGGTGACTTGATTAAATGTTCAAAAGTCGGCTATAACTCCCTTGGGAAATTAAATAGACATAAATGGACAAATATAGTAATTTATTGAAGTGTTCAAAAGCTAGATTTAACTTCCTTAGGAAATGGAATAATTGATGCTCCCAATCTAAGTGTGAGTAACTGTAATGCATGTGATCATGGAATGAAATTTGGATATACTGTCATTATGGATCTTTGGAACCTTGAGGGATAAATAGGGATAAAATAGTCACTAAGGGCTCTTTCATTAAACAATTGCCTCTTTTCCAGTTGGTTTAAAGGGAGAGAGATAAAGTGCGTTACATGTGGTATTAAAGTAAATAATGGGTTTGATTCCCATTGATTATTGGCTACTTAAAAAATATAATATACATTTGAGTAAGGTATATTCCTACTCCTAAATTTGAAATTATACATATTTGTAAGCAATTAAAGAGAACAACTTGAGAGACGATCCATGGGGTTCAAATATAAAAGGAAAGGGCCCATGAACAAGAGTGCACCCCTTTTTCCAATCGGTTAAGATATTTGGGGTTAAGCATCCTTGGGTTTGAATAATACTAGGTTTGGTGACCTCCCGAGAAGTTCAAACTCAGGAGTTTACATTTGGTATCAGAGAGGGGTCTCAGGTTTGACTTTGTTAGTTGGCTTAGGGGAATCGCACCACATGTTGATTGATATTTGGGAAGTCTAGTTTGCTTCAGTTGGGCTCGACCTGAGAGGTAGGGTGTCAAGAGAGCGGGGCTCTCAAAAGAGCTACGGCTCTTAACTTCTGTTCACGAGGGTGTGAACTTGCAGGGAAGCGTGGTAGATTGTAAGCAACCAAAGAAAAAAACTTGAGAGATAATCCATGAGATTTAAATATAAAGGGAAATGGCCTATGAACAAAAGTGCACTCCTTTTTCCAATCGGTTAAGGGTTTTAGGATATTTGGGGTTTAAGTGTCCTTGGGTTTGAATAATACTAAGCTGGGTGACCTCCCGGGAAGTCCAAACTCAGGAGCTTACATTTGGTATTAGAAAGGGGTCTCGGGTCTGACTTTGTTGGTTGGCTTAGAGGAATTACACCACATATTGATTGACATCTAGTAAGTCCAATTTGCTTTGGCTGGGCTCAACTCGAAGAGTAGGGTGTCAAAAGAGTGGCAATATTGGGCATCCATATATACATTCTTCCTTTTATGTGGAGTATCCACAGACAAAGGTAAAATAGTTGATCTACACAATAGAAAGATTGGTAGATTCTATGTGGAAATAGAGGTGTTGGATGACTAGTTGCCTCACATGGAATAATTGGTTTACACAATGAAATGATTGGTAAATTTAGTGCAGAAATGGAGTCAATAAGGATATTGACATATTTGAAAGCGCATGTGATCATAGGATGAGATTTAGATAAATTGTCACCATGGATCCTTGGAACCTTGGGGATAAATGGGGATAAAATAGCCACTAAAGGCTCTTTTATCAAGTAATTACCCATTTTCTAATTGGTTTAAGGGGAGAAAGATAAAGTATGCTACAGTAACACTACCTATTTGAATACTTTATATAGCTTATCGAAACCTTGCTCTAACCACATGGTTGAGGCACCTTAGAGGTAGAAGTAAAGGGGAATACTTACAAGGCTTGAGTTGGGTTATAGTGTTTTAAAATATCATCTTAAGTAGAAAGGTAGAGGAATAATCCTCTTGCTTAGTGATAAAAAATATGGTCACGTGATGAAGAAGTTTTAAAAGCTAATAAAATTTAATGATCACGCCTTTAAGGCCTTATTCAATTGCAATGTTAGTAAATATTGTTGTGGACGAAAAGAGACTTGGTAGGGATAAAAGGAGGGATATTAGGGGAGGCATCTTAAAGATTTTAAGATGTAATAATAGGATGACCACTTTTAGATGGATGGCCTAATTTTGGAGAGATGAGACTATAGTGCAAATGTCTTAGGCTACCAATGAAATAAAGGCAAATTGACATAGCCTTAGCTAAACAAATTAAGATATCAATAATACTTTTATGTGTTTAAAGTGGGATTGAACACATAAAACATTTAGACTAAGTGAGATTACATCTGTGAGATAACAAGTACCCCAAGATGGATAAGGTTGTGAATGAGACCTTCCAAGTGGTCAAGGGCATAGTTAAATGACTAAAGTACAATAGAAAATTTAATCACTTATATATTTATATACTATAATATGATAATGAATATATTATCTAGATAGGGTAATATATATATGTATTTAGAAACTTTACACTATCCTCCCTCTAAATATAATTATGTAAAAGCTTTTGTGTATATATAAGGAATAGAACCAGAAAAAATTCTAAAAAGCTAAATTTATTATTACCCAAAGAGATTTATATAACTTCATCTTATATTTTAAATTAAATTTTTAGTTATTTATTTACTAGATACTGAAAAAAGGGATAGAATTAAATTCCCAAGTGTGTAGTCAAAGAACAACCCCAAAACATCCAAATCCCAACATCAAAACCATTATGTAAAATAGAGCCAGAATCTAGTATTATTTCAATATACTAGTCACTTAGCATGAGAATATAGGTAATCCACTACAAAATAAATGTAAAATGAATAATAATTTGTTGTCTGATGCATGTAGCAATGTTTAGTTTGCTTAAAAGTAGTGTTATTCCTATTTATTAATCTAAATGATCAAATGGAAATTTATAATTATAAACATTTTTATATTTTATATACACAAGATTAATCTTATTGAATGTCAACCATTAAATGGTCAAATAAACTAGAATATACTAGTGTGAGTGCATGGAATATGGAAAGGAAATACAGAAATGTGCATATCAATTAGCCCAAAAACCCTAGCTTATATACAGGAGCGAGTGGTCCGGATTGAAACTAATCCAACGGCTACCAAAATCCCACTACACTAATATTAGTATACGGCATTGTAGCCGTACACTTGGCCCTCACATATCCCCTCCTCTCGGAATAATGGAAGGCAGTCAGGGTTCTCTTGTAAAACCCCAATAGCAGTTGCAAAGGTGCTAACAAGAGCACCAACTTCCACCCAACGAGTCAAGTAGTCAGAAGCAATAATAACATACTCATTGCCAGCAGTCGATCGTGGAAAAGGTCCCATAAGATCAAATGCCACCAACTCAAACGGACGGGAAACTGCAATTGACTCCAACCGTCCTTCCGTAGCACAAGGGGGAGTATTACAAGCTTGGCACCAAACGCAGTTACGCACATACTGGATAACATCACGTCGCATCTCCGGCCAATAGAAAGACCTGCGCAGCTTTTCGGTCACACGACGATGTCTTATATGCCCATATAGAACAGGAGAATCATGGTAGGCATGGAGAAACCACGGAATAAAGATAGAAGGCACCACCAGCCGTAAAGGATCATCAGGATCCGTCCCCACAAAATAAAGGAGGCCATCTTCAAGACGATATTGAGAATGTAAATGCCGAAAAGGCAAGTCATCAGCAAGTGATGCAGGATTCTCAAATGCATCTCGAAGCCTTCGAATCCACAGCTCAATATTTTGAGCCTCACGAACCTCATCAAGAGAAGGTAGATTTTGCTCTGCACTTTGTGGACACTGAACGTCAAGTACAGCAACCGCCGATGGCATAGAATCCTCGTCTAGAAAATCCATAGATGCTGGAACAACAGGCTTATCAGAAACATAAGAAGAGAGCGGAGAAGGAAGAAGATCTCAAGAAAGAACATTAGCATCAGCCATAGAACTCTCTGGGCGATGAACAACATCAAAATTATATATCTGAAGCTTCAAAGCCCACCGAGCAGTACGACCAACCAGGTTCTTTCGCTTCAATAATGAAGTAACGGCAGCATGATCACCTTCATGTAATGTCCAAGAACCATGTAGATATGCATGAAGTTTCTCGAAACCCCAAACTGCCGCTAAACACTCCTTCTCTGTCGTGGAGTAGTTCACTTCTGCTAGTTGTAACGTACGGCTTATATATGCAATGGGATGACGCTGACCAAGCACACTCGGGCTTTCTTGCATCAACACACCTCCAAGACCAATATCAGAAGCATCTACGCGCAAAATAAAAAGTTGAGTGTAGTCAGGATATGCCAAAACCGGAGGAGTCGTTAACAGCTCTTTGAGATTCACAAACGCCTGCTCACAATCTGAAGACTAGATGAAAGATGACGTTGATGACTTTAACAACACTTGCAACGGTGCAGTGCGATCAAAAAAATGATCCACAAAACGACCAAAATACTGCACCTTGCCCAGGAAGCACTGCACATCATTCACACACTTCGGAGTAGGGAACTTTAGAACGGCTACAAGTTTGTCAAGATCAACTTGCAAACCTTCACGAGAAATACGGTACCCAAGATAAGTTGTGTCCTTGGATCCAAACACGCACTTCGACCGCTTCAGCTTTAAACCAACATCTTGTAGCCGATCCAACACTTTACACACATCACGAATGTGCTCCTCTCACATCCCCTCCGAGTGAATCAAGACATCATCAATAAAGTCAACAGTCACCTCTGGCATATCACAAAGAACCTCGTCCATTATCCGCTAGAAAGTTGCTGGAGCATTGTTCAAACCAAACGGCATCACTAAGAACTCGTACAAACCAAATGGTGTATGAAAAGCACTCTTAGGAATATTTTCTTCTGCCATCGGTACTTGCCAGTACCCAGAAGCAAGATCGAGCTTGGTGAACCAACGACTTTGCCCTAGACGATCCAAGAGATCAGCCGTGTGAGGAAGAGGGTACACATCTGGGATCGTTACTTCATTTAACGGACGATAGTTGATGCAGAAACGAATACTCCCATCAGGCTTCATCACAATATGAGGTTCACATGCCCAAGGACTCCGCGACTTCCGAATAACACCCTTCTCTAACATCTCCTTGACGTTTGCACGTAAAATCTTGATCTCCTTGGGTGACCGACGACGAACAGGAACCTTGATTGGATGAGCATCCCCAGTTGGAATTGGATGACGTGTGGCAATCTTGGCCCCAAAGGATAGGTCAAATTCAAAGAGATCAGAATACTCCTTCATGAGCTGATCAACAGCTACAACACAAAGATCTTCGGAGGGATCGGAAAAGGGAAGAGCAGAACAAGATAGAAACATAGGAGGAAATAGTGGGGAAACAAAAGTAATAGAAGCAGAGGTAGAAGTAAAGGGACAAAGAGGTACGGAAGTGAGAGGAATGGATGAAACATAAGGAAGTATGAGACAAGGGGGAGAAACCTCAAAGTCACACTTGGCATGATTGCGCTGCAATCAATCTATACCAAGAATGAGGTCAAAAGCTTGACTCAGCACCACCCGCAACGACTGCAACTCAAGCTCGAGATCGCCCACACGCACAACCAGGTTCGCCTCATCTCGTGCACATGCATGTGTATGGCCATTGCCATAAAGAATGAAAACTGGATCTACCGCATGACGCAAGTGTAGACAACAACGTGTGGCAACAGGTCGAGCAATAGAAGATAAACTCGAACCTGTATCAACCAACACGGAGAGAAGAATAGGAGACCTCTTGTTATAAAAACGAGCTTGGAAAGTAAACACTGGATGAACCGGTGCCGAGTGAACCCCTTAATGATACTCTCGAAAGAAAAATGGAGGGGTCACTAACTTATTCGCGCAAGGTCCCTTCATTACTCGCGTGACTCCTCGTTTTCCGGATGCACCTCGGTGTCCAAACTTTCCACCGCAGCAACACCAACAGGACGTTGCTGACGCCAAGGTCTCCATCTAGGAAATGGAGGTCGCCAATCCGGAAAGCATCGACAACACCGATAAGTATGACCAACTTCATCACACGCCCAGCAACGAACATCACGACCACGACCACGTCCTCGCCCTTGTCCGTGGACTCGAGTAGCAGCAGCATCAACCTCCATTGGAACAGGACCATCACTCATAGGAAGTGGAGCTGAAGGACGTGTAGCAAGAAGTGGAAGAGGCGACGTCTCATAACGTTGTGCCAAGCGAAGAGCATCGTCAAGGGTGGTAGGAGCAAGTGCATGCACAAGGCCAACAAGATCTTGACGAAGTGCTGGCCACAACATTCCTAGCTTGATCCGCTCCGACATATTAGGCTCCGCACGAAGCAAAAGACTTCGGAAACGAACGCCAAATTGCATCACCGACTCAGATGGCCCTTGGCGAAGACAATGCAATTGTTGGAAGGCATCGTCACAATCGTCAGCATGTCCGAAGGCGCGTTTGAAGACGTCCGGAAGAACACTCCAATCCCCACGAGTGGCCGCACTCAATCCATTGTACCACTACAATGCCGTCCCTTGGAGACACGTGGGAAACTCACGCAAACGTCGAGCATCATCCCAAGAATGATATGTAGCAATCACCATGAAGTGATCGAACCAATGGTACACATCATCCCCAGGATTCCCAAGAAAGAACTCTGGCCAAACGCGAGGATTGGCACCAAGAGCAGGAGGAGTTGGACCACGTGCTGTGAATGCCACTATCAATTGAGTTTGGTTGTTCAATTGCAAGTGCATAGCATCAAGCAATTGAACCAACTGCTACTCTAGAGTCAAAGGAGGAGATTGCGAATCGGCCATGAAGATGAACGAAAAAAAAAAGAGCAAAAGAAGAGAAATGACAAAAAGCTGGAAAGAAATGGTAGATCTAGACAATGCAAAAAGCTAGATCTAAACCAAAATCCTGAAAGGAAAGAACAAAAGAAAGGAAATGGAAAAAGCTAGATTTAAACGATGCAAAAGCTAGATCCAAACTGAAATTTCAAATCCAAGCACTCCCCAGGGACAATCAAAGGTGCCCCTCACCTCCACCAATGTGAGTGCATGGAATATGGAAAGGAAATACAGAAATGTGCATATCAATTAGCCCAAAAACCCTAGCTTATATATAGGAGCGAGTGGTCCGGATTGAAACCAATCTGATGGCTACCAAAATCCCACTATGCTAATATTAGTATACGGCATTGTAGCTGTACACTTGGCCCTCACACTAGGAAGTTTTTAAGAAATTTTATAAATCATAAATACAAGATAAATTTAAATGAATAACAACCATTAGATGGTAGAATATCCTAAAATATCCTAGCATATTTTAAGTATATCCCTTATAGGTTTGCTTAAGCAAACCAAAAACTTCACCTAGTTAATATTGGAAATGCAGTACATTTCAGAACAAATATGATAGAACAAGTCAACATAGCATGTCTAATTTATAAGGCAATCAGCCATCCTATCCCAATTATACATTTGGGAATGCCCCCTACAAAGATAGTGTCGTACTAGCAATGCTACTTTTTGTGTTAATATGAAGCCACTGCCACAATACACATAATTTCTTTAGCATTATCCAGCTTCTATGACTCTACAGGGATACCCCAAGCTGCTCATGTTTGACCCATCCCAAAGTATACAATTCACCAGTAGTTGAAAACATTAGAGCTCTAGCCTGAATTGAAAGAATAAAGCTCTCCATAAACCATCAACAACAGGAAAGTGCTCATATCTAGCACCTATGGAATGTTGTACCTGCTGTAAATTTTATGTTCAATCTCCCATTTATAAATGCTGTAATATTTATCGCAGATTATTTTTTTATTTTACTAAATAAAAAAAAAAAAAACGATTGAGAGGATCCAAATTGATGATGCATGCAGATTAGTCTCCAAAAAATTCCTTTTTCTCCACACTTTAAGATAATGAGAGTGTGGTACCTGTATTAAGACTTGGCATCTTCATATGCAAGAAATGGTACATAAGCATTTAATTGATTACTAAATTCTTTTCCTGGCTAGTGCTGCCAGAAAATGGAATTGATTTCTTTTGACTAGTATGATGTTTTTGATCAAAATTAGGTACTATAATAAGACAAATATATAGTGTGATAGAATACACTAAGTGCACTTATATGAAGCTTAGAATAGAACCAATAAAAATAAGGTTTTCAAAACTAGCAATGATTTATATATTTGGGCCATATATAAATATTAGGTCGTAAAGATTATTTTAAATAATTTGTTATCAAATGTATTGTTTCAATAAGATTACGATAGAAAAAATAAAGTATTTTAGAAATATATTTTTCTTACAAGATTTTTTATTTTGTTTATCTATATCAATCGGTCAAGTAAATAGAATAAAGACATATTAATATTAATATTAATGTATATTTACAGATGAATCAATTTTTTAGGTTAAATAAATCCTTCAGTCCATACTTATCACTTTTTTATGTTTTATTTAATTTTTGTAGTATACAATTTACTACTGCCCCAATTAAACATGAAACTATTGGAAGAATTGGAATTTTAAATCCACATGAAATTGATAATGTTATAGAACCTGTGACAAATGAACTAAAATATAAAACACCCTGAAAACATATGGTAATAATATTAAAGTACTAACTTCTAAAGGATTCATTGATATCATTATTAAAACAAAGTATCAATGTAGTATTACATCTACACCTGAAACTGTTAATGGTGAAAGTTTAAAATTAGGTTTGAAAATCTTTTATATGGTAGTATTAGTTCTTTAAAGTAAACTTATCTGACTTTTTTGAAAGGGAAACTGTTAATTATTTTATACAATATAAACTCAGAGGCAGTCCTGGACTTTTATTGAAAAAAGAATTATATTATAACTTTTATTTTAATAATGATTTTTACTGCAATCTTAAAACTAGTAGTTTGATTTTTGGTTTTAAGTTATTTACTGATAACTTTTTGATATCTCCAAATGGTAAAAATCTATTGCTATTGGATTCTACTTGTAGTCTTGTATTATATTCAGGAAATACTTTAATTTGGAAAACTAAAAGTCCTTACGAAAAGGTTTTCCAAAATTGTTTTCTAGTCTTACAACTTGACCATAATCTGGTTTTATATGATAATAAAGAATCCATGTGACATAAAGATAATTATTGTGAATTACCAATATTATTTACTCAGAATGACTGTAATTTACTAATATATTTTGCAAATTGAAACAATGATCAAACTATTTACATTTTTAGGATGTAATGCCATGGTCACATGTTTGTGCTGCTCAAAGTATCACAACTAGTGTTTTCCAGTGATAGAGTTGACGCCTGCCGCGACTACATAACTTCAGAGTGTAAATGTAAGTTGTTATGGTCTTCAGACAAAGCGTATAATATATAAAGCCGAACTTGGAACGGTTGGTAGGCACGATTGATCATGTCAAACCTCGAGACTGCCAAGAATTTGCTAGAAAATAAAAATTAAAAGCTGCACTGTGTTCTCCATATGGTATCCACACTTGAAAGCCCTTGCTATATAGCTTGGTTTCTTTCTCTAGGGCTTAAAGCAGCAATGGGTTTCGGTGTGCACGTCCTTGACGCTGTGGAGCACCACACGCACACGGTCATTCTTCTCCACGGCCGCGGCAGCAACGCTGAGGAGTTTGTGGAAGACCTCCAAGGTATGACCACGTCCAGCGGGCAATCGCTGTTTGCCCACTTCCCAGGCGTTCGCTGGGTGTTCCCAAGCGCGCAAACTCTCTGGTCGAGCCAGTTCTTGGAGGCGATGAGCACCTGGTTTGATGCGCCGTCGCTGACGGACATGAGCAAGAACAAGCACCTCCAGGTCCCCGGATTGAAGAGCTCGGTGGAGTTCGTGCGTGGGGTGATCCAAGACGAGGTCGCGCGTCTCGGTGGTGACGCCGCCAAGGTGGTGCTGGGCGGTATCAGCCAGGGACAAGCCACGGCGCTGCACGTCCTGCTGGGTGGAAGCCACAAGCTCGGAGGATTCGTGGGTGCTAGCGGATGGCTTCCTTTCGCGGACGAAGTGGAAGGACTCGGTTCTCTCGCAGAGGTCTCTTCCCATTTTCGTGGAAAGCTTGGGCTGGAATTGGACGAAGAGATTCAAGGTGGCGGGGTTGAGGAGACGCCGGTTTTCCTGGGACATGGCACCGACGATGAGATGGTGGACGTGAAGTTTGGGAGGCAAGCGCGTGACGTGCTCAAGGCTGCGAAGGTGAAGAACTTGACGTGGAAGGAGTACGTGGGTGCCGAGCTTGACGGGCACTGGTTCAAGGAGCCGGAAGAAATGGACGACATTGTGGCGTTCCTCAAGGACTGCTTTGTTGATTCCTTGGGTAGTGATCTCATACAAGTGAAGCTATAGTTCCATTTGAGTGGTGATCCGATCAGGTAAAGCTATATTTCCATGATCCAAACAAGCGACGCTATAGTTCTCAAAATAAGTGAAGCTATAATTCCATTTTCCTTGTGACCTCTTCCAGATTTGAATTTTAGGGCTTGGCTATGGCCGTGTGGAGCTGGGGGGCGGGAACGCAGGGCCAGCTTGGATTGGGGACGATGATCGACGCACTGCTGCCACAAGCCATGGATCCGCCACTTCGAATTCTGGACATGGCTTGTGGAGGCGCCCATGCCGCAGCGATTTTGGGTATGGTGTTCGCGAGATTTTGTTTGACTCTGGATTGATCTCTCTTGTATGGAGATGGAGGACGTGTGGCGACGTGGGGGCGAGGATTGATTGGTCACGAGGGCGATTCCGAGAAGGATGCTGCCGCTGTTGTTGCTGTTCCAAGTGTAGTAGAATTTTTTGGAGGTCACAGAGTTTGTGAAGTAGCTGCTGGATGGAACCACACCGCATTTGTCACTGGTACGATAGATCAATTCTCTTCTTCTTTCTTTGTGACTTTTCTTCTTCTTTTCTTTTCCCTCCAAGAATCCGGGGAGCTTTTCACCTGTGGAGATGGAGCTTTTGGACAACTCGGCCATGGAGACTTTGTAAGTCGAGGAACTCCCTGTAAAGTTCTGGCTCTTTCCAATGCTTTCAAAGTTGCCTGTGGAATGCGCCACACACTGGTTCTCTCCGGTAAAAATTTTCTTCTTGCTTGGTTGCGTGCTTTGCATCCAAGTCGTGAGTGAATCTATGTATCTGTTTCTTTCTCTTTTATCTTCTAACAATGAGGGATGCAGGAGAAGGTGATGGTCGAGTTGTCAAAGCTTTTGGACTAGCCAAGCGTGGTCAGCTCGGCAGCCTTTCGTCCAAAGAGCTTAACAAAGTGGCTTCTCCCCAAGCAATTCCATCGCTCGACTCCTACGGTGTTTCGATTGTGGCAGCAAATGGAGACCACAGTGCAGCTTTGAGTGGTGAGTCCTCAAAGAAAATTTGTTTCTCCAGGAAGTATTTTCCATCTTTTGGCAGGCAGTGGCCAGCTTTATCTCTGGGGAAAAGCATTTGATGATCAATCGGGTGCTTACGTACCGTTCCTCGCAAGTGAAGAGCTTAAGTTCCACCGAGTTTCTCTCGGCTGGAACCATGGCCTTGGTCTTACAGGTACCACACTCTGGTACCATTTTAACCCGTTTTTGTAAGCAGTGTCCTGCAGAGGACGGGGAAGCTATTTCTTGGGGGACTAATCGGCATGGTCAACTCGGATCCTCTAGATGGTTCGTTTTTCCTTTATTTCTTGGTTCGTTTCAAAACAAGAATATAATCAGTGACAAATGTTGCAGCATAAGCGAAAGGTCGAACATCAAGTTTTATAGAGTACAAGGGTTGGAAAAACACAGAGTAGTTTCCATATCTGCTGGATCCGAGCACTCTGCCGCTGTTGATGGTTTGTGGAGAGCTTTGATCTTTTTGTTGATGCTAAAGGTCTAATGTTTTCAGCTGCTGGTGACCTGTATACGTGGGGATGGGGCGAACACGGGCAGCTTGGGCTTGGCCATGTAAACGACGAGAGGCATCCTTGTAGAGTAGTAGTTGGACAATGCCAAAGAAGTCGTGTATGTTGTGGCAGTGGCTTCACGTTTGCATTTTGCAATTGACCTGTAGGACATTGTTATAACTTCGGTATACTCGAATACAATTCCCACAGAATATATAAACATTTGCTTATTTAAAATTTAAATTTTTATTACTTGCTGTAATTTAGTAAAGTTTAACCATAAACTTTTAACTTTCCATTTTAATCTCATGGAATATACTTGCAGAAGTTATATGAAACACCACAATTTAGTTTGCTTGAATGCTGCTTACGGGCAAAACATTGCAAGGCTCCAACTGTTGTTTGCAAGCTCCTCAGAAAGATTTGAAATACGTGATACTCTGTCGTGAAAGTACAGCATCTAGAGTACCCCAAACTCTCGTTCTATTACATGCCAGAGTGTAGCATAGTGTCGCAGGCAGTAGTGCGATCCAAGATACCAGATTCCCTTCTGGATTGCAAGAAACAAAGCTTTAGCGAGTTCTATGTGGCCCAAGCTAGAATATGATGTTAGGATTAAATTGTAGCATATACGCAAAGTGGGCATCATGCGGATGAAAGCAAGCATTTCCAGTCTAGATTTCAGTCCTGGTTTCAATCACAAGTCCAAGCCAATGACCCCTGTTGTAAGCCTAGACTCCAGTTGTAACTTTTCACTGCAGCATCGTGAAATGCTACAAATGATGCGATTCTGATATTCGTATCGACGTCAGCAAATGTACAAAACTCATAGAAACAAAACTCTGGTAACTGCACGCGCAGTTCAGACCAGTAAAAGTGCAGGATCTTCGTTCCTGATGACATCCTCTGGAAGAAATATTACCCGTAAACATATTGAAAAGGAGACGTAAACAAACTTACCAGGAGAGGCATCAAATACGAAACTGAACAACTGCTGGTAAGGAACCGATCGCTTCTGCACCACAAGTGCCAGTTTCAAAGCCGAAGCAGAGTGTGCTGCAAAATTCCCGCTCTCTTGATCAGTATTCGGCCCATAGCGAGTCAGAGCCAGGACATTCGGCGACAACCCCCGAGCCTTCCAGAAAGTGTTTGTAGCTCGGAACTTTCCAGATGCTCGACTCCGTGAGGTTCCACAGTTTCCCAAGGTACTGGGCTTGGAAGTCTAGAAAGTTTTGCACGAGCAAGCTACGAACCTTGTTCCTGACAAATTCGTGCAGAACACGAATCAGCAGCTCGTCCGACAAGAGATACTTGAGTCGCTGGTTCTCAGAGGCGAGCCTGTTTAGCTTCTCCTCAGTGTCCTTGATCCTTTGAGAAAGCTGAGCTATCACGTCTGGCGCTTCCTCCTGGGGCGCTTCCTCATGAGGTGCTGCCTCCTGGGACTGGACAACTTTGGCTGTGTAAAAACAGCCTTAGTGTTACCGAAGGGGAAGTAAACGAAAGAAGATAGGACAGTCACACCTTCGAGCACAAGAGATGTCGCGGATTTCCATAAAGATGGCGAAAGATTGGGCACGCTCTCTGCAAAAAATGTGGTCAAGATCGAAATGCTGAAAAGAGAAGCTATTATCTTCAGATCTTTCAGGACAGGCCAGAACGATCTCCTTCATCTGCTTCCAGTATTCAAAAGTTTGCTTGTCTAGAACAATTGTCGCCATTTCTGATAATAAAATTAAAAAACAGAAATACGAAGAAAGTAAGGTGTACTCACCAGAAACAAGAAGGTTTTCTTCGTTTTCCGTCACCGGCTGCGGCTGTTTAATGGTCGGTGCTTCTGAATAAACTTCTGTGAGGGAAGGAAAGAAACGTAGACCCTTACCTGGAGCTACAATTGCCATAAACGTATGAAATGAGATTTAAATATACTGTCATCGTGGATCCTTTTCCAGTTAGCATAAAGGGAGAGAGATAAGATGTGTTACAATAGGAATTCATCTAACTTTCAAACCCAAGGACGCTTAACCCCAAGTATCCCAAAACCTTTAACCGATTAAAAAAAGTGGTGCACTCTTATTTATGGGCTTTTTCCCCATAAATTGTCTCTTAAATCGTTTTTTTGTTGCTTACAATTTATTATGCTTCTATGCAAGTTCATGGCCTTGTAAAGGGAAGCTAAGAGCCACAACTCAACTTAGAAATTTACATTTAGTATCAGAAAGGTTTTCTGACTCTATTGGTTAGTTAAGGGAATTACACTATATATTGATTAACATCTTGCAAATTTAATTTACTTTAATTGTGCTCAATTTGAGGGGTAAAACGTCAAAAGAGCAAAGCTTTCGCTTCCCGGAAGGTCACCCAACCTAATACTATTAAGGATGTATAACCCTAAGTATAGTAAAACCTTTAATTGATTGAAATAAAGGGTGTAATGGGTATTTTCCTTTTATATTTAAAATTTATAAATTGTTTCTTAAGTTATTTTCTTTGGTTGCTTATAATTAATGATAAAGACACCACTACCTTTGTAACTCCTTATGCCAATTCATCTATCAACCCCATAATAGAACCTACACTTAGTTTGTGGCCATTTACCTATAGGGTCTAACATGATTGCAATTTAGGGCATTTTGTCATTCCATATACCACAGGCCAAAATTCCCACCTCATAAACCAGAATTCTACAAGCAAGGAAATTCATGGTTCCATTTCTCCAGAGGACAAAGATGATACCTAGTGTCTAAAGCACTACTCATGCCAAAAATTCTAATATATGCCTCTAATACCATGTGAAGAGAAACTAGCCTCTTCACCTAACACTTTGAAGAAAGACAGAATTCCAACAACAAGCAGCTCTCAAAAAAAACAAAAAACCTTAAATTGAAGGAATGTGACTCAAGCCACGTGGCTAACTCTAACGGTAGGACAGGATGGCATTGGTGGCTGCTACATTCTCTACTTTGGTGGCAGGAAGACCCTTTACTCACGACCTCCAGAGGGGTGAGCACACTTATAGAAACTGTAAAATGCTTAAACAAACAACATTGTGGCTACATTTTGTCTCTTGTGTTTATAATCACCGGGCCGTCGGATGAAGATCGTGCGAATCCCTAACCCTAGCCAATATATAGGTTTCACGATAGGGTGTCAACAAGCAAAATGGACGAGGAATTGGCTAAGGTGGAGGCTCAAATCGGGCTTCTTGAGCCGCAGATCCAAGCGGCTGGGGAATCTTTTTTCTCTGCCTTTGAGAGTGGCAATAAATCTCTGGTGGAATATTGGCAGAAGAAGGAAGAGCAGCTGCGGAATGAGAAAGAGCAGCTGCGGAAGGAAAAAGAACAGCTGCGGAAGGAAAAATTACAGCTGCGGAAGAAGGAACTCCTCCTCCTCCAATGTAATGGTAAGTCATTCTTTGTGTATTTCTATTTGGGGCGTTTTGCTGTGTGTCGTGGATTATGTGTGGCTATGGTGGCTTTTGGCTATGCTGCCGGTGGACGCATGCTCCCTTGTGCATCCTTGGTCGTCCTTGTATGGCTATGGCATTTGAGACCCTGGTTTTTTCTTCTAGATCTAATACTAACTTTGTTTTGTTCTGAATGTTGCAGTGCACGGATCTGGTAAGCAATTGGGAAAGCCCTTTGTTTCCTTGCACATGCATCCCCATTTTCTGTCCAGTTCTTGGTATTCCATTTGTCCAGTTCTGGATGCTACTTTAATGCTGTCTGTCTAGTAATAGTTGGGTGTCTTCTCTTTGGGATGACTGGTATGTTTTTCGGCTTGACACTAGAGTTTGCTCAGTTATGCTCACAAGTCCTTTGTGCGTTCCTCCAAAGCCCCCTTGTTTGCTTTTCATGTCTGTCTTGTGTTTTACTTGGTCATTCCCCGATGCCTTTTCTTTCAAATTTCGTCGCTGCTAATCTGGTAGCCCTCTCTGTCGAGTACCCCTCAGATCTGTGTTGCGAAATCCCTGACCATAACCACACATGGAAGAGATGACTAACCGAGAAGGAGCTCTTTCTCCTCTCCCACAGCAGCCTCTCTTTCACCCGGAGCAGCAGCAACTCTTTATCCCGGAGCTGCTCCACTGTCCTGCTTTGCTTGCCCTGTCTGGTCACGGTTAAGGATTTTTGCTTCCTGAATCTGTTTCTTTCTTTCTGTGTGGATATCTGGTACTCTGCGCATGCTTGGTGGTCATTCTCACCCCTGTTTGCCCTTTGGCTGTGTTTAATTCTGTGGCCATTCCTCCATAAACTATATTGTACCGCTCACAGCACCAGCGCCACCAGCAGCGGGACTTCCTCCAGCCGATTTTGACGTGCCTGGTAAAAATGATGTCTAGGGGACTGAATGCCATAATTTTTTGTTTCAGACAAGATCGCCTGGGCCAAGAAGCTGGAGGAGAACCTGACCGCAGATTTTACTGACGATGGCATTGACTGGACAAGCCATGCGACTTTTCGTGAGCTCCATATTCCCGCTTTCTCTGGAATGGATGGCAGTCAAACATACATGTACATGGGCCGCTCACTCTTCAAGGAGATAGAAAGTTTCGTATCGGGCTTGAGACACGGCACTTCGGATAAGCACAACAAACCTCCAGGTGTTATTACTGGAACTCCGGGGTCTGGGAAGACCACTGCTCTTGCTACTGTGGCGGGATATCTTCGGAAACTTTGGAAGAACACCTCCAAGAAGGTCGTCTTTATCAATGGCGAAGATTTCGTCGACAATCCCTTGAGGACAATGTGGCTGGCTCTTTTGCTGAGCTACATAAACGACCTTCCAGCCGAGCTTTCGTACCAGGGGTGGACCTTGAAAGTATTAGAATCTTGGATCCTGTCGAGATCAGAGCAGCTTTACTTTCTGGTGGACGAGTCCAACGCGTTTGACACCACGCTGAAGAGAGAACCGGGGGCTGCCAGCGCGAAAAAAAGAGACGAGGCTTACCATTTTATGATGACGATGCAACTGCAGTACGTCGTTGTCTACTGCTCGTCCGTCGGACCTCTGTGGAGGAGCAGAGTAGTGAGCGACAAAAGCCCTCCGTACATGTTAGTCACAGGTGGTTACAACGTAAGTGGCGACTACTTTCCAACACTGGTGTGGGGCTAACTTGTGTGCTTTTCCTTTTATCCAACAGGCTGAGGAACTGCAGGCATATTGCGAACACGAGGTTCGTCGTGCCGGGGGGCTCCAAGCGGAGGTGAGCATAGTATTTACCGTGTCTTCCTTTAAAGCCTACTAATGGTTTGGAGTAGGAGGATCCGATTGTGGCGTATTGCAGGCTTCCCACAAGGCAAGGCCACCGGAAGTTGAATGCGAAACGCATTAAGGTAAATGAAATGTGTGAATGTGTGGCTTACCGACGCGATGAAGCAGGTTGATGGATCTGAAGAGGAGCTGAATTTGTCCGACATGGAGCTCTGCTCGGAATTCAAAAGTGAGACTGGCTGGGTTCCCAGGCTTGTCGCTCATTACGGGACCGCGATGCTACGGATGACGTACCAGATGTACGAAACTGGCGTGGAAGAGTATATCCAAGAGGCGGTCAAGAACCCATCTCGCTGGAATTGCTTCATAGCTGTGGTCGGCGGAGTGGACACGATTAGAACGGTGTTGCCAGACGCGCTAGACACTCGATGCTTCTACGTGGATGCAGAAACAGAAACAGGAAAATGCCTATCAGATTCTCTGCGTGCGCGCACTATGGCGCTCATCACCGAGACTCTGCGGTACGCGTCCGACTTGGAGGCTAGGATGGGCATTGGCCAATGGACAAGGCTGATCCGGCACGACGACAACAGTGCTCGGGTTGGGTGGAACGCAGAAATGGCAACTCTCATTTTCATCAAACACTATGGTATCGTTATTGACACGGAAGGTCTGCAGCTTAACTTCAGACCTGAAGTGGTTGTCAGATTCGAAGGTGATTTCTCTCCCCAATTTCTGATCGCGGACAATGTTTCTCGTTTCTTCCCACCTGTGAAGTTCAACCACACGGGAGTTGATTGCCTTGGATCAAACCAGAAGCACGTTTTGTGGGTGCAAATAGCGACTGGGGTGGATGTGGTATTGAAGCATGGAAATACGCTCTCGCGATTTTTGGAGATGACAAAAGGTGACGCGCGAGAGAAGGTTCTTGTCTGGATCTTGGCAGTGGACAGTGCTGATAAGATATGGATACGCAATGGCGTGGGTTACAAGGAGGTGTTCATTTGTTTTGGCCGTTTGAGTGAAATGCTGAAAGTCATCGACGTTGCATGCGGCAAGCTGCATCTCGAGAGTAGCAAGCACGTCAAGTTGGCAAGCAACCCTGAAGAAGCTAAAGCTGAGGCGGAGGAGTTGAAAAAGCTTGGTCGGTGTGGTTCCTTGAGCACGGAGAGTGGAAAGCCGTGTCGGCGTCTTCGTGGTGCCCAGCCATATTGCCATCACCACGATAAGCGTCCTTGAATAATCTTCAGCCTTAGATGTTTACATTTAATGGGGAATTCTAGGGCATCTGGTGGCAAAGCTTGTGCTTCTCGACGATGGCAGTGATGGTGAGGCTGACAGATAAACGAAGTGAGTGCTGTGGAGGATTTCCATCCTTGTCCCCAGGATTTTCCAGAAGTTGCTTAGCCAGAACATCTTTCAGGTACACTGGTTTCTTCCTCTCCTTCAAAACCTTCTCTTCCTCGATTTCATCACCATTGTTATTGGAAAACTTCACCTTTTGGCTTGTACATGTTGATCCTGGCTAGCATCTCTAAAATTAGTATCTTTGCAGCACTCTATCCTCTGTCTTCATCCTCTCATTTTACAACAAATCTGTGTCCACAAGCCTGCACTTTCGAAGCAGTGGCTTCTGAAGCAGTGCCAATCTTGGCCTTTGCTTGAGGATAATAATTCAGATTAGAATACTCTTTGAGCCAGTCAAATAAAAGCTGTTAAAGGAATTTGAAAAAGGAATAGAAGAATAAAGGAGCAAAATAAAAATACATTGATGGGGAGACAAAAATGATAGAAGCAAATGTAAAAGGAAATGAAAATAAAATAAAGGGAATGAAAGAAAAATAAAGAAGTATGAAACAATTAAAAAAAATTCTCAACCCAAAAACCACTTTAGGCAATAGAAAATAAATTCAAACCTTTATCAACCAATATAGAGAGAATAACAAGAGTGATTAATGATGAAGACACCATTCCCTTTGTAACTCCCCATACCAATTCGTTTATCAACCCACAATAGAACCTACACTTAGTTTGTGGCCATCTACCAATTTAGGGCATTTTGCAATTCCAGATACCCACCTTATAAACCAGAATTCTGCAGGCAAGGAAATTCAGTGCTTCATTTCTCCAGAGACAAAGATGACACCTAGTGTCTAAAGCACTACTCATGCCAAAAATTCTAACCTATGCCTCTGATACCATGTGAAGAGAAGCTAGCCTCTCCACCTAACACTGAAGAAAGAGAAAACTCCAACAATAAGTGGCTCTCAAAAAAAACTAACCTTAAATTGAAGGAATGTGACTCAAGCCACGTGGCTAACTCTAACAGTGGTAGAACAGGATGGCATTGGTGGCTTCCACATTCTCTATTTTGGTGGCAGGAAGACCTTTTATTCACGACATCCATAGGTAAAATAGAAGCCGCTTAAACAAATAAAATTGTGGCTGAGTTTTCACTTTTTGTCTCTTGTGTTTATAATTGAGTTAGTGGTCTAAACAACCGTCGGATGAAGATCGTGCGGTCCCTGACGATTCTAGGGCGCCACTGTGCGGAAACAGCTTCTCAAATGTCATGCATTCTTTGTGTATTTAGCTTTCCCCCTCGATTTGGGCTGTTTTGCTGTGTGTCGTGGATTGTGTGGTTCCATGTGGCTATGGCTGCTTTCGGCCATGGTTAAGGATTTTGCCTGTGCTGGAAGTGTGGTGCAAAATCGGCGGATGTCTATAGGGTTTCAAGGTCTTGGATTTGGCCTTGGGTGCTTGTGTGTCTGGCTCATGAATGCTACTTTAATGCTGTCACTATGTGGCCTTAGACTGCATGGCAAAAGGCTTGGTTGATCCTTGTTAGCCAGAGGCAAGAGCAACTTTCTTTTGAAAATGTACTTGTTTATTGATCTAAAAATGACGGGAGAGGATCCATCTGATCTACACTAAAAGTGGAATCCTTTCTTCTCATCTTCCATAGACTTCTTCTTGCAAATGTTGATATTGATGTTGTTGTTCTTGATCCTCCTGTGCTTGTGAGAGCCATGGACTGAAGAACCTCCATCTTCATGATCACAGGATGCAACGCTGGTTCTACCAATGATGAATCCTTCTCACCAACACCATCATCCAAAGACAAAAGCTCCCTTCTACAAAAAGAAGAAGAAGACAGTGCTATCTGGAGAGTGGCAAGAGCAAAAACCAGAAACAACTCCAAAGAAGCCTTCATTGTTATTGATGAGTTTAATCAATGCTTGCTGAGTGCCAATGGTTGGAACATGGAGGCCTTAAATAATTACAAGTATGCATGCATTTCATGCAATCAACCATTGCTTTATAAAATTTCAAAACTTATGCTATAAAGATATAATGCCAATATTCTGCTCCTCTCTTGATCAAATCCCACATTTCACATGTATTATTTATAGGAGGTCAAATATATTTTGGAGGTATGTCATTGATAGCATGGTTGCAGAAACCCATACTACCTTTTCATAATGATCGGCAGGTTGTAAACCACACTTTGTCAAATTTGCAAGGACTGTTAACATGGATGAATGTAAATGAATGACAATCACGTTTTTAACTCTAGAGACCAGAGATTGTAATACCAAGAGCTAAAATGCATTGCATGTAGGTCCCATTCCTTTAGTTGTATATGTATATATATGTATATATATGTGTATGTATATATATGTATGTATATGTATGTATGTATATATGTATATATATATATATGGCTTTTAAGTGTTGGCTGGGCCACCCGGCGAGGAGGGGTGTCGATCGGGGCGGGTGCGTGTGCCGGTTTCCCGGCGCTCGGGGGAGCAGCTAAATATGCATTCTGGAGTGTGTTTTGTTCACTGTGCAGTGTTTTCTCCAAAATAAATATTAAGTGGTGTTCCGGGAAGATAGTTTTATTAATCTACAAATGCAGAAGAGGATCCAACATTGAGGGTGGAAATTTCATTGAATCCATAAACTTCTTCCTGCAAATGTTGATATTGATGTCGATGTGGATGTTGTTGTGAGGAATGGGAGGCGCACAAGAAATTTCAGTGTACAAAGGAGTGCTGTGTTCGAATTCGTGCCTTAACGTGCTTGGGAAAATACAAAGTTGGCAGCCACTCTCCGTAGGCTTTTCTTGCCTCCTTTGCTCTCCTGGCCTCCTCATCTGTACAATCTCTTGCCCAGTGTCCTGGCTTCTTGCAAATGTTGAATCTCAAGCTCCAGCTCAATAGCCGTAAGCAGGACGAGATAGAATCAGTGAGTGATTTTGCCTGTGTAATGACAAGGCAAAGCAACAAGAAGTTTAAGAAAAGAAGAAGAACAATTTGTGCAGCAATCTCGCTCTCTTGCCAAGGATCAAGCACATAGCATCCTAAATCTACCATGTAAAGACAAGAGAAACAAAACAAGGATTTTGGAATGCTAGCTGCTGCTGGCTGTATGCTTGGCACTATTCTTATTCACACATAAAAAAGTGGAAGAGACAAAGCTAAGTTAGCCAAAAGTCATAATGGTTATCTTGATTCCCTCAATAGAAAACCTAGATTGGTCTGTCTCCAAAGTTTTTGATCCTGGTGATGTTTGGATTGCCGTCCATTGCCCATTGCCGTACTGTGATCCCGCCTCTCGAGCATGAGAACTTTGTATTTTCTTGAGAGAGTTGCGGCAAGGAGCAATCCCACGGTTCCACCACCCACGATTATATATTCCGTAGAGATTGATCAAACAAAACTGCGCTAGAAGAATGTAGGCAACGATCGAGCCCATGTGCAAATCTTTAATGGAAGAAAAACTACATGGATTTCTGGCTTAAAAAACCATATATCTAGAGTGATCTATCCACACATAATAAAAACGTGATGTTGTTGCTACCAAAAAGATTGTTGTGACCTTTTTACTGACTTTCATGACAAGTCCAGATGCGGATCGCCGAGCACCTGGAGGACTGCACAGGTCTTATGACTCCCAGAGCAAACGACCTCGTCAACTCTTCGCTGGTGTGCGAGCTTGGATGATGTTCGAGGCTCACAGTGGTCCAGTTTTGAAGCAATATGATATAGCAGCGTACAGCGGCCATTCCAGTCTGAAAGCCCTGGAGTCCACGAAGAGCGTGGCTGATGCCATTAGCTGCGTTGCCAAGATGTACGCACTCGTGTGGTCCGGCCCCCCGGAAGGTGTTTGACAATAGGTAGAAGAACGAGCTCTGCTCTACAGCATTAGCTATATAAGAATATTAGTGAAGCCAAACGCCAAAACATTCATTACAGTTTGGGATACGAGAAGGGATTGCGATTCCAATAGCTGAAGAACCTGTCTTCTGGGACGATCTGGCTGCTTGAAAGAAGCCCTGAAAGAAGCCAAGGAGAAGCTGCCAGACGGAAACCGCTCCAGAAAGTTTCACGACACAATGTATACTTTTCATCAGGAGAAGATGTTTACAGTATATGACCATGTCGCACCTCTCTCTCATCAACTGCTTTAGAGTTTTTGGTAACTCTCCAGCTGAAAATGCATCTATTTTCAATCTCTATAGAGAGGGAAGGCTTTGTCACCGCCGGACTTCTTCAATTTGGATCATACGAGGACTCCAACCTACAGAATGCACTATACTATAGACCACCGAATGTTGGAAGAGCACAGTCAATTTCTAGCTCTTCCCTTACAGCGTTTGACATACGCTGAGCCAGATGCCCAGAATAAGCTGTGCGATCAGGCTTACAAGTTGTCAAAGGTCTACTTCAATTTTAACATTTGAGCATAAGTCAACAGCATCACCACCCAAGAGCATGTTTTTGGCCCTGATCATTTGGAAGAACTCCCAATCTTCTTCACGGCTGCTGAGCTTTTTATAGATACTGGCCTTTATATTTTCTTCTGACGAACTTACACAAGAACTGCCTTCTCTTAGATAGCCTTTCCATAAATACAAAACTACTTAAACATGTCAGAAGTGGGATTTGAACCCACGCCCTCGTGAGAGGAGCAGAACTTGAGTCTGCCGCCTTAGACCGCTCGGCCATCCTGACAATATATGTTCATAATCTTAGATTTTGGTTTTTATCGAGCAATGGTTGAATGCATGAAGCATTCAACCACTTGGCAATGCATGCTGGAGTATAACATAATATATAAGGCCTGAAAGGTTTAGCAATTATTCAGCAAGAATTGATCAAGTTCCATTAACCTCTACTGCAATAATGAAGGCTGCTTTGGTGTTGTTTCTGGTGTTGGCCTTTGCCACTCTCCAGATAGCTTCTTCTTCTTTGGGTAGACGGGAGCTCTTGCACACGAAATCTTCACGATTTTAAGGAGCACAAATTAACAAACTGGAATAAAGTTTTGAACGGTCACCTCAAGCCCTGGTAGAGCATGGAGAAGCAGCGCCGGAGAATGGAGGCAAATCGAGCGGTCGCTTTGGCCGGGCACCAGATGTGTCCTGTCGCATTTCTCACCGCCAAAGCTGCAGCGTCTTGAGCAGATCTTCTCGGGAAGACGATTTAAAAGATCTGAAACGCCAAAAGTTGTGTTATTTTAAAATTAGTACTTGCCCAGGTGGTTAGTAAGGGTAAATTTGGTGCTAAAACTGATGCAATGCATCATGCCAACCATTGTGCTGTTTTGTAGTTTGCCTGGAGCTGGATAACAAAGAAAAAGCTCCTGGTGAGATTTTTTTTTTTTCCCTCAAGGAAGCACTATAAATCTCTGGCCTATCCTGGTTGGGGCGAATAATCTCAAACACCAATCCTTTATGTAACACATTAATATCACTAGTTTTTGGATTTACAATAATTTATAAGAAACAAATTAAAAAAAGGTTTATTGAAGTATAAAAGGAAAGAAAGTGCACCCTTTTTAAAAAATTTAGCAAGTTTGAGTTTTTTGCGCCAGCTGATCCCCCTTCTAACAACCTGGTTCCCCTGCCACATTACCAACTACGTGTCTTGCCTTAATTTGCAAAACAGAATCAGTATTGGCTACTACAATGTTATAGTAACTAATATTGATCCTGTATCGCAAAGTGAGGGAAGTAGGGCTGGAGAACTTAATCCAAGACTTAATCTGGGTAATAAATAAAGGTTTAAAATTTCAATCCCATATGTGATATTAATATATAAAAAAGAATTTTAATATTTTAATTCCTTCACTTAATGCTTTATACCTAGTTCATTTCAACCTAGTTCCTTGCAAAACGCTCCTCATGTTAGATTTATATAAATTATCGTCAAAAGGGACGATGTTTTCACCGTGGATATGGAGTATATGTAGGGTTTATGAGCGTGAGCAGTGCATTGACGTATGTTTTCAATGAAGGAGCTACTAGCTCAGCAACGCCAACAGGTACTAGTTTTGTCTTTCTCATTTGTGTTTGTTCTTGGAGCATTTTTCGTTTACATCGACTTTTCTCATCACTTTTCTGTTCGTGTTTCTCATCAGGAGGCAGGAGAGATTCTGCTAGAGTCTCACAAGGCATTTATGTCCAATGAACCCGCGCAAGAGAAGCTCAAGGAGATAGTAAAACTCAAAACAAGCAATGTAAAACTGGGGGACAACAGTGATTATAGCTTTGTCTCGGACATTTCAAGCTCCACTCTACGATATCACGCTTTCCTCAAAAGGTGGGAACAGATTCGGACTAATGTTTTTATTGCTTCCTTCTAACAACTTTCCAAACTTTTGAGTCCAGGAAAATGTGTCCCGCTCTTTAAAAATCTAGCTCCTCCGCGGAGGAAGTCGCTTCAAGCGCTGGCTCCCGAAAAAGTCAGTTTCTCATGGTGAGCACATTTCTCTAAAATTCATCGGCTAGTCTGTTAAGATGTATTTTTTCGCAAAAGTTTGAGCTTCGTATTTAACGGGTTACAATCCTATCGTGATTGATCCTCCCTGGGTAAACAAGAGCATCCACCGAAGATCAGTGTGCTAATTTACATTCTTCGCTTTCACTAACTTCGTCCCTTTTTTTTTCAGTTATCCAACTTTATCTTCCCTTGCAACAATTGGTGCTCTGATAGGCTTGTGGATAACAAATCGAAGCTTCATCAATTTGTAGAGAAAGAACGTTTTCCTGTCAGCTTGTGGTACTGGCTCAACGTCTGCATTTTTTTTTTTTCCGACTGTATTTTCTACCTTTGTAAAGCTGCAGATAGGTTACGTAAACCATCACAAGCCATTAGGCAAAATTGCTTTTATCTTTTGCTTCAAATTATGCACTCTATGCAGGATCACAACGATGTTCCTCACAGACGCGTTGCTATTAGTTACAAGGCCAATTCTTTGATGTCAGCAGCTGGCCGCTAGCAATTCTGTACGTTGGAATAAAGAGGAGGATGCACAGCTTCATGCTCGAGCTCCGCTTCTCATTTCATTGCCGTGTCAAAAGACTTACTTGAACCAATGCTGAAGAAGTCCACAGAACATAGTTGGCTCCATTATGAAATCTGGATTGTAGTGGCAAGAATCATGAACCATGTGGTCCTCAGATAGCGTCAGAAAATCGAACTCGCTCCAGAAAATAGCTTTTGCTTTGAAATCGAAGTGGTTCGTTTCCCCATCAAAACAGCTCCAAAGCTCTAACCGGTTTCGGGCAAGAAGTACTGTTTTTCTTGTTAAGTTTTAAAAAAAAAAAAAAACGGAAGGAAAGGATACCGCCTAGCGGGGACTTCTGCGACTGCTACACGATGCTCAGATCTCTACACGTTTACTAGCCAGCAGTATCGCAGGAATATCATCCAGGCTTTTGGTTCTCTGGCAAACACCACGGATTACAAGACGGTGATCATAAACAGCAACAAGAATGGCTCTACAGTTGACACAGTGTTTGGCCTCCTACAATGCCGTGGAGACATTTCTTCCAGCGACTGCAATGCCTGCGCTTCGACTGCCATCAACTCTCTCAATGGATCCTGCGTCAGAAATTCTACAAAGGGGGGACGGGTGCAGGAAGAGACGTGTTTTCTACGCTACGAAGATCACTACTTCTTTTCGAATTACTCTGGAATCGACTCGGCTCTGGTGAACTGCTCGTCCGGCATCAGTAACTCCAGCCAGTACCGTTCGAACACAGACACCGGTTTTGCGTTTCTGAGAGACCGTATTCCAGGTAGTGCTGGTGGCTTCATGATAGCTGTTGCTGGAACTTCTCCCGACAACAGCGCGTACGTTCTGGGACAATGTGTTCGTGATCTGAGCACTTCTGACTGCACGACCTGCTTGGAGAAAGCCAGAAGCTCATTGTCCAGTACTTGGAATGGCAGAGATGGAGGAAGTTGCTACCTGGCTGAATGCAATATGCAGTACGAGAGTTTCAAGTTTTTTGGTGGAGTTCCCGTCAACGCAAGCAGCAGTACCGCGGTTTCCACTTCCGGCGGAGGTGATTGTTTTTCATTCTTATTGTTTGTTATATTTTTAAACCTTGTTGTCTTTCTGAAGGTAGCAACAAAGCAAGAAATGTAGGCATAATCGTGGGAGTAATCGCCGCAGTGCTGCTGGGTGTTGGTATAGTTCTTGGTATGAATTGGTGGTGGCGAAAATTGGTAAATTCATTTGAAGCCAGCTTGCTTGGAAGCACTTACGAATTTTCATTTCTGCGATAGCCAATGACTTACAATGTACCTTGCATCGGGGGCCAGTTACGTTCCCATATCGGATGCTGAAATCGTCCACTGCAAACTTCGACGAAAGCACAAGCTCGGTGAAGGTGGCTTTGGTGCTGTTTACAAGGTTAAGTTTTATTGTTTTTGCAGCAGTGAAAACTCATGGATCTCTTCCTGAACAGGGATATCTTCCAGATGGATCCGAAGTGGCGATCAAAAAGCTCACCGTCACCTCCAAGCACGGTTAGCTTCAGTTTCTGAACGAAGTCAAGGCAATCAGCAGCGTGCAGCATCGGAACTTGGTAAAGCTGCTGGGATGTTCTATGGAAGGCACAGAAAGGCTTCTTGTCTATGAGCTCCTCAAGAACAACAGTTTGGAAAACGCTTTGTTCGGTACGTTTGATCGTTTGTACGTTTGTACGTTTGATCTCTTTATACTTCTACAGATTGTATTGAAGCTGGCTGGCCGTGTCTCAGGCCCTGTAGAGAAGCCCCTGTCCTGGGAAACTCGCCATAACATTCTCTTGGGAACTGCTCGTGGTTTAGCATATCTCCATGAAGACTCACAAATACGAATAGTACACAGGGACATCAAACCGAGCAACATTCTCCTGGATGAGTTCTACGAGGCCAAGATAGCCGACTTTGGATTGGCAAGGCTGTTCGAATCGTCCCATCAGCTGGAGGTTCTAACCACCAAAGCTGCAGGAACATAGTAAGTTCCATAGTACTTGATGTTTTACAACATGCTTTCGATGATCTTGCAGTGGCTACATGGCGCCAGAGTACGCACTCAATGGTCAGCTGAGCGACAAGATCGATGTTTACAGCTATGGAATCGTCATTCTGAAAACCGTGAGTGGCAAAAGAAACCGAGACAGATCACTGGTGGACGAGGTACTTGAAAAAATTAGTGTTTGTATTTAGATTTGTAAGGCTCGCGGAATTGTTTTCCAGGCATGGCAGATTCACGCTGACACAGGAGGGGTATTTCGCGACTTTGTGGACCCGAAACTGGAGAACGAAATTTCCAACAGCCAGGCGCTGCAGCTGGTGACACTGGCGCTCATGTGTACTCAAGGCTTGCCTCAGGCGCGGCCGTCAATGCCTCACGTCGTCGCGATGCTGGCAGGTTACTCAAACGCTCACGTTCCAGAGAACTTGAGCCGATCATCTTCAGTCTCCTACACAGCCATGCGATCCAATGACTCCACCAGGATCTCCTCGGGAGCTTCCAATGAATCCCCGCAGATTTCCACCTTGGGGCCACGATAGTTCCATTTTGATTTTGGAGTTTGAGATGTGCGCTTTCAAAACGTAGCGAGTGAGAGTGATCTTCGTTTATGCAAACGTTCAAATAATTAATATATCCAGAATATTGAAGCATTTATCTGATTGTATAAGATAAATTCATTCAAATTTTTTTATTCAGACTAAATAACCTAATTCTGAGGATGCTGCTGCTGCTGCTGTTGTTCCAAGAGTAATAGAATTTTTTAGAGGTCACAAAGTTTTGCGAAGTATCTGCTGGGGAACCACACCGCATTTATCACTGGTAAGATAGATCAATTCTCTTCTTTTTTGTGACTTTCTTCTTCTTTTCTTTTCCCTCCAAGAATCCGGGGAGCTTTTCACCTGTGGAGATTGAGACTTTGTAAGTCGAAGAACTCCCTGTAAAGTTCTGGCTCTTTCCAATGTGGAATCCACACACTGGTTCTCTCCGGTAAAATGTTCCTTCTTGCTTCCTTGCGTGCTTCGCATCCAAGTCGTGAGTGAATCTATCTATTTCTTTCTCTTTTCTCTTCTAGCAATGAGGGATACAGGAAAAGGAGATGGCCGAGTTGTCAAAGCTTTTCGACTAGCGAAGCGCGGTCAGCTCGGCAGCCTTTCGTCCCCAGCAGCTGAAAACACCGGAGCTTTAGCATGAATAAAAAGGACCAGGCTCTCAGTGCTGTGGTTTTCCAACACGTGTACTCTGTAAAATGTCATGTTCGACCGCTCGCAACATTTGTCACAGATTATATTCCTGTTTTGAAACATAGAAAGAAATAAAACATTAAGAGGATACAAGCTGACCATGCCATTCCCCATTCTCTGCAGGACACTGATTTCAAAAACCGCTTGAGATAAGACCATGGTTCCAGCCGAGAGAAACTTCGCGGAAGTTAAGCTCTTCACTTGCGAGAAACAGTATGTAAGCGTCCGTTTGATGCTTTTCCCGAGCTGGCCAGTGCCTGCCAGAAGATGGAATTGATTTCCTGGAGAAAAGGAAATTTCTTTGAAGACTCACCACTGGTTAGCTGTGGTCTCCATTTGCTGACCATAGGAGCTGAGCGATGGAATTGCTTGTGGAAAAGCCACTTTGTCGAGCTCTTCGGATGAAGGGCTGCCGAGCTGGCTGCGCTTGGCTAGTCCAAAAGCTTGACAACTCAGCCATCACCTTTGCCTGTATCTCTCATTGTTCGAAGATACGGAATAAACAAATAGATACATACTCACGATTTGGATGCAAACCACACAAGCGAGAAGAAAGAAAATTTATCCGCGAGAACCAGGGTGTGGCAAGCAACTTTGATAGCATTGGAAAGGGACAGAAAATTGAGTTCACAGGTTGAAGGCTCCATGACAGATGAGGTGTGGTTCCATGCTTCCCAAATTTTGTGAATTTTTACTTTGGAATACCATCTCCATACAAGAGAAATCAATCACCAAAGTCAAACAAAATTTCCTGACCTCTTTGTGAACTTGAATAAAATCACACATTAGGAGAAATCTCCAATTTAGAGTGGTGGTAACAAGACCTTCCACAAAATGCCAAGGACACCTATTGATTCCTTCAGCCCCAGCTTTGTCACACTTATTATGGAGCATGGGTATAGAGTTCAAGAAGTTGGAGCTAAATGCTTCCTCATTGATACAAACTCTCACCAGATTTCTCTCCCAATTCTTCCAGCAGTAGCACTGGTAATCAGCTGCCTTTATTTGTACGTTGGAGAGAATAAGGTATATGCTAAGTTGTTTAAAGAAAACTGTTAACTACTCAATCCTGAATACAATGGAGAAAAAGAATCTTTAAAACTCACCACTCAAAGCTGCGGGTCTCCATTTGCTGCCACAAATCGAAACACTGTAGGAGTCGAGCGATGGAATTGCTTGTAGAGAAGCAGTTATACTTGGCTATGGGGCGAACACGGGCAGCTTATGCTTGGCCATTCTAATGACGAAAGGTATCCTTGTACAGTATTTGGACAGCAAAGTAGTCATGTATGTTGCTCATATTTACATTTGCTTTTGATTTATGCTGTAATAACTTCGGGATCCTTGAAGAAGACAAAAATAGTCCCTTTTTATTTTAAACCAAATTGATTGAGAGAATCCTGGTGATAGTTTGTGCGAGGCTTTAATTTTATTTAATATAATTTAAATTTTTATGTATAGTATATTAATTCTCAATATATTATAGCAATTATGATTATATTTATAATTATATTTTTAACTTAATATTAAATAAAAATAGCTTCATATAATAATATACTTTCTTTATCTGTTTAAAATGTGGATTCTTGGGATTTTTTGTCTTAAATACATTAGAAAGAGATTTTTTTTTCTTACAAACTATAAGTCTAAGTTTTAACATGTTATAATCTTGAATTTTGTAAATTTTTTATATAAATTATTATTTTATGTTTATTTGAGTTGTAGGGGTATACAATTAAGTTAGATGGTATATGCACTTATGTTAATGTTATATTCTTAAAATGTACTGCCATGGGTAGCAACTAAAAATTGTAATTGGTTGTCCTCTGAAAACAATGTTAGCCTAAACTGTCATTCCCCATGATCAAATCTAGACTTTGATAGCTAAATTTGCTATATAAGAATTAGAGGTTTTGTCCAGTATTAACAGTGGCATATACTTGCTAAAAATAAAAAAATTTGTTGATCCCTTGGCTTATATGGTTATAAGGAGTTTTCCATGAGTATAAAAGTAAAGCAGTAAATAAGTTCTTTGTTCATAAAAAAAATCTGACATGGGCAATCTGTTAGCTCCAAGTAAACTCATATTTCTTAAATCTTCTACTTTTTTAGTATGTATGCACAACAATGACAAAGAATCAAGAACTATAAAATCATATCATAAATTTTAAAAATATCACCGTTGATATCCTTTATTACATTACCAAAGCAAGGTCCATGTCTTGGCGGTTCCAGCGGCCACGCAAGGCCATATCTCCTGATCCATCTCTGCAATGGTTCGTCGCTTTTCATTTCCAATTCCACAAACCGCAGAAGTTTCTTGTTGCCCAGCCAGAACGCAGTCTCCAACAGCTCATGGCTGAGGGACGTACTTGCTAGTGCATTTTCACTAGAGATAATACTATTTGATTCTTCTACACTTTTGCAATTTATGTATGTATGGTTTAGATAAAATTATTCTTAGCATGGAGGGATCTCGTCGACGATACTTTTCCCAACGTACCTATCAGTTCAGAAAACTAAATTAATCAAACTTAAGATAAAACTAAATATACCTTCCAAGCATCATCAGAGTCGCTTGTGGATTGGTTCCAGGCGAGATGTATAAAACGCTAGCATCCACCACACGTAAGTTGTGTACCCCAATCACCTTGAAGTTGGAATCTACCACCTTGTTTACCAAGCAGCCACCGTGATAGTGATACAAAGTTGCGACGTTTCTTTTGCAGTAATCTGCAAGGGTGCTGTTGATGACGCCGATCCTTGAATTGCCCCTGCTGGGAGAAATCACTGTTCCTCCGGAGGGGAGAGTTTGATTATCATAACGAAAAGGTTTGTAAGCGTTTGAGAGCAATGCTTTCTCCACTGCATCCACGCCTGCAACGCAAACTTGCAAATCTCTTGGCTCTTGGAAATAGTTGAAACTTACAACTGGATTGTCATCCACATTTATGGTGGCCAGGTAGAGCTCGCCCATGGAAGCTGGGCCATTGACCTTCTCAACAAGGAAGTTCGCGTTGGGCGCTAGCGTTCCTCCGCTATCACCCTCGATATAGCTCCCAAAGGACGTGATCCCGACGCTTAGACTCGTGGAGACCTCGACGTAAGATGGCGATGGGACGAACAAGTAGACTGTGGGGTTGTCTGCCATATGTTTCCCGACCTCTGGGAAATCCTTGATCACTTTGATGCCTTTGGATTGAAGATGGCTTCCAGGTCCGATTCCACTTAGCATTAGGAGCTGTGGACTTGCAATCGCACCTGCGCAAAGAATTACCTCGCTGGATCGCTTGGGGGAAAGAAATGCTTTCCGGATACGCCCAAGCCTGTCTTTAAACTCCACTCCATACGCTTTTGGCGATACACCTTCAAGAGAAGGGATATGAGCAATGTTTCTCTCGAAAACAAAAACAAACCTTGCAAGAAGAGAATTCGTAGAACTGTGGCATGGAGGAGAATTTTGATGTTTCTTGGATTCGCATAGACAAAGAGGTCTGAAGCTGGCCTTCGAGTTCCCGAATGATCGAATATGGTACCAGAAGTTTTGGTTCCAACCAAGTGATCATACGTCGCGTTGTTGTCGGGTGTGATTCCAGCTTGGAGCAGTGATTGCCGGAACGCTGTCTGGTATGGCCCAAGCTGATCTGGAATGGAAGACACGACACTCTCAACCCAGCGGTAAGACTGATTCACCAGGCAAAGATTGAGACCCAGAGTAGTGATGAAAGATTTCTCGGCGTGAGAATAAACCCCAGCATTTACACTGGATCCTCCTCCAAGAACTCGAGCTCTCCCGTTTCGTACGCCCTCTGTGGAGAAGAAGACCTGGAGTGGCGATTGGGGGCTGTCGTCGAATAGAATTGCTCCAAAGTTTTCGATCCTGGTGATGTTTGGATTGCCATACGGTGATCCCCCCCTCTCGAGCACAAGAACTTTGTATTTGCTCGAAAGCGTCGCGGCAAGGGGTGATCCCGCGGTTCCACCACCCACGATTATGTAGTCATAGTTAAACAAATCCGAGCTCGAGCGATCGGTGGCTTCTTGTATAAAACTGAACGTAGCTGTGCATGATTCATAGAGATCGATCAAACAAAACTATCTGTCGATCAATTGAAAGATTCTTGTGGAGGAAAGTAATACCTGATGATGTCGAGCTCTGGAAGAGAAGCACCACAAGAATGTAAGCAACGATCGGGCCCATGCCCCAAATCTCTAATGGAAGACAACTTCGATGATTCCTCCTATTATATCTCCAGTGATCGAGTCAAACATCGATGAGTATTTATTCCAAATCACTACATGATGTTGTTGCTACCAAAAAGATTGTTGCGATCTTTTATTGACTTTCAAGACAACAAAGAAAAGTAGGACTTCTGGTTTGTGACGTGCGTGACCCCAGGTAGGATTTCTCTTTGTCTCGCTTTCCGAGTACTTGCATTTTGGGTCATCGATCGGCGCCAATCGCAGTACAGGCAGGATTATGCTTCCTAGGAGAGGAATTACTCCGTCTACATTGTCCGCCTGTGTACCCGTCTCAAGGCGCTGGTGGATCCACAAGCAGCTCGTCCGGATGGGGATCGCCGAGCACCTGTGCTGAGAGTTGGACTTTGGGCCGAGCTCGTCCCTGCGTATGACGTCCAGAGCAACGATCTCGTCAACGCTTCGCTGTACACATGCATACATCGCGAGTGTGCAAGCTCGGATGATGTTTGGCGGGATGGCTCACAGTTGTCCAGTGCTTTGGAGAAAGATGATCAGCGGCCATTCCAGTCTAAAAGCGATGCAGTCCACGAAGATGTTGGCTGACGCCTACTGCTGCGTTTCGTTTCTGCGATTCTCCTGGCTCCGGAAGCGGGGCAAGAAGTTCATGAAAAGTGTGGCCTTGAGCAAGATGTTTTCGTCGGCAACGCACTCGTGGACATGCACGGAAAGTGTGGCAGTGTTTGAGAGAGCCCGGACGGGGAGAAAAACTGGTTTTCGAGGAACTTCATGGTGGAAGCGTACTGCTCTACAGGCTACAGCACAGAGGCTATACAGGCATTCTTACAGATGCTACAGAAACATTCACGAGTGTTTTGGTTAGCATGCGGACATGCTGGTTTCATATGAGAAGGGATTCTCATGGCAGTGTGTTGTCAGTTTACTTACTTACGATGCTCTAGCAGGATCGGATGATGCTGCCAAAGTCGAGAAACAATGACTTGACGCGATAAACTGCAAAACGTAAAGGTAAAGTGATATAGTTTTTGTTCTTGAATGTGAATGTATAAATATAAAGGGTACATTTTCATGTCAGAAGTGGGATTTGAACCCACGCCCTCGTGAGAGGAGCAGAACTTGAGTCTGCCGCCTTAGACCGCTCGGCCATCCTGACATCATATGTTCATAATATTAGATTTTGATTTTTATCAAGCAATGGTTGAATGCATGAAGCATTCAACCACTTGGCAATGCATGCTGGAGTGTAACATAATATATAAGGCCTGAAAGGTCTAGCGATTATTCAGCAAGAGTTGATTGAGCTCCATTAATCACTACTACAGCAATGAAGGCTGCTTTAATGTTGCTTCTAGTTTTTGCCTTTGCCACTTTCCAGATAGCAGTGTCTTCTTCTTCTTCTTTGGGTAGAAGGGAGCTCAATGGTGTTGCTGATCAAGACCCATCAGTGGAGCCATCATCCAGTTCTCTAGTGCATCCTCCTGAGATGGATGATCATGATCATGGAGATGAAGTTCATGATCATGAAGATGATGGAGGTCCTCCAGTCCATGGGTCTCACAAGCACAGGAGGAGCAACAACAACAACAACAACATCAACATCAATATCAACATCTGCAGAAAGAAGTCTATGAATCATGAAGATTCAAAGAACAAGGACAAGGAGGACAAGAAAGGGTTCCATTTTTAGTGTAAAAAGGATGGATCCTCTCCATCATTTGTAGATCAATAAAACCAGAAATTCTTGTCTTGAGGAAAGTAACTGAATATTCCTTACAAAAAATACAAAGGCCTAAAGTTTTAAACGGTCACAATTCCTCAAGCCCTAGTAGGGCATGGAGATCAGCGAGGAGCAGCGCAGGAGAATGGAGGCGAATCGGGCGGCCGCTTTGGCCCGGCGCCAGAGATCTTCTCAAAATGCGGAAGCTTTGGCGAATTCCGGTGAGAAATGCGACAAGGCACATCTGGTTTCTCTCGAGATTTGCTCGGCAAGCGAGTTTTTCGTAGTGCCACCGCATTCCTGTTGCTCTGATGTACTTCGCCGAGTGCACCATTGGCTGGAATCGGTAAGTCTAGCTATCGTTTGAGAAGAAAAAGAATTTCTTCTGAAAGTTCATGGTTTTTTTTCCCCTTTGTAGGTGCCACCATTGTGCTGGAAATCATGCGATTATAATCGCTGTCCAGTCTATAGACTGAGAGACTACGAAGTCGTGACAGACGTTTTGCAGAGGTTGCCTGGAGTGAAGTTGGAGCACATACCATTGAGCACACGCAATTCTTTGAGGAGCTGCTCTCACCAACTAAGAAACGCTGACCAGTGGCTTCCCTTCCACCCGAGGCATGCTCCAGACTCAGTCGTGGACAAGCTCTTGCTAGGCCTGCCTTGGAAGTTGAAGCAATACTTGTTGCCTTTTCAGTGGGATGGTATTCGATATGGTTTGCGAAGAGGTGGACGCGTGCTAATTGCCGACGAGATGGGGCTCGGAAAGACTCTTCAGGTAATCTTCGAGTACGGTTTCTGTTGTTCTCATGACTTGTTTTTTGACACAGGCCATCGCCATCGCGGCATGCTATCTAAACGACGGACCTTTACTTGTTGTTTGTCCCGCTAGTCTACGTTTGGTCTGGGCCGAGGAACTAGAGAGATGGCTTCCATTTCTCTCACCTTCAGATGTTCATCTTGGTACGTTGATGACTTCTCTTTCCAAACGTTTGATTCTGTCTACCTGTGCAGTGTTTGGACGAGAAGACGATTTAAAAGATCTGAAAACACCAAAAGTTGTTGTAATATCTTACAATATGCTAAGACGGCTTCGGGAGAGCATACTTCGTTGCAGCTGGGAGACGGTAATCGTTGACGAATCACACAATATCCGATGCTCGAAGCGTCCTACTGATTCCGAAGAGGTACGAGTTTACTTTTATTTTTTATATCGGCTGAATAGTAACTATAGACTACAGCGCTGATGGAAGTGGCTCGAGCTGCGCCAAGGGCGGTCTTTCTTTCCGGTACTCCATCACTCTCTAGGCCTTTCGATATTTTTAACCAAGTTAACGCTTTGTGGTAAGAATGTTTTCTTTAATATTTAACAAAGAAAGCTCATCTGCATTGTTTACAGGCCGGGCATATTGGGAAAAAACAAGTATAATTTTGCGCGAAACTACTGCAGCTCAAGTAGTGATGCAGCGTACAAGGTGTCAACTGTGTTATTTTATGACGTAGTCTCACCATTATTTTCAGGATTACCAAAGAGGCGTCCGGCTGGAGGAGCTAAACATTTTGTTACGAGAAATAGTTATGGTATATATGCCACTAATTTTTAATTTGTTTGAAGTTAACTTTACTTTCTCCTAGATACGAAGGCTGAAGGATCAGATTCTGACGCAGCTGCCTCCAAAGCGAAGACAAATTATACGATTGAGACTAAGCTCCGGCGATATGTTGGAAGCGAAGGCTTCTATTGATGCTGACGGAGGTAGTTGTACACTCTAAATTTGTGTCGATGTCTTGTCTTGACTATCAAATTCTACAGACGAAAGACAGCTGAATACGCAAGAAATTGGAATCGCAAAGCTCAAGGGTGTGACGGACTGGCTCTCAAACAATCCCTTTTCTGCCGTCAAAGAAGAAATGCAGAAACTAATCATATTTTGTCATCACCATAAAGTTATGAACTCGCTACAGGTTTGTATCTTATTAGTAAACTTTAGCTTATAAGTTGCTGCAACAGGAATTTATCGTAAGCAAAGAAATTGAGTTTATTCGGATAGATGGGCACACTGATGCGAAAGACCGTCAAAAGGCTACAGAGATTTTCCGGCAAAAAGATGAGGTAAAATGTTTTATCTAGTTTCCCGTTGACACGTTACTGGAATTGAAGGTAAAGGTGGCTATTGTCGGGGTCACAGCGGGTGGTGTTGGGCTTGATCTGTCTGCTGCACGCAATGTGGTGTTTGTGGAGTTGCCGAAGACTGCATCAGAACTTGTACAGGTCAGTTGCATTTTAAGTCATTTGCATTAACAATCGGTTCGTTAGCAGGCGGAGGACAGAGCACATCGAAGAGGTCAGAAAAGCGCAGTTAACATTTATATATTTTGCGCTAAGGTATGTTTCTCTTGAACTTATTAGTCGAGGTTCTAATTTGCATGCTGCAGGAGACATCAGATGAATGCCACTGGCAATCACTCAGTAAAAGTCTTGAAAGGGTAACTACAATGACGAACGGATCAGAAGATGCTATACCCGGTTTAGAGGTCTAGAGTTCTCTCCTGGCATGGCTGTTTATTGACGTGCTTGTTTGGTCCAGGTGGAAACTCTTATGGATCAAACAGAGTCAGGTGATACGAAAGCGTGCAGTTTGCTACGGAGATGTCAGAACAGTCTGCCGCCGGATGAAGTCCCAGAAGGAAGACGGGTTGTGTCTGAAACCGCGCAACAAAATGCGTCCAATGAAAGCTGGAATTTTGATGCACACTTGTTGATGTTTGAGGTACATAACAGGTATCACGTTGTGATTGAAATGTCACCGGCTTTTTTCCAGGTAAGCTCGAACACTGGCCGAGTTCATCTGTACAAGAAGTCGCTTGAAGAGCCGCCTGTCGTGACCGCCTTAAGTGAGAATTTCAAACCCGAGGATTTAGAGAAGCTGGAACAGATACCAAGCACCGAGAGGAATTTGTTGCTGCCAACCTGTCTCCTTGAGAATACTTCTCTTGTGGACGCCTCAATGGCTTTCATTCGAGAATGGAAGACATTACGACCGGTTCATCGAAAAAGGCTGTATGGAAGACCACTGCAGCTACCTTTATCAAGGGCACTCAGCCGCTTAACTGGAGCTCAAGGGGTATGCTTACGTTTTAGCAGAAGGATGTACTTTTCTCACCTTTTTTTCTCAGGGATTGGTGAAAGGAGGAAGCAAAAGGCGGCGAAGGCCAATCGGTGAACTGGCTTGCCCGTTACCAGACGGAGCATCGTGGAGAGACATTTATTTAAGCGGCAATATGTCTTCCAGACCGATCTTGCAAGCTTGGACGGCAGATGACAATCCTCTGTGCAAACTCTGTCACAGGCCATGCACGTAAGTGTCCCACGCAATTTTGCAACGCTTATAAAGCTCATCACAGGAGACAAGATTCAAGGGAGCCAACGACGTTGGAGGACTTGTTCTGCAAATCGGATTGTTTCGAAGAATACATGACGAAGACTAGCAGTCACTTTATGCGTGAGGTACGTGTGGAGTAAACATTTACTACCTACTGACGTTGGAGCTACCATTTGCAGAAACTGTTCCGACTGGAACGCGGCGTATGCGTGACTTGCAATCTAGACTGTCATGCCTTGGTGGAGTGCATCCGAAATCTCGATGTGAACTTGCGAAGCGCCTACATTCTTAAAAAGGCCCCGGCTTTTGGCACACACGAAACGCTGTACGTTTACTGTTTCTTCTTGTTCCCCATCTTCTTATGCATTTTTGCAGGCTTCAAAATCTTGTCGAAGATCCAATCGAGGGGAACGCTTGGCATGCCGATCACATTGTACCAGTGTTTGCTGGCGGAGGTAAGAGGCTAGAGACAGTCAGTATGAAATACTTACAGCCTTGCTTTCCAGGAGAATGCGACCTGGAAAACATGAGGACTCTTTGTGTAGTCTGTCATGCACAGGTAACTAGCGAGCAATGCCGGAAAAGGCATGCGTCCTTTCGCAAAGCGCAACGAGCTTTACAGTTCACAGTGGAGAGACTCCTTGACAATAAGCGACTAAAATCAGAGGTATGGCTTCCTCCGAAAGGGAGATCATCAATCAAGTGCTCCACTTTGCAATTTACAGGAGGTGATTCTTTCAGAAACCGATGACGACAAAGAACTTCTGGGAATTGAAGTTGCAGGGAGTGCATACTCTAAGCAAACAGGATAACGTATAATAAACTATCACGTCAGATAAACCAGCGGTGGAGGGCATGGCTATGGCAACAACACTGCCGTGCTTGGCGCCCGGAAGATTTCGGAGCCGAGTATTCCCATCATGCAGAGCGAACGCTGTTCCTCCCGACACAGTCGAGACAGAGGAAAAGACCAAGGCGAGCTCCAGTCCCAATGTTGAGAAGGAACTCTCCAAGGTAAGCAGAAAGATTGGTCTCAAATTCATGGCGCTCTCATGTTTTTTCGCCAGGCAGTGAAGAAAACAGCCGCTACTTTCGCTCCTCGTTCGTCCACTGCAAAGAAAAACCCGGCCGTCCCAGGCAGCGTTTTGTACACCGTTTTCGAAGTCCAGGGCTATCTCTCGATGGCTGTTGGAGGTCTCCTCGCGTACAACTATTTGTTCCCTTCAGACGAGCCTGATATTGCGAGACTGATGGGAATGTGGTCCGTGTGGATGTTCAGTAAGTTACCATTCTTTCTCTTTCTCTTTTTTTTCGTTATCTGATGAAAACTTTTCTGCTGGGTTTGTAGCAATTCCATCGCTTCGCGCAAGAGACTGCTCGTCTAAAGAGAAGGATGCTTTGAATTATTTGTTCTTGGCACTTCCGCTTGTCAACGTTTTGCTCCCATTTGTGTGGAAATCGTTCGCGGCTGTGTGGTCAGCCGATGTTGCGGTATTTTTCGCAATCTACGCATGGAAGGTGAGTTGTTTCGTCTTTCTAATGGTTATATTTTTCTTGACTCGGCTATGGTGATTCAGATGGAGTGGCTCCAACAAAACGAATCCAAAGACAAGCAATAGTATATTAGCTTTGATGATCTTTGTAAGTTTTTAAAGGTTTTGTACAAAGGGGAAAGTATAGTTATTTCGGGTAGCTCAAATTCTAGGGTTCTTAACGGCTCAAACTGTCATGGGTATCGAAGGCGATGGCAAAAGGAGGGCCGACGAGACGCGCATTCGCAGGCTGCAGAAGATTTTAGGCAGCAAGCGCGCCTCCCCTACTCTCTCCGGTGAGTGGCGATCGATCGCGATCCATTTTATTCATTCATCTTAGGCGAGAAAATGCGATCCCAGGGTGCTCGGAAGTAGAGAATGATCCGATTAAGAAGCTCAGCACCGCGACGCAAAGCGCCCTCAATGATCTAAAGCTTGGTAACGATCGATTGGAAGTTTTGAGAGCTCGATCGAAAGTTTTTTTCCCACACGTTTTTTTGTTCTTGTCTTCAGAGGTTTCTAAGATGAGGAACGATTTGGAAAAGCTCACAGAGGAAGTTCACGCAGCAAAGAAGCTCGAGGCTGTAAGTTTCAAAGAGGAAGTTCTGTGCGTGATGTGATTTTTCTTTTTCTTTTCTTTTTTTTGTCCAGGAATCTAAAGGGACAGCGTTAGACATGGAGAAGCGTTTCACTGCTCAGATGGAGGAGTTCCAAAGGAGCCTTGCATCGCTACGAGGAGAGGTACACCTCTAGCGTCCGGTTTGATCCTCTAACCAGGCTGATAATCTCTCTGGTAAAAGGAAAAGCAAATTCTAAGGCGTTGCTGTTGAAGGATTTGCCAGGGACTCAAGCGTTGACAAGCTCGCCAAATCTAAGGAAGTCAAATGCGTCCAGTCGAAACATCGGCCCAACAAAGAGGTAAGGCGATCGTTTCTTGATGGAAGAACGCATTTTCAACAAGCTGAGACTTTTTCATTTTGGCAGTCATACCATCAATGGCTGCTCTTCGGATGTTCACAATGGTAAGTTTTCGATTATTTCTTCTCCTCCTCGTTCCATTCTAAAGCTTCGTTTTGATCTTTGTAGTTGAAGCTCAGAGAAAGGATGTTGTCATCTACACAAACCCGCAACACATACAACGAACCGTTGCTGCTGTTCGTGGATGGCTTCGAGAATGTGAGCGTGCTTTTCTTCTTTTTCTTCTTTCATTTTTACGATCTCAAATAACACGTAAAACTCCTGGTAGCTCCGACTCCACGAGAATCAACGAGCAAGGATCAACGTCACGAGGATCCTCTCATCCACATTCCCACATCCTCGTTAATGAGCTCCATCCGAAACGAGGCAAAGCTTTTCAGCAAGCACCACAAGAAGGCAAACAACTTGTCTCGGAGCGAGTCCCAGAGCCCGAGCACACAAGTGGAGTCCATCTCCGAAGCGTCGGCCAGCGTCAAGGACACAGTGCCCCCGGCAATGCGAATCCTGCAGAGAAGAAACATGAGAATGGCCGACTTGCTTGGAAGGTTTGCTTTTCTTTGTTGTTCTTCTCCTTTGTTTTGTTTCTATGATTCTAACGCGGAAGTCTTGTGCGCAGCAGCGAATCCGACGAAGACTGACTGACTCTTTCCATTTGCGCGTTGGAGGTAAGGTACGTACGTCCTCTTGCTTTGGCTTTTTGCCTTTAGAAGAACAAAGCAAAAGTGAAAGCTAAAGAACACTACTGTTGCTAATGCTGTGCTAAATGATCATCTCCAGCACTGAGTGACAAAGATTTGGCAAAGATGAAGGAACAAAATCGAACCCACGGGTACTTTTCTCTGTCAATCTCATCTCTGATCCAACACTGTTGCTATCGACAGCTGCTGATGATAGTCTCTTTCGCTTTTGCAGTGTCGATCGATCAAACAAAGCAAAGCCTTGAAAAAAATGGAGAGAGAAAGCGAAAAAAGAACAAAAAAAAAAAAACAAACTCGTAAAGTTACTGCTACGCCAGAACTGGTTGACCACTTGTTAACACGTCGAAGTTTCTAAAGTCAAATACGCAGGGACTTTTCCCTCTTCGTGGAAGAGAGAGAGAATAAACAATCTTTCTTCTCGCTAATGTTAGCTATGTCCGATCAACGAAAGAATTTCCCTCTCTTTCGTAACTCGCGGCCGGGGGATCGCAGCCGTCGATCCGCGAGCGTTTAAAAGGGGGCCGGGGAATGTAAATGGGAAAAATGGGACGGTTTAAGATTAAAGAGGGGCCGCAAACACGCAAGAGACTGGGCGCCTCGCGTCTCTCCGCCGTGTGCTCTTCGCGAATCGCGCGCGAGAGAGGTATGTTTGATCTTCTCCTCCCCCGCCTCCTCCACGATCCGCGCGGCGCTGCTGCTCCCGGGCGATGATCTCTCGCGCCGCGGCCGGGCTTTCCTCGTAGGTCAGGATGGTGCTGCTCCAGCCGCCGCGCGCGATCTCGGTAGACTAGGCAATGGCGGTCACACGCGGCTCGTGATTCCGAGTGAAATTTCGGGGAGGATTGGATTGCTTTGACCGGGATCGGCAGGAACAGGTCTAGGAGGTGTCACGCCAGTTTGGATTGCCGGGAGCCCTAAACCTCGCGCTGGTTCTCTGGGAAAGAACGCAAGAGAGGTCTCTAGCGACGAAAAAGAAGGCATCTGGAGAGCTCATGTGTGGAGGACTTGGTAAATTTCTTCTCTAGCGAGCAACAAAGGAAGAAGGTCGTCAATGAGAAACGTGGTCGAGATAGCGATGCAAGTGTTGCTACCATCCTGGGGAGAAATCAACGTTTCCTTTGCGGCGGCGGTGCTGGTGATCTTCATTTTTGGTGTTGTGCGGCATGTCGAACGTCTGCGAGAAGCTGCCGGGGGATTTTTTCTCTCCGCCGCGGAGGACTTTGGTGTGGAGGGAATTCGCGAGAGGGAGCTGGAGAGAACGAAAGAGGTATTTGAAATCCTATCTCCCGCTTTGGATGATTGTTTGCTTTCTTTGCCTTTCTTGGTCTTTCGTTTTCGTTTCTCTTTCTGGTACTTGTGTTTTTTTTTTTTGTTTCTCTTTGGAAAGCTTGGGATGCTGCATATGATCAAAGTAATGCTCTGGATGTTAAGCTTTGCACATGTGATATTCTTTTCTTTTCTTTGACATGCAGCATTGGGGCTTTTGCTGTAGAACTCTTCGAAAGTGGACGCGGGAAGCCAGCCTATGTACTTCGTTAAGGTATACGAGCCCCCTTCCAGGTAGTCATTGTGACAACGTAACGAGCGTCTTCATTTTCCTGCAGCTGGAACTTCTAGCGGCGAAGAATATAGCAGCTGCGAATCTAAATGGAACGTCTGATCCTTACGCGGTACTCACCTATGGTTCTCAAAAGCGTTTCAGGTGCCTACACTTATTTTTTGTTGTTTTGAGCATAAGTCGAGTGTTTTCTTCAGCTCTTTGGTTCCTGGTTCAAGAAATCCCATGTGGGGAGAAGAATTTGACTTTTATATTGATGACCTCCCAGCTCAAGTACGTGAGTTAACAATTTTTTTTTCTCTTCCACCACTGAGTTTCTATCGCTTTTTTCAGATCATAATAGCGATTTACGACTGGGATATAATCTGGAAAAGCACAGAACTTGGCTCGACAACCATCGAGATCAAAGAGGAGGGACAAACAGAAGCTATTTGGCATTCTTTGATTGGCACCTCTGGACAGGCAAAACGTTAAATTTTGTTTTAGTGGTGCTTACTACTTTTTCTCTCTTCAGGTTTGCGTTCAAACATGTACTCGCCGTGTGCCAACAGCAGGGTAGGAACTATGTTCTATTACGAAGAGAAAATGACACATACTAGCTCATCGCAGGACTGTTGCTGGAACCAATCGACGACGATTTCTAGAATCGCCGACTGGCACAGAAGTTCGTCAAAAGCCGGGGCCGCTGCAGACAATCTTTGACCTGCCTCCTGATGAAGTATGGTTTGACGGTGATTTTTGCTTCATTTTCTTAAAAAACATTGTCCGTGCAGATGGTTGAGCACAAGTTTTCATGCGCGCTGGAGAGATCATTTTTGTACCATGGGCGTATGTACGTGTCTGCTTGGCACATATGCTTTCATTCGAATGTCTTTGCTAAACAACTAAAGGTACGTCACCGGCGACATTTTTTTCCAGGCTATTTACTTTCTTTTCTAGGTCGTGTTGCCTTACGATATCGTAGAAGAGGTAAACTCTGTCACTTTGTCCATTTCATATCTATGTTCGGCTTATAGATCAAGAAAAGTCAGCACGCCTTCATCAACCCCGCGATCACCATCATTTTGAGGGCTGGTACAGGTGGTCAGGGTGTTCCTCCTCTTGCTAGTCCAGATGGTTGGTATCAAGTTTGTTTCTGCTGGGCTACAGCGATCTAAACAACATTCTTGTCTGGATATAGGTAGAGCAAAGTATAAATTTGCATCCTTTTGGAACCGGAATCATGCACACAGGGTTCTCCAACGCGCTGTGAAAAACTATCAAGGAAATGAGGAAGCCGCGAAGCAGGTCTGGCTAAGTGTAACCTCTGGCATTGCAGAGACTAATCGATTATCAATTTTCAGGATAAGTTCATGCGAGTTCACAGCACAAGGTACCAGGAACAGCAGGTCGTACCATTTGTGTCTAGTGTGGATGAGACTACTCCGATTGAAGAAACAAAAGTGGTGCAACCTTTTATCAAAGACGACGTTCTAGTTGACATTGTAGAGGTTAGTGAATTTCTATTGAAGCTGGCTGACATTATTTGTTGCAGGATATGCTGCCTTGCTCTGCCGAGCAATTTTTTGCTTCCGTACTAAGCGACAAGTCGGACTTTACGACGCGCTATCGAGCAGAGCGCGAAGACACTGAATTGCAGGTTCACTTAATTCTGTGTGCGTTTCTTAGCTAACTCGCTGCAGCTCAGATCGAACCATGGCGCAATCCGGAGGAGTACAGCGGTATTCTGCGGAAAGTTACGTATCGAGCAAAGTGTAACAGCCCAATGTGTCCTCCAGACACCGCAATGACTGACACACAGCACATCTTCTTTTCGGGCGAGAAGAAACTACTGGTGCTTTTACAAATATGCCCACGCCGGTTAGAGCTAACTCGTGATCTTGTTACTTCCAGCATTGGGAAAGCATTCAACAGGCGCATGACGTTCCATTCGGTTCCTCGTTCGAGGTAATCACTCGACTATGCGATTTTTCGTTTTTGGTTCTACTTCTTTGCACAGATCCACGCAAGATGGACAGTGGAAACGCTCTCGGAATCAAAGTGCAAGCTGAGCGTCAAAGTTGGTACGGAAACTCTCGTTGGGACGAGCTCCACTTGCTAACTCTTTGATACATTTTAGGAACTAACTTCAAGAAGCGACTGTTCATGGCGTCGAAGATTCGAAGTGGTGCTGAATCTGAGGTACGCGAAAACAAAAGTCCTAGCGTTTCCAGTCTGATTCTTCGTTTGCAGTACAAAACTGATGCAATGAAGTTCATCGAGATCATCAAGAAGGGTCTCAAGGAGACCGGTTCTACCGCCAACGATGAATCGAGTGTTTCTACTCCGGCCTTGGAGATTCCCCTCGTCGGCACAGCAAAGACTTCGTGACAGCAAAGAAAGAACAAACAATTCCTGACAGTTTTGGTAGAGAGAAAATGACGTATGGAGAGGATGATTTGATTGACAGCCGTGGATCTGGTGATCCGGAATGTCATGCCGATGCAGAGATCTTGGCCGCACGTTGACAGCGGTGGAATCCGGACGTGTAATGAGAATCCAATCGACGTGAAATATCATAAAAAGCTCTAGTCGCGAGAGAGGCATTTCATTGTTTGAGCGGCAGGGCAGGATTTTCGGACGGGCGTCTTCGAACACGCCTAGACGAAAAGCCTGGGAGCTTCGTTCGATCTCTTCTCTTGCCGCCGGAAGCTACTAATCGCTAGCGAAGATGAGGGAGTGTATCTCGATCCACATCGGTCAGGCCGGAATCCAGGTCGGCAATGCGTGCTGGGAGCTCTACTGCCTCGAGCATGGCATCCAGGTGAGAAATTTCGCGCAATCTTTTCTCGATTTGGCTGGATCTGTGCTAGATCTGGTCCTCTATGGCTTGTTTCTCGCTAGATTTGGCCCTCTATGGCTTGTTTCTTGCAAGATCTATGCTCCGCTCACCTGCATTTGGCCCTGATCCATAGATCCGGGCGGCGAATTCCTGGATCTAACGAAATATGTGGATATTTTGCAGCCGGATGGCCAGATGCCAAGCGATAAGACGGTTGGCGGCGGAGACGATGCTTTCAACACCTTCTTTAGCGAGACTGGTGCCGGCAAGCACGTCCCCCGCGCCGTGTTCGTGGATCTGGAGCCGACGGTCATCGATGAGGTTCGCACTGGTACCTACAGGCAGCTCTTCCACCCGGAGCAGCTCATCAGTGGCAAGGAAGACGCTGCGAATAACTTCGCTCGTGGTCACTACACCAGTAAGATCTAAACTTCTTTTTGCAAAGGTTGGCTAATTTCTTGTTCATCTTCTTGCTATCAGTTGGAAAGGAGATCGTAGATCTTTGCCTGGATCGCATCCGGAAGCTGGCCGATAACTGCACTGGGCTCCAGGGATTCCTGGTCTTCCACGCCGTGGGCGGTGGAACGGGATCCGGCCTGGGCTCGCTGCTGCTGGAGCGCCTGTCGGTGGACTACGGGAAGAAATCCAAGCTCGGTTTCACCGTCTACCCGTCACCCCAGGTCTCGACCTCGGTGGTGGAGCCTTACAACAGCGTGTTGTCCACACACTCGCTTCTGGAGCACACCGACGTCGCCGTGCTGCTGGACAACGAAGCTATCTACGACATCTGCCGCCGATCGCTGGACATCGAGCGCCCGACGTACACCAACTTGAACAGGCTCGTCTCTCAGGTATGAGAAAATCTTACGACACCACTCTCATGCTCGTTTCTATAACTTTTGCGATGTTGGGCTTTAGGTGATCTCGTCGCTCACGGCATCCCTGCGCTTTGATGGAGCTCTCAACGTGGACGTGACCGAGTTCCAGACCAACCTCGTCCCCTACCCGCGCATCCACTTCATGCTCTCGTCCTACGCGCCGGTCATCTCCGCCGAGAAGGCCTACCACGAGCAGCTGTCGGTGGCCGAGATCACCAACAGCGCGTTCGAGCCGTCGTCGATGATGGCCAAGTGCGACCCGCGCCACGGCAAGTACATGGCGTGCTGCCTCATGTACCGCGGCGACGTGGTTCCAAAGGACGTGAACGCGGCGGTGGCCACCATCAAGACCAAGAGGACCATCCAGTTCGTGGACTGGTGCCCGACGGGATTCAAGTGTGGGATCAACTACCAGCCGCCGACGGTGGTTCCAGGAGGAGATCTGGCCAAGGTCCAGCGCGCGGTGTGCATGATCTCGAACTCCACCAGCGTCGCCGAGGTGTTCTCCCGGATCGACCACAAGTTTGATCTCATGTACGCCAAGCGCGCGTTCGTGCACTGGTACGTGGGTGAGGGGATGGAGGAGGGGGAGTTCTCCGAGGCCCGCGAAGATCTGGCAGCGCTCGAGAAGGATTACGAGGAGGTCGGGGCCGAGTCCGCGGACGATGCCGACGATGGCGAGGAGTACTGAAAGAAAAACTCGGGGAAAAAAAGTGTGGCTTTTAAAAAATAAAGATGTGTGACAACGAAGTAAAGAAGTAAAGTTAATTTGACCTAATTCGTCATTTGTTTATGGTATAAAGTTAATTTGACCTAAGTTAGACATGTCGTACGGCATTAAATTAAATACTTCTTCCCCCTTTGTTGGAACTTTTGCCATATATTGTCCAGCAATCATGCAAGGCTGGAAGCAACTATGGACTTAGATTCTTCGCAACTGTAAAATAAGTAAGGGCAAATGCAGTCAACGCATCTTGACTGACTCGGAATAATTCGTGACTCCAACCAAGTGATTGGCATCGGCGAGCTTCTTCTTTATTGTTTTTTCGGTTTCCTTTTCCTTTTAACTTTCCAGTATCAAACGTCCTCTACAAAAGTGAGTTGAGGCAAAGGGATCAACTGAGATCATCATCCCTCCCGAGCCCAACAAAAGAATGGGTCATCATTTTTCTTGCAAAACTGTTATGGGATCTTCTTGCTTGCTTGCTTGCTTCTTGCTTCTTGCTTGTTCTTGTCTTTGCTGTGTTCGTTTATCTGCTTTATCCCTGTGTCCCGTAAAGCTAAACCCCCCATTCCCCAGCATTTCTATCTCCAGCTATCTGGGAGCTATCTCTAAGCTGACCAAAGGAATTATATTACAAAATCTCCCACCTCTTTCTCCTCGTCGTCGACGCCCCAACGAATCAGTTGCTGTAAGCCTTGCACTCGGTGTGATTGTTCTCCTCTTCGTAGACGTAGCCGTATGGATTCTTGCTGGCCCAGTTCCATTGATCCCTGGCCATTTCATCGATACCATACCTGGCCCTGCGATGCGAAGTGGGACATGAACTTGTAAGCCAAACAAAAAGGTAACAGTTCTAATGAAAGATACTTACTTCCATCCGAGTTCCTTCTCGGCCTTCTCTGTGGATGCGTAGATCTCGCTACAGTCACCTGGTCTTCTACCAGCGATTTTTAGCGGTATTTTCTGCAGCACAGGGGCCATCGACCAAGTTTGTCTTTGCATCTTTTGGTACGAAAAAAAAAGAGAGAAGCATCTCTCCAATTGTATGAGCTGTACCTTTCCACACGCTTTCTCAAATGCCGCCACCATCTCCAATACGGAAGTTCCCCGTCCCGTGCCAAGATTATAAACATCACAGGCTACATGAAAAAGAAACGAAACAGAAAGTTAGCTCACACTCGCACCAGTGAAAAAGGAAGTGACGCGAGGAGAAAAGGCAGTCTGGAAGACTGTGGCATTGCGATCTTTCCCAATTGACTTCACTCACCTCCCGTGCTCCCAGACTTGAAAAGCTTCTCAACCGCTGCAATGTGACCAGTGGCCAAATCTACGACGTGAATGTAATCACGGACCTGCCGTCAGAGGTAAGAAACCATGAGCATTCAATGTACAGAAAATAAAATGTGATAAAAAATGCATTGAGACTGACCCCTGTTCCGTCTCTCGTTGGGTAGTCGTTCCCAAACACTGTCAGCTCGGGTCTTCTTCCGACTGCTACTTGTTGAACAAACGGCATCAGATTGTTTGGGATTCCACGAGGATCTTCACCAATGTGTCCGCTGGGATGGGCTCCCACAGGATTAAAGTATCTGAGCAAGATGATTTGCCAGCCAGTGTCGGCTGCGTATAAGTCGCGGCAAATCTGTTCGATATAGAGCTGCAGAGAGCATAAGTTTTTAGCAAGAAAACAAAAGATAATGAAAGGAGAATGGCGTGAGTTCTAGAGTTTGAAGAGTGTAGAGCACGCAAACGCAAGAGGAGCATGAGTTACTCACCTTCGTTCGTCCGTATGGATTCAAAACATCCAGAGGGAAAGTCTCAGTACATGGAACAGTCTTTGGTTGTCCATACACGGTTGCCGATGACGAGAAAACAAGCTGCCAAACAAGGAAACAAATGTTTTAACGGATCGACGATTGATGGAGCAAAGAAAAGCATGCAAAACCTTCTTGCAGTTGTGCTTGGTCATGACGTCCATGAGATTGAGCGTCCCTACGAGATTGTTGCAGTAGTAGAGCAGCGGCTTTGCAACACTCTCCCCAACAGCTTTGAGGCCCGCGAAGTGTATGACTGCATCGAATCTGCGGACACAGAAAAGCAAGACTTTAAAAGGCTATCTTCCCGGGGAAAACAGAAAAACAAATAAACTCGCCTCTGTGCCAAGAACATCCTTTCCAGGGACTCTTTGTCACACAAATCCACCTGAGAATTGGGAGAAGGAAAAAAAAAAGGAAGATGATAAAAAAGCTGTGCGAATTCTTGTTTCTCCAGACCTTGTAAAAGTATAAGTTCTTCTTGTATTTCCCGGCCAAATCTCCAACTCTTCTCACCGCCTCGTCCGATGCGTTGGAGAGGTTGTCGATGATCACCACCTTGTATCCAGCGAGTAAGAGCTGGAGCGAGCAATGACTTCCAATATATCCAGCGCCGCCAGTCACCAGAATAGTTCTCGCCGAGTGACCATTGGTGACACTGGCCCAGTGATTCATCCTCGTCCCAAAGAATCCTCCTCCACCACCACCTGAGAGAGAAAGAGATCGAGCACAAAGAAACCACTGAGAAAATCGCCAAGAACACGAAGGACTCCACTCCAGCGCATTAAAAGGCATTAAAGTCTCATGCAGGAATTCAAGGCAAAGCCAAAATCAGGGCAAGCGAGCGAAGCAACGAATCCAATCCAGAATTCTTGGCAGCCAAGGAAAAGAAAAGAAAAAGAAAGAAGAAAAGAGGCTCCTCGCATCACTCGCCCAAGCCAAGAACAAGCAAGGAGACCTGATCTCGCCAAGAACTCCAATTGGAGCTCAAAATCCCCCGGATCGAAAGGAAGCGATCACAACCCATCTGGGAAAACGCGGAGAGGGACTGACCTGGTTCACGCGGCGATGGCGATGGAGGGAATTCGGGGCGAGCCACCTGTGAGCGATTCGGGGACAGGAGATCAGCTCTCCCCGTGACCGGGAGCAAATGGAGGAGGCGCCCCTCAGTAGCCAGCGTGACCGACCGCGCAAGAACAATGTGAGTGGAGTGGTGGAATCGCGCTCCTCGCTCTCACAGAGAATCGCCCTCTTCCCTTTTCCTGGCCAGGAAATAAAAAAAAGAGAGAGAAAGAGAGAAAAGGCCTCCTTGTGCTCGTCTTGTAAGTGTCGTGAAGAAGCGTTGGGTGGAGTGAGCGGGATTGGATCGCCAATTTTGGGGTCCGCGTTTTCGTTGCCCACCCTATATATTTTCTCCTCGCTCCTGTTTTTCTCTTACCCGGTATATACCCTTACGGCGTAAGAATATTCTGTTAGATCGCGTACGGGCCCGAGAAATTTGGAACGCAAGAACGAACTAACTATACGTGTGGTAATGGATGGCTGCCTCGCGTCCATTCGAGAAAGGTGGCGGGCAATGTGAGAACTTTGGTTGCCTCACGCCTCCCCTGTAGCCCTAAGGTGGCGGAGTATGATAAGTTGGTGCGTGGGATTTTTTCAATCTAATCTTAGGTGGCGGCCACATGCATGCACAGGCTGGAGTTGTAGATTCTCTTTTTGACAAAGGTGGCGGCGGGCTGGAGTTTCTGGGAGAAAATGGCGTGCAAGTAAATTTGGTGTCGATCGTTTTGACACGAAATCCCGGCGCTTGTGATAAAGATTGTGAGAAGGATGGGATTAAAAGCCAGCGTAACAGATAAGGATAACGGACCACACGCAGCGCAACATTTGATTCGACACGCTGGATTGGGATATGCTTCCGGCATATTCTTGGTTGCGTATGGACATGCGTGATCACATCCATGAGTCATCCATTCATACACATTCATCCACAATTTGGAGAAAGTGGATTTTAGGGTTTTGAGGCGGGATTAGGGTATCCAGAGGCATGGCGCAGGCGATGGAGCCCATTCGTCCCCTCTGCCGCAAGCGCCGGCTGCCGCGAGGTAATCTTAGCTGCGGGGATCAATAGATTTGACGCGCCGGCCATTCTCGTAGCTGGTTTGCCGAGATTTAGGGGGGCTGTAGCTTGAATCGCCGCCGTGGGGATCGGCGAGGGCTCTGGGGAAGGCAGGTGGGCTACTGATGGCGGATCCGCCCAGTGGCCCATCTGCCTGTGGTAGCGCACAGGGAAAGCTTGTAGATTTTCTAGTCCAGGATCGTCATTCCATAGAGGCAGTATGCTGAGCGTCCTGCGCTTGCATTTACCGTCGGACATTCCTATTGTAGGCTGCGAGCTCTCTCCCTACGTCCAACTACGGCTTCCCGATGGGACTACCACGACTGACGACGTTCCAGTAACATCTCCCATCGATGGATACTATCTTAGGTGGAAATGGTAAAAGAAAAGTGTTTTTTTTTTCCCTCTACTCTATTCACTTTTTCTTACGCATTCAATCTTCCAGGTGCCGAATCCAAACTGACAAGAGAGCATCCGTGTGTAGCGTGCATCCCTCGGAGCCTGCGACTCTTCAGTGTATAGGCTGTTTGAAAGCTAAGCTGCCAGTGAGCAAGAGCCTCCACTGCTCGTCCAAGTGCTTCTCCGATTCATGGCGTCATCACCGGGCTATGCATGCACACGCCACAAACATTGCTCGAGAGAATGGGGCCGAGGAAGACGAGTTGTTTGGACGGGGTGGGTCTGTAGGCGGGGGTGCTCCAGTGAGCAACGGTATCATAGGAGGGCCTACGAAGACACAGGACCAGAACGGAACAGAGATATGGGAAGTAGGCTCTGTGAAAACGTATACGCCGACGGAAGAAGACGTAGGACATGCTCTCAAGCTGGAGTGCGTGGTTATGTCGACGGCCACGGGCATGCCAACAGGGGGACTCTCTAACTCTCTTCTCACACAACGGGTTATTCCAGCTCCGTGTCCACCACCCAGGAGAATGGTTCAAGTGAACACCATTGACGGGCTTGAGTTGGATGGTCGGCTGGGGGCTCCAGGATCTTTCACGGTTCTGTCATACAATGTACTGGCTGATTTGTATGCCACCAGCGACATGTACAGCTATTGCCCCCAGTGGGCTCTCTCGTGGGCCTACCGACGGCAAAACCTGCTGCGCGAGATTGTGGGCTATCGAGCGGATATCCTGTGTCTGCAAGAGGTATGCTCTCACAGGACTTCTACGTATAATCTCTACATGATTGTTTCAGATTCAAAGCGACCACTTTGACGAGTTCTTTGCTCCGGAACTTGAGAAGCACGGATATTCGGCGGTTTACAAGAAAAAGACTGCAGAGGTATTGTCTAGTGCTAGGACACTCAAACTTAATGCCATGGGGTTCAGGTCTATGCTGCGGGGGTGTACACTATTGATGGTTGTGCTACATTTTATCGCAATGATCGGTTCTTACAAGTCAAAAAATACGAGGTAGATTTTTAATTTCCTAATCCAAACCATTACAAATGGTTACACATTACTGGATCAGGTGGAGTTCAATAAGGCAGCACAATCGTTTTCAGAAGCTTACATGCCCTCTGCTCAAAGAAAAGCAGCTCTCACCCGCCTTCTCAAGGTTTTCTCCGTTCGCTGTGTCATTGATACTGACTTGGCCTCTGCATTAGGATAATGTCGCTCTCATTGTGGTGCTGGAGGTCTTGGATTATCCAGACCCGTCTAAAAAGCAATTGATCTGTGTGGTAAGCTACATGCAGTGGGATCTCGACTTCCAACACCTTTTCCTTTTCAGGCCAATACTCATATTCATGCGAATCCTGAGCTGAAAGACGTGAAACTATGGCAGGTAGAGTATCCCTAATAGCAATTCGCGTGATCTGAGTTTTTCTCTTCAGGTGCAAACTCTTCTTAAAGGTCTGGAGAAGATTGCCGCAAGCGCGGAAATTCCCATGCTTGTTGCTGGTGATTTTAATTCTGTTCCTGGCAGGTCAGTCTCTACTTCTTGATTCCCGAGAGTGCCAACTTGTTTGTTTTTTGTTCTCAGCGCTCCACACTCCCTCCTGGCCACAGGAAGAGTCGAACCAACTCACCCGGAGCTTGCCATTGATCCTCTTGGAATTCTAAGACCTGCGAGCAAGTTGTGCCACCAATTGCCTCTGGTAAGAACTCGAGCTTCGTTCACTCTTGACTGGCTTGTTATATTTACAGGTAAGTGCGTACTCAGCATTATCGCGGCGTGATGGTAGCAACGAGCCCCTTTTCACAAATTGCACGAGAGATTTCCTTGGTACGCTGGACTACATATTCTACACCGGTGAGTGTTTAGATGAAGCGATTGACACAAGCAAAACGTTTTTTTCTCTGTTTGCAGCGGATTCAATAGTGGTGGATTCACTACTCGAGCTTTTGGACGAGGAGAGCTTGCGGAAAGACACAGCGCTCCCTTCTCCAGAGTGGTCGTCAGATCATATAGCGTTACTGGCGGAGTTTCGGTGCAGACCTTCCAGGCTGAGGAGGTAGCAAGGGGGAAAGCTTTTGTAAAAGAGAGATTCTTCTCTTGGAGAGCCAGGCTCGATGAGAAGGGAATGTCCAAAGTAAAAACAAGCAAAAACTAGGATCAACTGTGTTGTGTGGAAAATGGTGGTATTGGGTGTAGTACGCACGGAATACAGCGCGAGTAGCAGGAGGAATATTTGTCTACGTTGGGGTTTCAAGGTGATATTTTGAGGTAACAGTCATGTGATATATTTTCCTTGTGGTAGTGATTATAGTTTTACCAGCAAATATTTCAAGCAAAGCAGATATTATAATTGGCTTTGGCGATAATAAATAGAGATCGGCCTCAGAGACGGTTTGTATCCAAGTCGTAGAAAATAATTGGATTTTATCACTTTAAACATTTTGAGCACCTTATGTGTTCGAATCCTGTCCAGAGCAAATCTAACGGTAAAAGGTCTTTTTACCAGGTGGCCAGATCATGAGGTGGTGCAGTTAGTGAGCCACACTTGGCACCCATGCAAGAAGAGAGAAGGCCAGCAAATAGCGAAAATTAGGGCTAGATCTAGCGAGCGATGTCTCGATTGATCCATTTGACGAGGAGGTTTGTCCTGTCCGGGCAATGCCAGAGCGCGAGTAGCACGAGTTCTTTGGTCGCGTCTTCTTCTTCGTTGGAGTTTGGGTTTGGGCAGAATTGGAGCTTGGATCAGCAGCAGCAGCAGCGATGGTTTTGTGGCCAGAGCGGATCGAAAGGTGGAGGAGAACCGGATGATGATAGCAAGAAGAAAAGGTATGGCAAAGTCGGGCACAATGTTGCTGACGAGAGCTACAAGGAGAGGGTGAAGAAGAAGAAGGATGGGGATGAGGAGGAAGAAGAGAGCTTGGAGAAGACGAACTATGATATTTCAAAGAGAACTCGGCCCTCGGGTGAGGAGTGATCGAATCCAAGAGTTTGGATGTTCCACTATACTCTATCGATAATTTTTTTACTTGTGTGGTTCGATCAAAGCGAGTAGGTTTGCCATGTGTTCTTGGCGAAGAGTAGCGACGGCTTCCAAGCTCCCGTCTTGGAGGCCCGATGGAACAACACGGACGTAGCCTTCGCAGGGACCATTTGTGGGTGTGGCAAGGATTGGAGTTCCAGATCCAAAATCCATGTCGTAGAAGGGCAATCGAGCCCAGCTTGTGATGACCAAGTTGGGATCGAAGCTGATCCTCGTGAATCCGGCGCTGTCGTGCTGCTCTGATTTGGGAGCTTCTCTCAGCTGGAGAGCCACGAAATCCACCACCGATCTCAAGCGCTCGGCCTCGGACGCCCTCTCGATACTCGCGGCGATGATCGAAGCTCCAAATTCCAGTGGCTTGCCCGTGAGATCTTCCGCGCTGACCTCACAGCGCGCCCGGAACAGGGAGTGAGAGTCCACGGCGACCATTGACCGGGCAGTAGAGCACCGTGCGGCGGCCGCCGCTGACTCCCCTGGCCATGGTGATGAGCCGCCAGAGATGGACTGCCAGGCACACGAATGTGGAGCTAGATCCGCCAGCTCTTTCACTGTTTTTGAGCCGATCGAGCTCGCCTTTGCGAAAGTGGATCCGTCGAGTGATGAGAGCTTTGGATTCCTCCGGGGAGAGGACTGTGTAGTGCTTCGGCGTGAGCGCGTACTCGGGGTGCTCGAACTCCGGCATGGGTGGATCCCGGGGCATCATCAAGGTACGATCGGACGAGCGACTGTCCGAAAACTTCGCGGCTTTGCCGCTCGCGAGTGCTGCCCAGTCGGCCAGGAAGCCGGGGACCGCGTTGCAATCGGCGACGTGGTGCTGGATTCCAAGCCCCAGCGCAAATCCTCCACAGCTAAAGCTTGTGATCTGGAACGAGTAAACTTCACTGATCGAAATCTTGCTTGAATCTAGATTGTTACCTGGACAAGCTAGGTGTAAGCTTGTGAAGATTTCCATGACCATCATCGCTACCCAGAAACTCGACCAATGTTTCCGTCGCGACGGCTTCCACCCAAAAAACTCCCTCGTTGTTAAGACGAATAGCCAGATCCCCAGATTCATCTCTTCCAATCCGACCCGCGAAGCCCAACACCTTTTGGAGCGAATCTTTCAAGCGAGAAGAGGTACTCAGCTTCGAAGAGAATGCAAGGAGGAGTGGGACGTGATAGCTTGGCATCAGGGCATCCATCGGGCTGAGACGTAGCCATGGAGAATGATCGCTGCTCCCGTCGTCGCTCTGAATCTGGATCCATTCCGGCAACCGCTCAATCGTGATGACCATGATTGAGAATGAATTTGTGCTGAACAGTGGAAGAGCTATTTGTCGTGATCGAAAATGGGAATGCGACTTGATTCCTTCATTAACCATCTATGGAGTGTCCATTGCTGATCAAAGGAAAGTGTTAACAACCTTTGTTGTCATTGAAAATGGAGTAGACAAGCTTGTCCATATGAGAGTTTCTTAGAGTGGGCACTACTGCTAGACCTCCGTCACCATTGCTAGATGGCACCACTCGCACGTAACCTTCGCAAGGGCCCTCCGTGGGGGTGGCAAGAACCGGACGACCGAATCCAAAGTCGAGCTCGTAAAAGGGCAGTCGAGCCCAGCTAGTGATGATCAAGTTTGGATCCAAAGAAAAGCGGGGAATCTCTTCCGCCTGGGGAGAACTACGCTGCTGGTCCTCGTGTTGTTGCTTCAATGCAAGGAAATCCACAACCGATCGCAAATAATCCTCCTGCGATAAAGACTCTAAGCCTGCGGCAATCAGCGAGGCCAAGTCACCCAAGGGCATGGCAAGGATATCGCAGACCGTGGCGCATGCGCACCGCCTAAACACCGCATTGCCGAAGAAGTGAGCCGGGAGCGCGAGCCCACGGCGGCCGTTGACCGGGCACAGTACTATCGTCTTGGACTGGACGTTGACTTCACGGGCGGCGGTGATTGACTTCCAGAGGTATGCAGACAGGGAGACGTACGTGGAGAAGGGTTGATTGGAGCGACCTTTGTTACACTCGGACTTGAGGAGCGCGAGACGCTCTCTGGTGAAGTGGATCGTGCGGGTGACGATCGACTTGGCCTCGTCGCTGGAAAGCATTGTGATGATGTTGGTGGTGTAGTCAGAGTGGTCAAAGCTAGGGCGTGGAGGGCGGCGGGGCATCATGCAGGAGCGGTCAATGGGCTGCCCGGACAGGAGTTCCTCGATTGACCGCTCCCCCCTGGTCAACTTTGCGAGGTCGAGGAGAAATTCCGGGAGCGCGTTGCAATCGACGACACGATGGTTGACTCCAAAACCCAGTGCGATCCCACCGCAGCCGAATCGAGTGATCTACACCACAAATGTATGCCAATGGATGAAAACATCGGGAGAACATACCTGGAGTAGAAGAGGGATTCCCATGTCCACGGGATCCTGCGAAGCCATTGGCGTCAGCTCTTGGAGCTTTGCGAGATCCTGATCCGAAAAACCCTGAAGCGTTTCCTGGGTGGAAGCCTCAATCCAGAGGACGCCGCAGTCCTCGTCCTGATCGTTGAGATAGATCCCAAGCTTCCCGGACTCGTTCCTCCGGATCCGCCCAGCTAAATCTCTGTAGTGGCACAGCACCTGCTGGAGCGCGCGCTCCAAATCGGCCACAAATCCTTGAGGAACCGGGGAGGAGAATGCGAGGACCATAGGGCTGTGAATTAGTGGCATGTGGATATCGATCGGGGTGAGAGGAAACCATGTCGAGAGAGGATTCTTGATCGACGACGACACCCATCTCAAAGAGCTTCTCTCAATCATCCTAGAAGTGCCACGTCAAACTTACCAACAACTAGGATTATTAACGCTCATATCCGTCGAATATCCCAAATCTGCCACGTGGTCACTGGATGCGTCTTTGAGAATCTTTCACTGGCGCTTAAGCAGCGTAAGTAATCACCTTCCTTTGTCCATGAGAATGTTGCTATAGCAGAGCATCAATTTTACTTCCACAAGAATCATCAGCATCTCGAACAGACATACCAAGGCCTTTGAATAGTAATGTTGAGCAAAAACCACCCCGCTGAATATTATAGTTGCAAAAGTTCATGGCAACGGAAGAATGTAAGTTCAAAACTCTGTATAAAAATCATCCTACACTCCAAGAGACTTGCTCTTTTAACGTTTGGCTACGGCACCGCAATGGCTAAAGGATAGCGAGTTGATAATGAAACCCCGAGTAGACAATATGAGAGTTTCTTAAAGTAAGCACTACCACTAACCTTCGCAACCCCCCTTGGTGGGCGTGGCAAGAACTGGACGGTTGAATCCAAAGCCGAGCTCATAGCAGGGCAGTCGAGCCCAGCTAGTGATGACCAAGTTTGGATCGAGAGCAAGCGCCTGTGAACCTCTTCTGTCATCTGGGGAGAATTATGTTATTGGTACTCATGCCATTCCTTCAATTCAAGGAAATCCATAACTGGTTGCAAATAATCCTCCTGGAAGCAACAAGCCTCTGTCAATTGTCGAAGCTAAGTCAGACCGTGCTCTAAACTCTGCATTGCCGAAGAAGCGAGCCGGGAGTTTGAGTCCACGGCGGCCGTTGACCGGGCACAGGACCATCGTCTTGGACTGCTTCCAGAGGTCGGCGGCTAGGGAAACGAACGTGGAGAAGGGTTGACTGGAGCTAGGGCGTGGAGACCAGAAAAGATTTCCGCTCCTGTGATCAACTTTGTGAGGTTGAGGACACGATGGTTTCCAAAACCAGTGCGATCCCACCGCAGGCGAATCGAGTGATCCAAACGAGAAATCTATCGGCTATGGATGATGAAACATCGGGAGTACCTGCAGTAGAAGATGTTCGTGGGATTTGGCGTCAGCTCGTGGAGCTTGGCGAGGTCCTTGTCCGAAAAGCCCTGAAGCGTTTTCTGAATACAGAGGATGCCGCAGTCCTCGTCCTGATCGTTGAGATAGATCCCAAGCCTCCCGGACTGGTTCCTTCGGATCCGCCTGATACAGTGTCCGGCGCTCCAAATCGGCCACAAATCCTTGAGGAACCGGGAAGGAGAATGTGAGGACTAAAGGGCTGTGAATTAGTGGCATCTGGATATCGATCGGGGTGAGAGGTGTCGGGAGAGGATTCTTGATCGACGAAGACACCCGCTCTCATTGTCCCCTATAACTTTTCAACTTACACATGCTTCACGAGACAGCCTCACCCGACGTCCAGGTCAAACTTATCCGTCGAATATCCCACAAGCAAGTCTTTGGAGAGCTTGCCCTATTGGCATCTTAGTACCAAGAGCTCACGCGGCCCGGACGGAGTTTGACCATCCCGAGTACGCACTCACGGCAAAGCCCTACAGTTCTCCGGATCCTTTTCGGATAGACGAGCTATTTCTTCTCACAAACAGCTAACTACGAAATCCAAAAGAAAACCTCACAGCACAACAATCGTATTTTGACAATCCAATCCTACTGTCGCTGATCTGCAGCGTCTTGTTTGCCACAATGTGAATGAAAAAGCGATTGTAGTGAATCTTATCTAATCAATAAAAAATAAGACAGATATAAAAGAAAAAGACTTCTGATTCTCCGGGACATCTTAAACTCCAAAGGTTTGATATGCAGCTGAGTTGGACATACATAAGTAACAAGGTCATTGCAGGAAATGTGACAGGTGCCCTTTCAAAGCTACGAAAGGAAACTTGATTGACTAGGGATGCTGTTGAACTCTTCCAAAAGATTGTTGCTTTTTGTCTGAAATTCTTCTTCTGAAATATTTTTTATCTTGCAATAATTCTATTAATGGGTAATTTTTAATTTCAGAGTACTAACTTTTTTTGAATATAAAGTCTTCTACGTTGTGAGGTCTAAGTGTACAACTATGATGCTTATTCCATGCACTCATATTGGTGGAAATGAAAGGTAATTTTGATTATCCCTAAGATTTGGGATATTAATTTAAATTTATTATTTGCATTATCTAAATCTCCCTTTTCGTATTGCTTTTTAGGATTTTGGTTTAGATCTAGCTTTTGCATTGCTTAGATCTCCCTTTTTTTTAATTATTTTTTTTAACTTTTTCTCTTTTGCTCTTTCCTTTTCATTCATCTTCATGGTAGAGCACTAACCCTCTTCCTCCTTTGACTCTAAAGCAATAGTTGGTATAATTGTTTGATGTTATATAGTTATAGTTGAATAATCAAACTTAATTGATGGTAGTATTCACAGTGCGTGGTACAATTCTTCTTGCTCTTGTTACCAATCCTCGCATCCGACTAGAGTTTTTTCGTGAGAATCTTAAAGATGATGTGTACCATTAGTTTGATCATTTCATGGTGATTGTTACATATCATTTCTGGGATAATATTTGATGTTTACATGAGTTTCCCATGTATTTTCAAAGGTTGGTGCTGCAATGGTACAATGGTTTGAGTGTAGCCACTTGTTAGGATTGGAGTATTCTCTTAAGCATTTTCAAACATACATTTGGACATGTTGACAATTGTGATGATGCCTTTTAGCAATTGCATCATCTTTGTTAAGGGTCATCTGATCTTATGATGCAAATTAGCTTTTGTTTTCGAAGTCTTTTGTTTTATATAGAGTCAAATATGTCAAAGAAGATTAAGTTGGGAATGTTGTGGCTAACACTTTATCAAGATTTGGTAGGACTTATGCATGCATTTGCTCTAGCCACCTTTGATGATGCTTTTTGCTTAGCACAATGTTATGAGACATCATCTCATCCACTTCTTGCTGCACATCCTTCAGCTCCACTTTCTGTGTGAGATAGTTCTGTTTTAATGGAGGTTGATATTGTTGCTCCTCAAGTTCAAGGACTAAAACGAAGATGTGGTTATTGTTGAGCATGTGATGAAATTGGTCACACTTATTGATGTTGTTGGCATTTTCCAGATTGGTGACCTCTATTTCCTGGATGTAAACTTTAGTGTTAACAATGTTCTATTGGTGTTGTTGTAATGAAAGGTCTGAACACCAAGATATATCTGAGAAACGAGAAGTTGTACAAGTAATGGAAGGATCTTGTGTGAATAAGTCAGTGACCCCTCCATCTTTTTTTATGAGTATTATTAAGGGGTTCACTCAACACTGATTCATTCAGTGTTTACTTTCTAAGCTCGTTTTTATAACAATAGATATTCTATTATTCTCTTTATGTTGGATGATACAAGCTCAAGTTTATTTTCTATTGCTCAGCTTATTGCCACACATTGTCGTCTACATTTGCATTGTGTGGCAAAGCTAACAACAAGGTTCGCCTCATCCTGTTCATATGTGTGTGTACGGCCATTGTTATAAAAAATGAAAATGTGTGTAAGCAATCTCAAACTTGAGTTACAATCATTGTAGATGGTGCTGAGTCAAGTTTTTGATCTCATCCTTAGTATAGATTTGTTGTGGCACAATTATGAAAAATGTGATTTTGAGGTTTCTCCCCCTTCTCTCATACTTTTTGATATTTCTTCTATTTTTTATACCTTTTTATCTCTTTGCTTCTACCTTTACTTCAATCACTTTTGTCTCCCCTTTACTTCCTTCTAAGTTTCTATCTTGTTCTTCTCTTTCCTATTTTGATCCCTTTGATGGTCTTTATGTTGTAGTGGTTAACCAATTCATAAATGAGTATGTTGATCTTTTTGAATTTGACCTATCATCTAAGGCAAAATTACAACACATTATCCTATTTCAACTAGGAATGCTTGTCCAATCAAGGTTCTTATTTATTGTTTGTAACCCAAAGAGATCAAAATTTTACTTACAAACATTAAAAAGATGTTGGAAAAGAGAGTTATTTGGAAATCACAGAGTCTTTAGGCATGTGAATCTTATTTTGTGACGAAGTTTGATGAAGGTATTTGTTTCTACATCAACTATTGTTTGTTAAATGAAGTGACAATTCTAAATGCTTCTTCACACTATTCATCTCTTAGATTGTCTGGAGAGTCGTTAGTTCACTAAGTTAGATCTTGTTTTTGGGTAATGGCAAGTATCGATGGTCGAAGAAGATATTTCAAAGATTGCTTTTCGTACACTGTTTGGGTTATACAAGTTCTTAGCGATATCGTTTGGTTTGAACAATGTTTCAACAATTTTCGATCGGATGATGGACAAGGTTTTTTGCAATATGCCAGAAGTGATTGCTAACTTCATCAATGATGTCTTAATCCACTTGAAGGGTCATGAGAAGAACACATTTGTGATGTTCATAAGGTGTTGGATCTTCTTGTAAGCGACTAAATTTTTCCATTCTACTTTAGTCATTTAACCACACCAACCACTTGGAGGAGTCTCACTCACAACCTCCATAAGTCGTATTTCAGACTTGGGCTTGCTAGCCCCGAGAATGGCATCCCTGCCACTCAACCTTTGCATTTGATCCAAGTGCTCCACGTGTCCGATCCCATGACCGACACCCCAAGGTACCACCGACATATCAGCCCGTTACGCTAAGGCCATGCCCCTTTACCTTGGTCACACCTTTGGTCTAACACCACCTGCATCACAGTCCCATCTCTCAGGGACTGGGCCATCCGTCCATGAGTGATCATTCCAAATCCACTCCTTAGCATCCTTAAGATGCCCACAGACATGGGGAATAGCCTTCCCCAATATCCCTTTTCCGGTCTTCACCAAATCCCTTTCTGCCCATGGCCGTGTTCACCAACGCTGCCACTGGATCGAGGCCCACAGGCCCGACCACTAAGTCCCACGGTCCTTTGGGACTTCCTTACCACTCGACTGTATCCTTGGTCACTACACCAGAGGACTACTCCTCTTCCTTTCCACAGTCTAGGCCTTTGGGACAACATTTCGGAACACCGTGGCCTTACGCGGGCCTCATGGGTACTCTCCCCGCCATCCGCCTTTGGGTGCTCTAGCCATGGGCTTAGAGCGAGGTTCCGTTGAGCCACACTAGGTATCCAAGTAGGTAGTGCCACCTACACTTGGACTGGGAGCATCGGTCAGTCGATCTTCCGGGGGAACTAAAGCCGGCTTTTGAACACTTCACCAAGCTACCCCGCTTGTTGGTCCGTATTCACTCTAGTTTTGGACTTCCCAGTGGTCAATTCATCACCCAACACTGGGTATGGCCTTCCTGGGCCGAACTGGCCTTTCCTGGCCAAACTGGCTCCACTGGGCTCCAACCCCCACACTCTCCTTACTATACTTTTGGAACCCCCCCCCCCCCCCCCCCTTGGGGGACGATTGCTTTGGGCTTTCACCCAACTGCCTGTATTAGTATTTGGACTCGGACTCCATCTCGAACTCCATCTCGGACTCCATCTCGGACTCCACCTCGGACTCCAACTCGGGTCCATCTTGGACTCCATTTCGGACTCCACCTCGGACTCCAACTCGGGTCCATCTCGGACTCCACCTTGGACTCCAACTCGGGTCCATCTCGAACTCCATCTCGGACACTTCCACATGTCATGTGTTGGTCCTTTTGGGTCCGTTTTTGGAGCCTCGCTTATTGATCGCTTCATGCTCGTTCCTTGAGCACTCCGTTGGGAGTTCCACTCTTGCTCTCAACCTTTTCAAGTCGGAGCTTTTTAGTCCAAATATGTTACACTCGTTTGGTTTTCATTTCGGCCACCACCACATAGCACCCTTCCGGCTCCACTTTGGGGCCTAGGGATTTTTTGTCTCACACTTCTATAAAAAATTGGTTTAAAGTTGAAGTGGTCGAAGTGTGTGTTTAAGTCCAAAGACATGATTTATCTTGGGTACCAAATTTTCTTATGAGAATTTGCAAGTTAATTCTAACAAACTTGTGGTTATTCTAAAGTTCCATACTCCCAAGTGTGTGAAGAATGTGTAGTGTTTCCTAGGCAAGGTGTAATATCTCAATCATTTTGTTGATCATTTTTTTGATTATACCGCACCGTTATGAGCGTTGCTAAAGTTGTTAGTATTATCTTTCATCTAGTCTGAAGATTGTGAGTGGGTGTTTACAGATCTCAAAGAGTTATTAATAACTCCTTTGGTTTTGGCATATTCTGACTACACTCAATGTTTCATTTTCCGCATGGATGCTTCTGATATCAATCTTGGAGGTGTGTTGATGCAAGAGAGCCCGAGTGTATTTGGTCAATGTGATATATCAACCGTACATTACAACTAGCAGAGGTGAACTACTCCATAACAAAGAAGGAGTTTTTAGTAGTAATTTAGGGTTTCAAGAAATTTCATGCATATTTATATGGTTCTTGGACGTTATTAAAAAGTGATTATGTTGCAAGTACTTCATTATTAAAATAGAAAAACTTAATTGGTCATACTGCTCAGTGGGCTTTGAAACTTCAGATGTATGATTTTGATGTTGTTCATCACTTAGGAGTTTTATAGTTGATGCTAATACTATTTTTCAAACTCTTCTTGCTTCTTTGCTCTCTTCTCATGTTTCTGATGAACCTATTGTTCCAACATTTGTGGATTTTTTGGATGAAAATTCCGTGCCATCGGTGGTTGTTGTAATTGACATTCAATGTTCATAAAGTGTAGAGCAAAATTTATCATTTCTTGATGAGGTTTATGAGGCTCAAAAAATTGAACTGTGAATTCAAAGGCTTTGCAATGGGTTTAAAAATCTTGCATCACTTACTAATGACTTACCATTTTGGCATTTACATTCTACATATCGCTTTAAGGACGATCTTTTTATTTTTTAGGGATGAATCCTAATGATCATTTATGGTTGGTAGTGCTTTCAATTTTTATTCCATGTTTTCTTCACGTTTACTATGATTCTCTTATTTTAGGTGGGCATATGGGACACTGTCGTATGACCCAGAAGTTGTGCAAATCTTTTTATTAGACAGAGATGCGACGTGATGTCATCTAATATATGCGTAGTTACATTTGGTGCCAAACTTGTAATACTCCCTCTTATGCTGCAATATGATGGTTTGAGTCTATTCCAGTTTTTTGTCTGTTTGAGTTGGTGGCGTTTGATTTGATAGAATATTTTCCATGATTAAATACTAGTAATGAGTATGTCATTATTGCTTTTGATTATTTAACTTGTTAGGTGGAAAGCAATGCTCTTGTTAGCATATCTATAACTACTATTTGATACTTCTTCCTCAATTAAGTGGCGTTTTAGCATTCTTATCCTTAGTGGACTCTTTCAGATAATAGTCTTACATTTATGGCTGAGGCATTTCATATTTTTATGTCTTGGTTGGGGATATGCCACACTTTTATGAGTGTTTATCATCCATAGTCAGATAGTTTAGTAGAATGGCTCATTTGGACCTTTAAAAGGATGATTGCGAAGTATATGAATTTTCAGCATTCGGATTGGGATGGTTATTTGCGGTCTCTTTAGTATGCATATGTCACAAACGTGCAGAGTTTTATTAGTGCTTCACTATATAAACTTTTATATGGTCATGATATAATACTGCTAACGGAGTTGGGTTTACATTTGCAATTGTCATAGGCTACTAATACTATGTTGTAGGATCAGTATTTGACAAATATTTTTCCATTTGTCTAAACAAAGTTTGTTGAACACTTGGGCTGTGTACAAGTGGGACAACAAGAAGGCGACAATTCCCATCATCATCCACTTGCAAAATACAAAGTGGATGAATCTTATGGTACATGATTTATTTAGGGGGCTTTTTACTCAATAGAAAGGTTTATATCAAGTGTTGCGGCAAGTTGGACCATAAGTTTATAAAATTCAACATAACATCTAATAGACTAATCATTTAGAAATTGTGTATATGTAACAATTGAAACACTTTGTACAAAGGGATCAAAAACAATTAACACTATTTATAGATCCATTGATGCCTCCTCTTAATATTCTTTGAAATCCTAGCCCATCCACAAAAGGATATTAACGGTTTTCCATCATTCCAAGAAGAAGGGATGATGCAAGGTCCAAATGTATAACTATAATGCTATATATTAATATTAGCATAGTGGGATTTTGGTAGCTATTAAATTGGTTTTAATCTAAATTTTTTACTTTTATATAAAAAATAATGTTTTTAGGCTAATTGATATATACATTTCTTATATTCTCTTTCCATATTCCATGCACTCACAAAGTGTAATTGTGCAAAAAATAAAATGTTAATAAATTAAAACTGCCATTAGGCACTTTTAAACAAGGGTAATAAAAGTTACCTTTATTTACTTGACACGTCACGCGACGTTTAGCGTGGCGTCTCAAATATTTCTAGGGTTCTTGCGGGATTTTGGAGCGCAGTGACGTGATGGAGTCGGAGAAATTCGCCTTCCAGGCAGAGATCAATCAGCTGCTCAGCCTCATCGTCAACACATTCTACAGCAACAAGGAGATTTTCTTGCGGGAGGTGATCAGCAATGCCTCGGACGTACGTTTGTTTCTCGTTTTCTTTTTTGCCAGATTCAGTGATGGATTCATGCCCTCTGCCGTCAGGCGCTGGATAAGATTCGCTACCAATCGCTCATCGATAAGAACAAGCTCAAGGACGAGCCGGAACTTTTCATTCACATTGTTCCGGACAAGGCAAACAAAACCCTGTCGATCGTCGACAGTGGGATTGGATTGACAAAATACGGTACGGTTGTGCGCTGTGGTGAGCGTTTTCTTTTGGATTTCATGTTGATGATCATTTCAAGTCTCGAGTGTTCGCCTTTTTTCCTTGGTAGAAAAAAATGTGGAACTGATTTAATTCTTTCGATGTCCAGAGCTTGTCCACAATCTGGGAACGATTGCAAAATCCGGGACAAGAGACTTTGCTGCTGCTTTGGCTGCCGGAGCAGCGGACATATCGCTCATCGGACAGTTTGGTGTTGGATTTTACTCGGCTTTCCTGGTTGCCAACAGCGTCACTGTGGTAAGCAAGCACACTGACGACCAGCAGTATGTCTGGCAATCCGAAGCGGGAGGTTCTTTTACCGTGTCAAAGGACACTTCGAAAGAGAAACTTAGCCGTGGCACCAAAGTTATTTTGCATCTCAAAGACGACCAGGTAGAAACTGCGATGGTGGTGGTGGTGATGGTTCTTTTGTTTCATACAAGTGGCTCGCTATGGTTCAGCTGGAATATCTCGAAGAGAGGAGGCTGAGTGATCTTATCAAGAAACACTCAGAATTCATCAACTATCCGATTTCTCTATGGACTTCGAAGGCCTCTGGAACTTCAGGTTCCCAGAAAGGGAAGGGGAAGGAGGACACTCACGAGTGGAAAATCGTGAATAATCAGAGGCCGATTTGGATGAGAAATCCCGCGGAGATTACTCACCAGGAGTACGCTAGCTTCTACAAGATCCTCACAAACGACTGGGAGGATCACTTGGCTGTCAAACACTTCTCAGTGGAGGGGCAGCTACAGTTCAAGGCAGTGCTCTACATTCCGAAGCGAGCACCTTTCGACGTTTTCAATCCGAAGAAGAGACTGAACAATATCAAGCTTTACGTTCGAAGAGTGTTCATTATGGACGATTGCGAGGAGCTGATCCCAGAGTACCTTGGATTTGTCCGAGGCATTGTCGATTCGGAGGACTTGCCACTGAACATCTCCCGGGAAATGCTACAGCAGAACAAGATTCTTAAAGTGGTCAAGAAGAACCTGACAAGGAAGTGCTTGGAGCTCTTTGCAGAGCTTGCCGAGAACAAGGAGCAGTACCGCAAGTTCTACGACGTCTACTCCAAACATATCAAGCTTGCTATCCACGAGGACTTTCAGAACCGAGCGAAGCTGGCCGAGCTCCTGCGATATTACTCGACCAAGAGCGGGGACGAGTTGACCAGCTTGAGAGACTACGTGACTCGAATGAGGCCCGGGCAGAAGGAGATATATTACATCACGGGAGAGAGCAAGACCGCCGTGCAAAACTCTCCGTTCCTGGAGAAGCTGAAGAAGAAGGGGCACGAGATCATCTTCATGGTTGATGCTATAGACGAGTACGCCGTTAACCAACTTAAGGAATACGACGGCAAAAGGCTGGTCTCTATCACCAAGGAGGGCCTCATGATGGAAGAGACTGAGGAGGACAAGAAAGCCAAGGAGCAAAAGAAAGCACAGTACGAGCGCCTATGTAAAGTTATGAAGAACATACTTGGAGAAGAGGTGGAGAGAGTAGTCGTCTCCGACCGCATCGTGAGCTCTCCATGTTGCCTTGTGACGGGCGAATACGGGTGGACAGCAAACATGGAACGTATCATGAAGGCGCAAGCCTTACGAGATGCGAGCATGTCCAACTACATGACCAGCAAGAAGACGCTGGAAATCAATACCGACAACTCGATCATGAACGCGCTGAGGATCAGAGCAGACAGAAACGAGAAGGATACTGCAGTGAGGGACGTGGTGCTACTGCTTTTTGAGACGACGCTCTTGACATCTGGATTCAGCCTTGAAGATCCAACTGCATTTGGAGCCAGAATCAGTCGCATGCTAAAGCTGGGACTCAACCTTCACGATGCGACGACAGTTCCTGAGAAGCGTGCCGAGCATGCTCCTAGTGGAAGCAGCAGCCACAAAATGGAGGAGGTCGACTAAGAAAAATTACGGGTCAGTGTCTGCAGGACAAAGAATAAGCTACACTGTTATTACGTGGTTACTACATCGACTTGAGTCACTCCAAGTCTGGTTCGCTTGAACGGGTGCGGTTCTATCTCCGACTACTGGTGCTTATTCTTCGTTCTCTTTATGGTCGTCTCCAGGAACTTGTCCTCCCTGTAAGCGAAGTACATCGACAGACAGGCTCCTGGTCCGAGTATAGGCACTCCAAGCAGTATACAAAGGGCAGCTGTAGTTCCGTCCTCTACAGCCGTCAAGTACACCATCGCAGCAAAAAGGACGAGGCAGTCTATCAAAAGGAAGAAGCTGCACCAAAGGTCTCCTGGGTGGTGCCACAAGAGTTGAAGTGCTTTGGACGGAATTTCTGGATCGTCCAGCACGAGCAGGATCGCAACAATGTGCCAGACGGCTGCTTTACCAGCTTGCATGAAGTGAAGATGGACCACGGCCTTGTGTCCACTGGCTGGATCGGAGTCTTTGGTGGTGGTGATGGGGAGCCAGAATATTGGACAAACTATGGGTGCGAATTGAAAGAGGAAGATGGCGAGGTCTTTGTTCACATTTTTCAGAGGCAGCACCATGGCTACGGAAATAATCTCAAAGAATAGGAGAGCAAACTGGATAAGTACTGCACGGTGGGAAGATATTGTTTTATCACAAGCATGTCGAGGAGATCTCTCAGCTGCGTTCGAAAGGATATAGATGGGGAGCCAGAGGGCCGGAACGACAACAGAAATGCCACCAACTTGGAAGAGAAAGGCGTAGATTGGTGTGAGGCTGAGGAGCCAGGCGTGTCCATATCGTGAAGCTTCTACAGCTATGAAAGCAAAGGTGGATATGGCGACGGAAAGCAAGTAGCCAGAGATCCAGAGTCCGAGGCTACTGTCCAGGGCGGTCTTGAAGAAAAATACCAGAACACAGATAAATCTGTCGATGGCGTGGTTGCCAAACCTGTCGACAAAGAAAATAGTGAGCAGCCAAGAACATGACATCCACTGACCTGAAAGGGTACGTCACCGAATCCGGGCAGCCAGCAGCTATGGAAGACATGGAGACTTCTGCTTGCTCAAAGATCAACTTTGCTGTCCACAAGCCAAGGATGACGAGCGGAGCTGCGGTAGCTACCTTCTTGCTCATCACCGCCATAGCCTCCAGGTAGAAATGAATTTCTATATAGGCTGTACAGTATCAGGTATATGGCTGTGACAAAAAGAGTTGTCAAACAGTCGGAGCTACGGACTTCGCTGCTGAAGCTGGATCCCGTGCGCCCGCAAGCTTCGCTCCTCGATCTATAAACGAGGATGACCAACAAGAAGCTATCAAGTAAAAGCAGCACACCTCCAAAGACGCGATTCTCTCAAGAAGTTGCTTACACTCCCGGACAGATGCTTTCTCGAGTGCTACGGTCTGTGCGAGGTCCTGTGCTAAAAGGCTTTGCTCTTGAGCCTGCGGAAGAGAGGCCAACGCACAATTCTTCGCAACTTTGGGAGCAACGACAAACCTTTGGAAGCAAGTGATAAGTGGATGCTTCGACGGATTCCAAGATAAGGCTTGCGTGCTGAAGTGCTCCGTAAATTATTAGAGCATCGCCCTGCAAAGACAACATTCACAAGTTCGTCTGATAAGATTTACTTTGCTGCGTACCTTTGCACCCCGACACAGAGGAACTCGCAGCACATCGGCATTTAACGCTCCAACCATTTCATCCAGTGTAGACGAGAGCTTGTCTTCCAGCCGGGACCATTCTTCAAGGCCTTTCTCCTGCAAGTTTACTCACGACTAAGGACCAAGGCAAACTCCGCTGCTTACATGGGATTCAAGGACCGACGCAAGCTTAAGGCTCTCTGTGGCTTTGTCCAACTTTATCTGATCCATCGCAACGACGGTACGAAGGTCACAGATACGAGCCCAGGCATTGAACAGCAATCTCTGTACTATAAAGGATTTAGCACAAGTCGAACGCAGAGGTCGTACCTTAGCGGCTGCTTCCTGGGAGCTGAGAGCAGCGTGAGCGCGAGCATTAACAAATCGCCACTGAAGGTGGCGGTTGTGAAGAACTTTGAGAAGTTGAGCCTCGTCTTGCTCTGCGGCTGCTCGTTTTACGGGGCTTCCGTGAGAGGAAGATGGTCTCGAGCTTGGTGGGCTTGGCAGTGTTCTTGATGGAGATGGAAACGTCCCTGGAGATGGAGTTCTAAATGGAGATCGTGGACGAACAGGGAACTCTTCACAGCTCGGTGTTGTTTTTGTCAGCGGTGTAGAATCAGAAGCAGCTGGTTCGTGGTGGTGTAGATTTTCGTCGACTTCGTTTCCAGTGATGGTGGAGCTCAGGAGTTTCCTGTGTGAAGGTTTCTTCTTCGTGGTGAAGTTCCCTCCTGACTCCGACCATCTCTGTACCACATATTGAGGTGATCCAAGGCTTCCATTGACGGACATGGACATGCATTTGGGATTGGAGTATGCTTTGGTTGCTGCTGGCGCATGAGTTCGAGAAGAAGATGGTGCGGGCGACTTTCGGGAAGAAGTTTTATTTTTGGTCGAAGATAAGTTGACGCTCTTGCAGATCGGCATTGCCCCCGGCTTGTTACAAGCAAATACCGCTTTCGTTGACGTCGTGGATTGCTCGAAGAGGTTATCCCGAGGCTTCTCATTCTCGGCTTGCTCCAGATTTTTCCTGCTACTTCGCACAGCTTTCTCGTCGACCTTGCTGCTCTCTTCTTTGTTGAGCGAAGGCCACAGACCGTCCGGCCGAGAGGAAGCTCTTTGCTGGCTTGAAGATGACGATGGAGAAGACAGGCTGCCGAGATCAATCGATGAAGTTCCAACCGGTGACAAGGAAGTTTTCCTAGAAGCAAGTTTGTACCTGGAAGCAACTTCCCGAACTCGAGACCTTCGGAGCTGCGTTGAACCGGTGTTCTCCTCGAGCGAAGGAGCAAACGGCACTCGGCCATTGTCTAGAGCTCGATCCTGCTGCCGTTTACTGGTACTTTGAAGCATTGCTTCTTCGGAATTCAGCTCAACCCATGGACGGATTCCTCTACGCCGAAGCTCTTCTAAACGTTCTCTATTCTACTATGGGGGAGATACATACCGCTGCCGCAGGAAGGGTGATGGTTTTCGCAGTGCTGAGGCCCCGATTTTCTACACACTTCATGGCCTGCCTCAACAAACCTTGCCACCAAACATCGCCAGAAATTTCCCCTCGCACTCATCACAACAACAACAACAACGAAAGAGAGAAGACACGAGATATACTTGAGCTCCAAGGTAACTTAAGTCGGTACTCGGCAGGCTCAAATCAGAAACCACTGTTTACGGGAGGAATGCTTCCGCGAGTTGCGCACGAATACACATCCGCGATGCACCAACCAGTCCTGGAGAAAAGATAAAGAAAGAAAGCATGAAGAAAGGGAAAAGAAGGAAAGTTTGGATTATCTTGGAGCCAACAACCATTTTCCTCTGCTGGTGGCCGATACTTGTCGATTTGCGAAGAGCTCGGATAGCGATGTTCCGTTGGAGTTCCTCTCCTCATGGGCAGCTCAGCACAAGATACATGCTTCGCTGCTTCTTCCCCGTTCTTAAAGAAGACGAGCAAGCTTGCAGCAGCTGTCTCGCGCAACATGGCAAACCGTCCGAGAAACGAACGCTGGAACGAACAAAGGCTGGAACAAACAAAGGCAGCAACGAGAAATGAATTCGCAAAACAGATTTCAAGTGCTTTCCGACAAGGAACTTCTTTGTGCTGGCTGGCTGGCTGGCTGGCTGACTGCTGCGAAGGTGAGGAGGAAGATCGAATTTATACAGTACGACAGCCGTAAGAAATCCGTGTTCCCTGTCCGGAGCTTTGCCAACTTTCCTGACCGGCGTGGAGAGATCGGGTCAGGTCATGCCTGGAATATGTAAGTTAAAAAAATGGAGCGGATGCTTTCGTTCCGTTTGCATGCCAAGAAGGTGGTGGTGCGATGGTGGTGGCGGTCCCAGGCAACCAACCATGCTCCCTTTGTCTTTAAAGAAGGGAAGAAGACCGCTCTACAGAGGAAACAGGATTTTCTGCCATAGACTCGGTACGTGTTCCCTTTTATCGTTATTGTTTTTCGAGGCAGGATCTTACGCTGCCGCTGTTCTTTCGTGCTGTGCAGATCCGCCAGCAGAAAAAATGAGGCGCTCGCAGAATTTCTCGACGCTTGTTGTTGCTTTCCTGCTGCTCGTCGTCGGCATTGGCGAGTTCATGACATGCGCTTCCGCTTTCAACGTGCCGATGATGTTCGTGTTTGGCGACTCGTTTGTGGACTCCGGAAACAACAACCATCTCAACACAACTGCTCGAGCAAACCATCAGCCTTACGGCATAAACTTTGAGGAGAGGCGTGCCACCGGAAGATGGTCCGATGGAAGGATTGTAACGGACTACCTGGGTAAGTTTTCTTCTTATTGCAAAGTAGACAAGGAAATGGATGGAAATCTTATCCCGTCTTCTCGTGGCAGCGGATTACATCGGCCTGTCGTATCCTCCGTGTTTTTTGGACTCCGTCAACATCACTCGAGGTGCAAACTTCGGCTCGGCTGGCTCTGGAATCCTCAACATTACCCATATCGTAAGTTCACTGGAAAAAAAAATTAATGGAGCTTACTTACATGATCGCTTTGAACAGGGAGGGGAAGTTCTAACGTTCACGGACCAAGTAAACGGCTTCGACACGTACGTTACGAACCTGAACCAGATGCTCGGAAGAACGCTGTCCGAGTACTTGGTGTCCAGATCCATCTTCTACATAAACATCGGCAACAACGACGTGAATGACTACCTTTTGGATCACAATGCCACAGCGCTTCCCTTCGGCTTTCGTGCCAGCCTCCTGTACCAAATGCAAACCAAGATCCAGGTTTGTCGTTGATTCAAATAAGATTGCTTCCAACTTCTGACTATTTCTTTCCAGCAACTCTACCGAGCCGGGGCTCGCAAGATGATCGTCACGTCGAACTACGCTCTCGGCTGCGCGCCAATGTACCAGATTTACGGGAGGTGCAACCCGGTCGGCCTGAACGCCGCCAGGTACTACAACCAGGGCCTGTTTGATCTCCTCCAGACTCTCCAGCGCACGCTCAGAGGCCTCGTCATTGTCTACGCCAACGCCTTCCAAGTCATGATGGACGTCCACCAGCAGCCACTTTTCTACGGTAAGAAAGTCGTGGTTCTATCGATCTCTGTGGAGGAAGAGCTGAGAAACTTGGTTGGTTTTCCCAGGAATGCGCAATGTCACACACCCGTGCTGTCCGAACTTCAGCCGACCCCAGAACCGCTGGTGCTACTCGTCCGATACGTTCTGCCAGCAGCCGTCGGGATACTTGTTCTGGGACACGGCTCACCCGACCGATGCCTTCAACCGCATCGCCGCTCAGAGGTTCTGGCAGGGAGACTTAAGATACGCGTTCCCGATGAACGTCCGGACCCTGGCCAATCTCTAAGTTCAAGAGCTGCTACTGCTACTGCTAGTTCTAAGCACTCCTTTCCATTTGTTTGATAGAGTTTAAAAAGGAGATAAAATAAAAAGATGTCAGTCGCGGAGTTCTCTTCGATCTCGCTTTTCTCAGAGTTTTCTTCTTCGTCTCAGATGAGGAATTTCTCCACCAATCTCGTGAGCGACGCCGCGGAGAAGGGCAGCGGCTGGATTGCGCAGAGGTAGCGCGTTTTTTTCGTGTTTCTTGCCTAAGAATCCACGACATGATCTAGGAAATGGGATGCATTGGTCGTGGGAGGTGGTCACAACGGGCTCACGGCGGCGGCCTATCTCGCGAGAGCTGGACTGGCGGTGGCGGTGCTGGAGCGGAGGCATGTCCTTGGCGGCGCTGCTGTCACTGAGGAGATTGTTCCCGGATTTAAGTTTTCTCGCTGTAGCTACCTCCAAAGCTTGCTTCGTCCATCTGTGATCAAGTTGGTTCTTTCTTTCTCGCTTTTCTCGATTCTCTAGAGTTGGTTTTTATGTCTTTCTTTTCCCAGGGAGCTGGAGCTTCACAAGCATGGCATGAAGCTTCTGCCAAGGAACCCTTCGTCGTTTACACCCAGTTTGGATGGGAGTTATCTGCTCATGGGACCGGATGCTGGTTTGAATCACAGCGAGATCTCTAAGTTTTCAAAGAAGGACGCTGATGCATATCCAAGGTGGTATAGAAACTGTCGAGATAGCTAACATCGTTTCCATGAAAGCTCGCAGGTATGAGCAACAGCTCGAGAAGTTCAGTTCCTTCATTGCGCCTCTCGTGGATACGGTTCCACCCGAGGTGTCGAGCAAAGCATCCTTGACAAGCCATGTCTCTCGGCTTAAAGTTCTTGCTGGCATTGTCAACCGGAGCTTTGGAATGAGCCAAGCAGACATGGTGTAAGGTTTTCATGCGGGTTTATGTTCAGAGTTGTCTGTTCTTTCCTGACAGTGCTTTCATGGAACTCCTGCTCGCTCCAGCCTCTAGAGTTCTCGACAACTGGTTCGAGGTAAAATCACAATGATTTGAAGTGATTTCATGTTTTCTTTCTTCAGTCAGATCTGCTCAAAGCAACGCTTGCTACAGATGCCATCATCGGTACCATGGTGAGATGAAACTTACCTCTAGAAGTTGGATCATTTCCACACTCTTTGATGCCACAGGGAAGTGTTGACACCCCTGGAAGCGGCTACGTTCTTCTTCACCACGTAATGGGAGAAACCGAGGGAGCTCGTGGAATCTGGTCGTAAGTTGTCGAATTCATCCTTGTCTTTGGAGTCTAATCCTAGAGTTCCTGGAGAAACACTCTAGATATGTTCAAGGTGGGATGGGATCTATCTCGATGGCCATAGCAGCAGCAGCAAAAGAAGCAGGAGCAACTCTGGTGACCAATGCCAAGGTTTGTTCGTTTGCTTTCTCTTTCTACTTGTTTTGTAGGGTGATCCTTTCTCACTCAGGCAGGGATGGAAACTTTAAGGTTGACAAGTTTATTGTGGAGGCAAGCAGCGGTGATAGCGCATCTGTGACAGGAGTAAGAACTCTCTATTTCATTTCAAACTCCAACTGCAAGAGCTTTGTTTTGCCAGGTGACTCTGGAAGATGGCACACACATTGAAGCCAAACGAGTTCTCTCAAATGCAACAGCGGCGACAACGTTCTTGGTATGTCGACCCGATGATGGTTGAAATGAAACCAAACACTTTTTTTTTTTTTTTTGTACAGAAAATGGTTCCGAGTGGTGTACTTCGTGAGGACTTCCTCAACGAGATCAGTAAGATTGACTACCAATCGGTAAGTCTTAACAACTTATTCCTGCGTTGCTTGTCAAACGTAGAAAATCCAGGGGACAACGAAGCTGAATCTGGCTGTGAGTGAGTTACCACGCTTTCGAGCATGCAGCGGCAAAGGCCAAGAAGATCCTGGGCCGGAACACCGTGGAACGATACATCTTGGAGCTGACAAGTAAGAACTTTGTCTCTAGAAATTCTCAAAATTGCCTGTTCTGTAGCATGCAGGACCTTCTAGCAGCACATAAGGACGCCTGTAATGGTTACTCATCAACCAGACCAGTAATTGAGATGACCATACCATCTGCGTTAGATGGAACCATATCCCCACCTGGTACCCATCAAATAAAACTCTTCACTGGCTATACTTTTTTTACACAGGAAAGCATGTCATCAACATGTTCGTGCAATACACGCCTTATCATCTCAAGGACGAAGGCTGGGAAGACCCCAAAACCAGAGTACGTGACAAACTCTTGGAAGTCTCATATCTGCTAAGTTCTGTATGAAACAGGAAAGCTTCGCAAACCGATGCTTCGATCTGGTTGAGGAGTACGCACCTGGATTTAAATCCTCTATCATTGACTTTGAGATGCTGGCTCCACCCGACTTGGAACGCATTTTTGGATTGACAGGAGGGAACGTCTTTCACGGTGCCATGAGCTTGGACTCGCTCTTTCTTCTACGACCTGTTAAAGGCTGGTAAGTTATATGCTTTGAGGAAACCGCAACTTACTTTTAACTCATCACAGGTCTGGATACAAAACTCCTCTCGACGGTCTTTACCTCTGCGGCTCTGGTGCCCATCCTGGTGGAGGTGTCATGGCCGCGGCTGGACGCAACGCTGCAAGAGTTGTGTTAGAAGAACTTGGGAAGAAACTTACCTGAGCAAGCCTGTTGATTTTGATTTCGAGAGCTAACAAAGAATGCTACTTCGACTTGGCAATTGGCCTCGTTGACGAGATGAATTTACATTCAAAAAGCATGGTACTCAGAAGGTTGAGAACCTGGCCAGCTTCTTACGCAAATAGTAAAGCTTGGCTCGTCTCACTTTTTTCTTTTGTAGCACGGTTATCTCTTTGATGTTGGGGGAGTATCTGCAAAGAGATGAATCATGATATCACACACTACTAGGAAACAGGTTAAAAACTTACAGAGGAAAGACCATCTCAACGCCAACACCAGCAAAGATTCTCCTGATTGTGAACGTCGTGTTCACTCCATTGTTCCTGCGGCATATCACAATCCCTCGAAGGAGAGACACCCTGCGTTTTGTTTCTGGAACTTCCTGCAGTAGAAGTTGAAGATCCAATCACTTGAAAAAAAGAAGAAGAAAAAGAAGAGAGAGACGACTTACGAGTCTGATCTGCACTACATATCCTGGTCTGAGGTCTGGAATGTCTCTATCCTTTGTGGCTTCCTCAATTGCCTGCTTGTGAAGTGCCTGCTCGAAGAAAAAGAGGAGAACAAAAAGATAGCAGGAAAAAAACCGAGGGAATGATAAGAGTGAATGATCGAACTGGAAGAACTTACCCACCTCTAGAATGTGAACCAGCGATTTCTTCTTCACCTTTGGTTGCCTCAAGCTCTTCTTTACTTCTTCGGTATCTTCAGCTCCTTCCTCCGCTTCCACATCAATGACCTCGGCTACCTCCGAAGTTGTCGAGTCTCCCTCGGTGTCGGACGCTCCCACCTCCGAATCCGGAGTAGTCGCAATCGTTCTAACCATGCCTGCCGCCGCTAGTCTCTGGCTCTTGACGATGGAAGAAGCGCCACTCCTCGGTGTTGGTGCCGACTGTAGCATTAATCTACGATGGTTGTACGAGCAAAACTTCCATGTCCTGGAGCCCAGCACTGCCGAGGAGGAGGAATGTGTAGTAGCAGCACCACTACGCCTATCTTGAAACTCTTGCAGCTTGCTACCCAGCGAAAGACTGGAAATCTAGAGCGGCAAAGAGAGACGATGAGGAGCGCTTCTACGAGCCCAATACATTCTCGTACCTGGTGGACGCAGCATGCCGACGCCATCGCCACAACCTTATCCACACATTAACGCAAGAACCCCTAAACCCTGGAAACACTTGGCCACTGTGATACCTGGTTGTAAATTTTCTTTTTCGTTTGCTTTCTTCTTACATGCGCGCTCTCTATCAGGTGCGAGGCCAAGGTCCTCCAGCCATGACGTCTTCCACGTCCGAAATCTCGCGCGGACAGTTTGTCAAGTTTTCGCAGCCATCGGAAGTCACAATCTGCAAGCCAAACATATTTCAGTGTTTGGAGAGAAAAGTCGTAAATCCAATGGTACCACATCGTCTTCGAGTCGCACTCCACCAAAGCCTCTAAACTTGTCGATGGCTTCTCTGTTTAGGAACCTGGAGAGAACCGGGTCTTCCAGAGCTGGGTCCAGCACCGCGTCTATAAAGTAGCAGCCTGGCTCCACGGTGATCAGCTTCATACCACAAAAGCAGTCGTGTTCAGATTTGAGAAACGAACTATATAGTCTCTCACCATGCCAGCTTCCAAAGTTCGAACTGTTCGTAAGGACACAAGACCTCGTTCATTGATCCTTGACATGCCCTGGCAAACAAAAAAGAGCACGAAGATTAGATTCTTTGTCTTCGTTTTCACAGACACTAGATACCTGCGGGTAGCCACCTGGATCATGAGTATCCAATCCAAGAAAATGACCGAGACCGTGCGGCATAAACACCGCTCCCAGCCTGTTTTCCATCATATCTTCTACATTGCTGCATAGAGCGATTCGAGCATCTACATGAGAAACGAAAAAGAAGAACACCTTCATACCCTTTTAGACAGCCTGCAGTTTTCAGTGCTTCCAAGATCTTCGTCTCAGCAAGCCTACAAAGAAGCACATCTCCAGTTACAAAAAGAAACTCATGAGCCATAACACATGGAGAGTTTTTACTTGTGCATCGCTACCCAACTGATTCCAGGCTTCATTTTGGAGATAACAGCCTTCTGAGCCTCCAGGACTCCCTGCGAGATTACAATTTTAGTCACAATAAATGGATTTAAGCAATATCGTACTGTATAGATCAATCGTTGTTTTTCTGTAAACTTCCCGTTCACAGGAAATGAGCATGTTATATCCGAACCGTAAAAATGGTATTCAGCACCCATGTCTAGAAGCGCCATAGCTCCATCACTTGCAATCTACAAAAATAACCATTCCAAAAGCAACCATGTGGTTTCCACAACAAAGTTACAAACCTGGTCATTAGGGGCTGCTGCATGTCCATAATGTAAAACAGCACTGTATAAAAAAACAAGAAAAGTATTGAGAGAGAATGAAAGAACTTCTTGCCTGTTCTCGCCAGTGGCACATATGCATGTATAGGAGCACTCTCGACAGCCGCCTTCCATGTAACAGTAATGCTGAAAGGTACTCTCAAGCTGGTACTCCTTTAAACCGGGCTGAGCCGAGCGCATTACCTTCAGTAAAACGAGACGGAAAAGGAGTTCTTGGTCTTTACCAGGAAAGAAGAAAACAAACCTTGACATGAGCCGCAGAGCTAACTTCATTGACATATCGCAAGAGCTCGAGTTCTAGTTCCGACTTGATAACACGGCATTCGCTTAAAACAGGATGTAAAACTTTGGTGTCCTGCTCGAATCCTTCTATTCCCTGGACGACAGAGCTCAATAAGAAGCCTTGGTACTTGACTTACTTGGAACGTCGCAGGCTTGCAGTATCTATTGCTATCCGTGTTAAGACCATGCAGCAAGTAGAGCGAAGCGTCAAATTTTCGAAGGACAGAAACCATCTCATCGACGTAGTAAGCAGCATCCACCCCGTATTTCTCCTGTGATAAACCTTGCTTTAAGAAAAGAAAAAGAAAAAGAGAAAGGAAGCACAATGTTTCTTAAAGGACGATCACCTTGAAGAAAGATGGAGGGTGAATTTCTCCAAGCCAGACAGCATAATCTGGATCCAACCGAGGAACAAATAAAATCGACTGGCCGGTGGCAATGTCCTGGAGCAAACAAATCAGTACGAAACGAAGAGAATTAAATGAGCATGAACATACAATGGCAGCATAAAATCCCGGTTCTCTGACTCCAAACAAGTACGCAAAAAAACTCTCTTGCCTGTAAATTCTCACATGCTATCTCAATCTTTGATCGAGCATAGCAAGGTACATGCATACCTGAAGAGCTCGAGGTGATCAGTGCAATCTCTGTAGCGCTCTTCTCCCCCCTAAATCACGCTTCGATCATCAGAACAATCAAAGAAACGAAAATCTAACCTGGAGAAGAACTACACCAGCAAGGCGCTGGCCGATCGATTCGAGCTTCTCCGCCATCGCGTTTTGCAGCTTCTTCCGATTGTGGACGTGCATTTCTCGCAGCATAGAGAAAGAAGGCGGCCTGTGCCGCGCCATAGCTACAAACAAACCCAAAAGACCTTAAAAGAACTTAAAAAATGTTTTTTAAGTAAAAAGAAAAATAATTAACAGAAGCGTCGCCTGAGAGATTCGAACTCTCGCGGGGAAACCCCATGTACTTAGCAGGCACACGCCTTAACCACTCGGCCAAAGCGACGACCACGTGACAGGAATCTCTAAGCGCGCCACTAGTCAAATGAGCCAGCCGCCAGATTAGTCGGCGATTTAGGGCTCGACGCGGTTTCCAGGCGGCGGTGGGGCGGAGCGGCGGTGGCGACACGGAGGAGCGGTGGCCCAATTGGAGTACGGGTGAGCTCAGATCACTTAGCAGTTCCAGCGGGCAATCCCATCGCCACTGCGTCGACGGCGTCTAGGTTTTGGAATCGGTGCGATGGCGCTGCATCCATTCGCGGAGGCGAATCCGCAGCAGCCGACGCCCATCGCCGCGTGCTTGCCGCAGCTGATGAAGGAGGATCTCCAGCACGCGCATCACCACCACCACCACCATCTCCACGAGCTGGAGCGCATGTCCAAGATCCCCATCAACGGCAAGTCCGCGTGGACGGACGCCGCCACCGACGTGCTCATCGATGTGTTTGAGGAGAAGTGGAACAGCTTGCGGCGGGGCAATCTCAAGGCCAAGAACTGGGACGAGGTCGGGGCGGAGCTGGGCAATCGGTGCGGGGTGCCCAAGACGGGGGACCAGTGCCGCCACAAGATCGAGAAGCTGAGGGGCAAGTTTCGGCAGGAGAAGGTGGTGGCGGTGCTCGGGCAGTCGAAATGGCCATGGTATGATCGCCTCAACATGATGTTTGGCGGCGGCGGCGGCGCCGCTGCTGGTGGTGGAGGCAACAATGCCAATGACAAAGCCCCGGCCGACGCGAAGAGCAGCCAGGAACACTCAGCGTTTCATCGACACCAACACAACTCTCACATTGTTGACGAGGATGGTGCTACTGCAACCACGACTGCTCCAGCAGTGGGATTTGGAGTCGTGGTGAGCAATCACCAGCACCAGCATCATCAGCAGCAGCAGCAACACCAGCATCACGGACTGGAGCTGATCGAAGCCCGGAGCGTTCATGGCATGGGCGACGACGAGAGGAACGACACCTCCTACACATCGCAGTCTGGGAAGAGCACGGACAGGGACGAGACGGCGTCGCCGAGATCAAAGTCTGGCGGCGGCGGCAGCCGGAAGCGCGGGCGGGAGAGCTCGTCCTCGGACCTGGGAGCGGCGCTCAAGTACCTGAGCGAGACGCTGATCAAGATCGAGGAGTGCAAGGTGGAGCTGCAGAGGGACAACGAGAGGGTGCGGATGGAGATGGAGGCGCGGCGGGCGCAGATGCACGAGGTGGAGCTCAAGCGGACGGAGATGCTGATCCAGATGGAGCTCAAGCGGACGGAGATGCTGTGCGAGCTGGAGCTGCGGCGGACCAAGATGCAAATGGATTTGTTCGAGAATTTGGCAGGCAGAGCGAGCTCTCGACCCAAGCGGAGTACGTAGGAAGGAGTATCTATCTTTTGTCCAAAGATGATGGAAGTGAAACAAATCATGATCTCATGATCTCTCAATGACCAAACAATGTCGTATGCAGTGGAACTTTGTTGTTGGCAACTCTAATGACTATATGTTACATTGAATCTCCTTGGCTCGCAAACAAGGAGTGCGACTTGACAACAAAGAGTATTTACGGTCGTGCGTCCACATTGGAATGAAAGCCGAGTAAAAATCGTGCTGCCAACTTTCTGTGTGTTCACGTTGTTCTGCGTCTTAAAAGCTAGGCTTCGCTTCACCTAAAAGTTTAGATCGGGGTGAAAGGGGATCTAGCGATGGCTGGCGAGGAAGAACAAAAGAGTGTAGTGGTGGAGGAGAAAAAGGAGGAGGAGGAGCTATCGCCGATCATCCTCCAGGAATGCGGCTACTACGACGTGGAGCAGCTCCACAAGGCGACGGGGCTGCTGCTCCTGACGCTGGCGGCGGCGTGCGTGGAGAAGACGATTGGAGATCCGTTCAATCAGCCGGGCTCGGTGGTGGGCGACTTGAAGAGGGAGCTGATCGAGAGCCTGGAGAGCCAGAGCCAGCAGTACGCGGGCGCGGCGCTGGGGAGCCTGAGCGATCGCGTCCAGGCCCCAAAACCCATGAAGATCTTGCAGGGGTTCCTGGATGGATTCGTGCGCTCCAAGGCCAATCTCCTGGCGCGCGTCTCCAGCCGGATCCTCAGCAACGACAAGAAGGAGGACAAGATCGAGGAGTTCGTGGGCGAGCTGGATCGATCGGGCGCCTGGATGGTGGGGCGGCGCGAGATGCTGGCCAGATCGCTGCTGCGGCGCATCGACCGGAGCATGGTGGCGCACTGCGAGATGAGGTTTGGGTCGAGCGAGGAGCTGGCGGCGCACAAGGCGCGCTGCGCGCTCCGCCCCACCACGTGTACCAACGAGGGCTGTACGGACGTCTACTCGGCGGTCCAGGGCGGCGGGCACGACGCCAGGTGTGCGTTCAAGGTGCTGACGTGCGAACAGGGGTGTGGCCAGAGCGTGGCCAGGGCTGACATGGACAGGCACTGCGTGAGCGTGTGCCCCATGAAGATGGTGACGTGTCCGTTCCACCACGTTGGCTGCGTGGACCGGCTGCCACAGGGGACGGTGGAGGTACACTGCGCGGGGAATGTGAGCAGCCATTTGCTCGCGGTGCTTCATGTTCTTCAGAGGCTTGAGGTTGGGATCGCATCGCAGTCACAGAGGATCTCCAATCTAGAGAAGGTACTTATTCCTCTTTTATCCTTGGAATCTTTTAAGATCTAGATTTCAAACTTTTTTCTTTTAGGCGCTGTCTAAAGCCCAAGTTCCCATGGATGGCGATGCTGCCAAATTGGAGCTTGAGAAGATTAAGGAAGAATCAAGAACCCTAGAAATCCCAGCAGTAGACGTTTCCAAGCTCACTGCGAACCATTGATCATTCTTCTTTTAGAATTGCAAGACGCGGGAATGTCAAACAATTTCTCGAATATTCTACGGGAATAAACGAATCTATCTGAGCTAAAGCCCTAGGTTTTGACAGGGGATCCCCTAGGGCTTGGGAGGGCGCTATGAGTGACAAGGTATGGCCTCTGATCGATCTTCCGGCGCCAAATGCAGACGCTTAGCTCGGATGTACGCGCAGGATGAGGATGGCGGTGAGAATGGATCGCAAAATCCAGTGTTCAAAGTGCCCGCCGAACGGAAATCTAGGCAAGCGAAGAGGAATGAGGTGGCCAGGAGGAGCTCGGACGATGGCTCTCACAGCACTAGAAATTACCGTGTGCCAAATCCTCAAGACACCCCATCCCATCCAGGTTGGTTTTCGTCTTTGTTTCTTCACGGCTTTATAGGCGCTTTGTACAGGCGGCGTGAATGAGGATGCTGCGGCTGCTATTGCCGAGCGCCCAAACAGGAGGAGATTAGCATCGGTGTGTGGCCTTTTCTTTTGTTCTCTTTCTTTTACTCAAATGTTTCTCGCGTGTTTCAGGAGATTGGATTCTACAGTACTGGTGGCCCAAAACCACCAAGAGATCGTCCTAGCTCATCAGAGAAAGAGAGCGGCACAGATAGAAGACAGAAGCGTGAGTCATCTCCTGGGAGATGGAATGACGGTATGTTATCTCTGTGTTCGCTTGCCTCTTCTTCACTTAAGGCATATATGTTTCAGGGAAATCATCTTGGGATGACGGCAGATGGGAATGGGATGACACGCCCCGGCGGGAGACAACCCCTCGGCACGAACACACCCCGTACATTCCATCCTCTCCTTCAGAGTCTCGCTATGCGTCTCCTTGGTATGGAGATTCATCAGGTTGGTGTTGTCAGCTTGTTTTATTTCCTCAATCGTTCTCATTTGATTGCTGTAGGCACAACTCCTTCTCCATGGGACATTGCGTCGCCTTCACCCGCTCCTGTTCGAGCAAGTGGTGCCCCTCGTGACAGAGGCCAAAAGTCGCACAGCCTGAAGTTTCGTTCTCATGTTACAGCACCGCAGTATGAGGTAACTGAAGCTTGTTATGAGGGGCTGGTTCTGACTGCTGTTGCGTAGGAGGAGTACAAAGGTTCGGAGGATGGTAGCAACGGGTACGATGGAACAGGCGATGGACAAATGGATGCAGTACTTGACCGTGCCTGGTATTTCAACATTCTTTTCTTGTGTTTTTCTGACATTCTTCTGTGCAGGTATGATAGAGAAGAAGATGGTACCGCTGTGGATATCGACGATAGTACATCCTTGTTCATGGGTGATGAAGCCACTTTCAAAAAGCGAGAAACTGAAATGGCCAAACGATTGGTATGTATCTAGAGGACTTTATTTATCAGTTAAGAACTTTAATTTCTGGCGCAGACGCGGCGGGACGGAAGCAAGATGAGTCTTGCTCAGAGTCAGAAAATGTCTCAATTAAGTGCGGATAATGCGCAGTGGGAAGACAGGCAGCTTATGCGTTCCGGCGCTGTGCGTGGCACCGAAGTGCAAACAGATTTTGATGATGAAGATGAGAGTCGTGTAATATTACTTGTGCATGGTAAGTACAGTACAGGAGGTTTGTTTATGTTCATGGCTAAAAGCATGCATTTTTTCTCAGATACTCGGCCGCCGTTCCTTGACGGCAGGCTTGTATATACGAAACAGGCTGATCCGGTGCTGCCAGTTAAAGATCCAACCTCTGACATGGCGATCATAGCACGAAAAGGGTCCGTTTTAGTGCGAGAATCGCGCGAAAAGCAAAATATGCAGAAGTATCAACAGCGCTTCTGGGAACTCTCAGGATCAAGGCTTGGGGATATCCTGGGTGTAAAAAAGTCTGACGAAGAATTAGCGACGGAGAAGGAAGAAGAAAAAGTTGGTGAAGAGAGCGAAGTCGACTATCGCGAGAATGCCAAGTTTGCAAAGCATATGAAGAAGGGTGAGGCGGCAAGTGATTTTGCAAAGTCGAAAACTATATCAGAGCAGCGACAGTACCTGCCTATTTTTTCTGTTCGAGACGAGCTTCTTCAGGTATGCTATTATGACCCAGAAAAACGCTTTTACTGAGTTACATTTTTGCAGGTGATACGGGAGAATCAGGTTATTGTTGTGGTCGGAGAAACTGGGTCTGGTAAAACAACTCAAATGACGCAGGTAAGTTGCAGTAATTTCGTTCAAACTAAAGACTCTTCTCATAGATTAACTTGGTGCATGCAGTACCTTCACGAAGCGGAGTATTCTACGTATGGGATGGTGGGATGCACGCAGCCGAGGCGTGTTGCGGCTATGAGTGTTGCGAAACGTGTTAGCGAAGAAATGGACTGCGAACTTGGCGATAAGGTTGGATATGCTATTCGTTTTGAAGATGTTACCGGTTCAAATACGATCATCAAGGTGAGCTTGTAACATGTACCAGTGCCGTATCTTACGATTGCGCTGCAGTACATGACGGACGGTGTGCTGTTGCGTGAGACGTTACGTGAACCTGACCTCGATCAATACAGGTACGTCCTTGAACTTTGTTCTCGAGATTGACATTAATCTGATGGGTAATGGGAACAGTGTGATTATAATGGATGAGGCTCATGAGCGAAGTCTCAATACGGACGTTCTTTTTGGAATTTTGAAGCAGGTGGTTGCACGACGTCGAGATTTCAAGCTTATTGTGACGTCTGCAACGCTTAATGCACAGAAGTTTTCGAACTTTTTTGGAAGGTTTGTAGGCTGCTAAGTTTGCTGTTACTCACCATTAAAACATTTGGTTTTGCAGTGTTCCAGTATTTTACATTCCCGGTCGAACATTTCCTGTCAACGTTTTATATAGCAAGACTCCTTGTGAAGACTACGTTGATGCAGCTGTAAAACAAGCGATGGCCATACACCTGACGTCCCCTCCAGGAGACATACTGATATTCTTAACCGGACAAGACGAGATATACACCGCCGGTACCGCCTTAAAGGAAAGAATGGAACAGCTGGATGCAACTTCACAGAGACCTGCAGCGCCATTACTGGTGTTGCCCATCTACTCGCAGATGCCATCGGATTTGCAAGCGAAGATATTCCAGAAAGCCGAGGAAGGAGTGAGGAAGTGTGTTGTGGCCACAAACATTGCCGAGACATCTTTGACAGTGGACGGTATTTTGTACGTTATCGATTCCGGGTACAGCAAGATTAAGTTCTACAATCCTCGCATGGGTATGGACGCACTTCAGGTGTTTCCTATCAGCCGGGCAGCAGCTGATCAACGGTCTGGACGAGCCGGAAGAACAGGGCCCGGGACTTGCTACAGGTTGTATACTGAGACTGCTTATCTCAACGAGATGCTGCCAAACCCGGTACCCGAGATCCAGCGGACCAACCTTGGAAATGTGGTGCTGTTATTGAAGTCGCTCAACATAGATAACCTCCTCGACTTCGACTTCATGGATCCGCCGCCGCAGGAGAACATCTTAAACTCCATGTACCAGCTGTGGATACTTGGCGCTCTAGACAACGTTGGGAGGCTTACTACTCTGGGGAGAAAGATGGTGGAGTTCCCGCTGGATCCTCCGCTTGCCAAGATGCTTCTGATGGGAGACGAGCTGCAGTGCCTCAGCGAGGTCCTGATCATCGTCTCCATGCTGTCAGTACCGTCGGTTTTCAACAGGCCCAAGGAGCGGGCAGAAGAGAGTGATGCCGCTCGCGAGAAGTTTTTCGTGCCGGAGAGCGACCACCTGACGCTGCTCAACATCTACCTGCGGGCAAAAGAAAACAAGTTCGGGACAAAATGGTGCAACGATCACTACCTCCAGAGGAAAGGCCTGCTCAAGGCCCGTGAGGTCCGCTCCCAGCTCCTTGACATCCTCGAGAAGCAGAAGATCGCACTCTCGTCGTGCGGCCACGAGTGGGACGACATCCGAAAGGCGATATGCTCGGCCTACTTCCACAACGCAGGACGCCTTAAAGGAGTGGGGGAGTACGTGAATTGCCGGAACGGGATGCCGTGCCACCTCCACCCGAGCAGCGCTCTCTACGGGCTGGGCTACACTCCCGAGTACGTGGTGTACCACGAGCTCATCCTGACGACCAAGGAGTACATGCAGTGCGTGACGGCGGTGGAGCCGACTTGGCTGGCGGAGCTGGGGCCGATGTTCTTCTCGGTCAAGGACTCCAACACGTCGCGGCTGGAGCAGTATAAGAGGCAGCGAGTGGAGAAGACGGTGATGGAGCAGGAAATGGAAACGCTGCGGAAGAACGAGGCGGAGGTGACGGCCAAGGTGAAGGACACCGAGAAGGCTGCCCGGCTTGCCCGAGAGAGACAGGCCATCACCACGCCGGGAATGCGTGTGCCCGGCACTCCATCTCGGACTCCCAAGCGCCTCGGATTGTGACTATGATAAACTAGTATAATCCCCTCCCTCGTTTTTGACTAACTATTCTACGTTTTGATAAACCCTAAACCCGTCATTCTAGTCTAGGGCATGAAGCGCGGTCGGGGCGCGGTGGAAGGCGGGGCGATCTTCGTTTCCTGGTAGGGATTTCCTCGCATCTATGCTCGCCGCCATTGTCTCGTCGGCGCTCCGGGATTCCCCCAGCTTGAGACGTCTCTCGATCCGGCCCGCTACATGGCCTGCTGGGGCGCGGGCGCCGGCATGGGGCTCGATGCTCGCTCGGTCGTTCGATGGCACCAGGCACACATTTTGCTCCGGCAGCGGTGGCGGCAAGGGCGGTAGCGACGGTAGCAGTAAGAATGGGAGCAATAGTAGTAGCAAAGAGTCCAGCGAAGCTGACAGCGCTAGTAGCACTGAAGAAGCTGCTATCCCCGACAAAGTCGTGTCTTCTAAGTCAAGTGAGGGATCATCCGGAGGAAAAGGAGAAGGTGGTAGCAAGACTGAAGGCAAAGGGGAAAAAGAAGGTGGCGGCGGCGGTGGTGGTGGTGGTCGGAGGAAACCGAGCCTATTCCAGAGGATTTTGAAAGGGTCTGGAGGTGATAAGTCGAACAAAGCCAGCGCGGAAGCCACAGAAGCTACGGTCGTCAAGGAAGCCAAGGAGGCAAAAGAAGGGAAGGATGGGAAAGACGGAAAAGATTTGAAGGAAAAAGAAGATCAGGAAGGTGCTGAAGAGTCCGCACAGTCGGGGGCTATTGTTCCTGCTGGGCCGAGACCCGAGAACTTTCCCAAGGTAACTTTGGTCGTTTAAAAAACACGTTTGCCATTCGTCTCTTCCAGGTTTTAGCATTACCACTGACGAGAAGGCCTTTGTTCCCTGGATTCTATGCTCCCATTCACATCAAGGTAATGTATTTAATCGACTAGTTTGAAAAGTCACCAACTCTTATCAAGTGCCACAGGATCCCAAGCTTGCGGACTCATTGGTAGAGCTTCGAGCAAGAGGAACGCCGTATGTTGGAGCATTTCTTCTCAAGGATGCGAAGGAGAGCGTTGTGGTTGAAAGTGAAAATGCCCGCGAGACGAGTGAAGCAGCTGGCGAGAAAAGTGAAGAGAAGACTGGGGAGAAGAGTGAGGAGGTCAAGGATTCGGATTTGAAGGGAGAAGCTCTATACAAAAGATTGCATGAGTATGGAACGTTTGCACAGGTTAGTCATCAACCTACAACACCGCCGCCTTTGACTCAAGTTTGAAACAGGTGCTCAACGTCATAAGAAGCGTCAATTCGGATGGTCCTGCTCAAGTTTTTCTTATGGGCCATCGCCGCTTACGACTCACTGGAATGGTAATAGATATTATTCCTCGTTAAAAATGTTCTGAAAATATGTGATGCAGCTATCCGATGATCCTTTGACAGTTTCGGTTGAGCATCTCAAGGTTCGTTCTAGGTGTGATTTGATCGCTTGCTAAAGTATTCTTGTGGTATCAGGATAAATCTTATGATGAGACATCAGATATTATAAAAGCAACTTTTATGGAGGTTGTCGCCTCTTTGCGTGATCTAATGCGATACAATCCTTTGTACAAAGAAACTATTCAAGTCTTCGTGCAGGTCCGTGTGCTTTTTCAGCTCTTTCAATTCATGACGTTATTCAGAACAACGTTTTTGAATGCAGAATATGGGAAATTCGCATATCAATGCTGCCCGACTGGCTGACTTTGGCTCTGCGCTCACTACAGCTGATGAACCTCTGCTACAGGAAGTGTTGGAGCAACTAGATGTAAGAATTTCTGATTGACATAGCGTTTCTAAAAGGCTGTTCTTGTTTTGTGCTATAGGTGGAGAAGCGACTCAATTTAGCTCTTGTACTTTTAAAGAAAGAGCTTGAGCTTGCAAAGCTACAGGTATGCTAATTATGACTATTCTCGTTCTTAAAGCTTTCCCAGGCGACTATTGCGAAAAACGTGGAGGAAAAAATAAGCGGTGATCAACGCCGGTTTTTCTTAATGGAGCAACTGAAAGCTATTAAGAAGGTAGCTTAATGAGCTTAATAATTTAAGCTTCTGAATTTCTGGTGTAGGAGCTGGGAATTGAAGCAGATGATAAAACAGCGCTTACTGGTAAATTTGTTTCTCTAGTTTTAATCCCGTTTCGACTTCTTCTCTTTCACGTATACAGTAAAGTTTAAAGAGAGATTGGAGCCACATAGAAAGCAGTGTCCGGAGCACGTTTTGCAAGTCATCGACGAGGAACTCTCTAAATTGCAAGGCCTTGAGTCCAGTTCGAGCGAGTTCAATGTTACAAGAAACTATCTGGACTGGTTGACAGCACTACCCTGGGGACAATACAGGTTCTTTCTTTTCTTCTATCACTCGGTCATTGATTCCAATTTTTCCTTGCAGCAAGGAAAACTTTGACGTACGGCAGGCTCAAACTGTTCTAGACGAGGATCATTATGGCTTATCCGATGTAAAAGAAAGGATACTTGAGTTTATCGCTGTTGGCAAGCTGAAGGGCACCGCTGTTGGTAAATTTTGCCAGTATGAATTTTTGTTTTGGTGCCAATGCGTACAATTGATTTGGTTTTTCTTCTTTTCTTTTCAGGAAAGATAATATGCCTTTCAGGACCCCCTGGAGTAGGGAAAACAAGCATAGGGAAATCAATTGCTAAGGCGCTCGATCGAAAATTCTTTCGCTTCTCAGTTGGTGGCCTTAGTGATGTTGCTGAGATTAAGGTGATTATTGCAGCTATCATTACATTTGGTTTCTACTATTTTATTATTTTCAGGGGCATCGCAGAACTTACGTTGGAGCCATGCCTGGTAAAATGGTTCAGTGCCTGAAGTCGACAGGAACTGCTAACCCTTTGGTGCTGATCGATGAGATTGATAAGGTGAAGGATCTTGAACAGTTAGTTTAACAATTCGTTCTGACGTTGTCATTGCAGCTTGGTCGGGGTCATGCAGGAGATCCAGCTAGTGCATTATTGGAACTTCTAGATCCGGAGCAGAATGCTAATTTTCTTGACCATTACCTTGACGTGCCCATAGATTTGTCAAAAGTGAGCTCTCTGTTTTTTCACAACTTTCAGCTAATGCTCGTTTCCTTGTAGGTTTTGTTCGTTTGCACTGCAAATTTGGTTGAGAACATTCCCGCACCTCTACTTGATCGCATGGAAGTTATACGGTTGGTCGGCTATATTACTGATGAGAAAATGCACATTGCCCGTGACTATCTCGAACGCCAAGCTCGAGAAAATTGTGGGATAAAAAAAGAACAGGTAGAATCGCCTTCAATATTAACAGGTCTCCTCAAATGTTGTTGCAGGTTGAGCTTAGTGACAGTGCTATGCACAGTCTTATAGAAACTTATTGTCGCGAGGCTGGCGTTAGAAATCTGCAGAAGCATATTGATAAGATTTATCGCAAGGTTGTATTGGTGAATTCCTTTGGAATCCTAACAGCTTTCATTTACAGATAGCGCTGAAACTAGTCCGACGTGAGCTTGATACTCCCAAGGAGGAGGAAATGAAACAGAATAACCTGGTTACGGTTGCCGAAACGAAAAGCAATGCCGAGGTATTTTTCGTACCTCATATTCTATGGTATTGAACGTTGCTTGCAGAATGACGGTGCCATCAAACTTGTGGAAGACGACTCCAATAGCATAGAGGAAGCAGAACTCAAAGAAACGCCGGTTCTGAATGAAAAGCTGGAGATACTTGCGGACGAGCTTTTGCCCGATGCAACATCTGAGAAGGAGGATATGGCCATTAAGCTAACCGACTCAGCCGTCCAGGAGGGTGAAACGCTTGAGGCCGAGACCATGCTACCGTCAGAGAAAGAAAAGGTGGATATTGCTCAGAAGTTGCCGTTGGAGAAACCACCGTGTTCAGAGCCGGAAGAAAAATTGACGGGCGTGAAGGCTTCTACTGCATCGGAAACAGACAACAAGGTACCGGATGAGTCTGCGTCGTCAGAAACCAAAGAAAAGGAGGAGGCAGAAGAGAAAAAGGTGGCAGAAGAACAGATAAAAATCAACGACACCAATCTTCACGAGTTCGTGGGAAGTCCCGTGTTCGTAAGCGACCGCTTCTACGACAAGACACCGATTGGAGTCGTCATGGGTCTGGCCTGGACAGCAATGGGAGGCTCCACGCTCTATGTGGAGACGAGTGTGATTGAGGAGGGTGAAGGTAAAGGCGGGCTCCAACTCACTGGTCAGCTTGGGGATGTGATGAAGGAGAGCGCCTCAATAGCACACACATTTGCGCGGAAGTACCTGCGAGAGATTGATCCGCAAAACCAGTTTTTTACAAACAGCAAACTACATCTCCACGTACCGGCCGGTGCTACGCCAAAAGACGGGCCAAGCGCCGGGTGCACTATGATCACCTCGATGCTGTCGCTGGCTCTCAGCAAGCCTGTCAACGACGATGTAGCAATGACTGGGGAAGTGACATTGACTGGCCGAGTTCTTGCCATTGGCGGGGTAAGCAGATGAGTTTTTCCTTTTCTCTTCTTGACAATACTGACTGTTGGAACTTGGAACAGGTAAAAGAGAAAACTGTGGCATCCAGGAGGAGCGCTGTGAAGACGATCATTTTTCCCAAGGCCAACAAGCGGGACTACGACGAGCTCTTGCCGCACGTAAAAGAAGGCCTCGACGTCCATTTCGTGGACAAGTATGAGGAGATATTCCAGATTGCCTTTGTGGCGAGCGGCATCAAGAGCCAGGTTGATATGTTCTCGGCCTCGCTCAAGAAGGAGGCGGCCTCTGCGGTGTAGCGAGAAAGAAGAATCCGGTTTCTTTCCATTTTGTCACCCAAGAGCTAAGGTTACAGGCACAGAACACAGCATATTCGCATTTTGTACTCGCTGCACAGCTTATGTTATCAAGTCGGAGCTATTTGACAATTCGATCGCGATCGTGGCCTTGCAGTGTCAAAATCGGGCACGTTACGTAGACTGGTCGCCATCTTGAGAAATGGACCATCGTGTCACGTGTGGAGACCTGAGATTTGATATATATAAACTGTAGCGTTTCTTTCTACTGCTGGCTCTTGGAGAAGATGAAGATGGCTAATAAATTTCCTGTCGCCTTGTGTTGCATGCTCTTGTGCTCTCTCGCGGCTGCTGCCACGCCTGGATCTCGTCCGCTGGTGGGCGAGCTCATCGGCACCAAGTTGTCGCTGCGCATCGGCACTCCACCCAAAACCCAGCTCCTGCAGCTCGATCTGGACGCTCGCGTGTCCTCCATCAACTGCGGCGCCTCTCCCAGATCCTCGTACCAGGTTAGTCTCAACGCCACCGATGGCTCCAATCCCACTGGTCCCGTGACAATCCCCGGGGTCCCATTCAAATGCGGGCCACCAGTGGCTGCGCTGGGGAGAGGGAGCCAGGCGCTTCCAGCTCGATTGTCACCCCGGAACAAGAAGATCGTCACCTATTGCCTCTCCCAGCAGGGATCCTCGCCGATCTTCTTCGGCGCGCAGGACATCAACTTCATGCCCAACAAGCGCCCCATCTCTCCGCTGCTGCAGTACACCCCCCTCGTCTCCCCGCCCGCCCGCCATAGCTACGCCATCCGGGTCAACTCGGTCAGGGTCAATGGTCAACGGCTCCCGGCGGTCAAGCCCGCCGCCTGGGCGCTGAGCAGCACGGAGCCGTACACCCGCCTCGTCACACCTGCCTACGTGGCGATCCGCGACGCCTTCCGCAATTTGACCGTCCCGCGCGTCGCGCCCGTTGCCCCGTTTGACACGTGCTTTAACGCGAGTGGGCTCGGGTCCACGCGCGTGGGGCCCCCCGTGCCGCCAGTGGAGCTCCAGCTGGAGGGAAATGCCACGTGGACGCTGTTTGGCGCCAACACCATGGTGTTTTTGAAAGATTCCACGGTGGCCTGCCTCGCGTTTGTGGACGCCGGCCCATCATCGCCTGGTCTTTCTGTGGTTGGAACGTTCCAGCAGATGCACAATCTGGTGCGCTTGGATCTGGAGAAGCAGCGGTTTGGATTCACCGGAATCCTCTTCTTCTACCAGACCACTTGCTCCAATTTTAACACCACCTTGGCCGCCCAAAACAGTGCCTCTGGTTTGATTTTTTGATGTCATTGATCGACTGAGGCGCGGCGCCCACTTGGAATAAATCAAAAACACTAGAAACAAAAATCTGGTGATCATTTTGCCACGTGGCGGCGATCCAGCGGCGTCCCGCCAAAACCAGCCGCTGATCATTTCAAAATCCCGATTTCTCAGCCATTCGAAAGATCCCAGAAGCACCACGGCGGCGCTCTGTCGGCCCACCGACACGTTTGCCGCGCCGTGGCCGTCAAACCGGCACCAGGTGGCAGCCATCCAGCGGTCGAGCTCGAAAGGCCTTGCGCGCGGTGTCCTCTTTAAAACCCCCCTCTTGAGCGGTGGGGATTCTTCTCGAAGCTTTTTGCGAGGGCGGCAAAGCTTTTCAAGTGTCTCTCTCTCGGGCAGCAGTCGCCAACAAGAGCTCCATTCCATCCAGGTATCGAGCACTCGGATAGCGAGCGCTAGGGAGAGCAGCAGCGAGCGAGGAAGAGTATGGCGCCTATTCCATCGGGCTGTGCTCCAGTGTCCACCGTCTATCGCCAGAAGTCGTGGGACGAGGAGTTTGTGAGGAGGCTACGCAGTGAGGGGGGGAACAGCTTCAGCAACAGCAAATGCAGCAGCGGCGCAGCGATTCCAGAATCGGGCGGTGGCAATCATCACGATCAGCTGGGCGATCACGAGGATGGCTGCAAGACACCCAAGTCGCGGCAATACAGGTTGCCCGAGGATGCTCTCGTGTGCCCACCGGCGCCCAAGAAGCCACACTTGCAAAGACGGTTTTTGCCGCCAGCCGCCGCCTACTTTACTTCGCCCGAGCTGGATCTCTTCTTCAACCAGCTCGAGATCATTGCCAAGTGAGCGTGGGCTTCGGGAGCGAGCGCGCAGGACAGAAGAAAATTGAAATTTTGAGAGGGGGGAAGTAAGTAGTACATCATCCAGTGTTGTAGATATATACGATTCCTACCTTGGCCGATGCAGAGAAGCACTATAAGTAGATAGATTGAAGTTTTTCCAGCAGCCATCCTTCGAAAAACGCAAGTGGTAGTGTAGTTGTAGTTTTGGCTTGATTTTCTCACAGAACTATGGTATGTACAAAGAGATGCTCTGAGGAATTAATGAGAAACTAAGAACTTTCTAGCTTCATCTTGGCCAACAAAAGCCTCGACTCGCTGGCCCAGTCGGTATCGTTCACGGCACGAATCGTGATCCTCTGTCGCTTCTCGCCCAGGTACTCAGTTTGAGCAACGCTGACACGGAAAACGTAGGACGACCACACCACTTTGCTCAGCTGCGATGAGTACTGCCTCTGATCATCATCCTGTCACCACAAGTTCAGCACCAGCGTTTCTAGAACGACAAGCTCATCTGTCCCATGCTTACTTGCGACTTGATTGTGGCTAGCTCGTCGGCACTCACGCCCAAAATCTGTTCGGCTTGATCATTGAAGAACGAAACCCATGCATCACCGCTATGATCAGTTAGCTTGGCCAGCATTATGTATCTGCCATGCGGAAAGATTGCTGTGTCAGACATTCCCGAGTCAAAAAACGATGGAACTCACCGACGACTGGCTGTATCGAAGTGTCGCTGACAGGCCTCGCACCAGAATCGAGAGCTGTCCTCGCTAACTTTGCGATTGCATGTACTGCACGCTGTGTACCACATGGTTTGATCCGGCTTGATGTAGCTGATGCAAGCGCGGACAGTGAAGTATGCGGCCTAGCATAAGCACCATCCATCACCATTATAGCACCATAGATTATCATTCTTTTCTTTTACCTTTCCTTCGCCAACAGATGGGGCAGTGATGTCTGAGATATCCGCACGGTTGTCGTTCGCCGAGCCTGCTCTTTGACTCAAACCAGCACCCACCGACGTCAAGGTTGCATCTTTCCCGCTCTCGTCATACCTACAACCAATTCGATGAGTAGGACCTTCTTCTTCGTGCTTCGATAAACAGTGTGCGCCACTCACCAGGATCGAAGTTCTCGGGCCTCGGGAATGTCGGGATTTATCCACACCATACTGTTGGGAGACGTCGACAGAGATACACCTGCTGAAACCTTGAGAACTACGAAAGATATGCTTAAGACGAAGTTTACCTTGAAAGTCATTAGCACGCACCGATCGGATTACTACTACGGGCGCATCAGGGAGCATTTCTAGCAGCTTAGCTCCGTCCTCCACTGCAAGACTGCTCCAGAGGCTTACGGCAACCGTTTTTTGACTGTGAATCGAAAACATCCCACTTCTCTCAACCAAAACACTGACTTTAACTGCGAACAGTACCTTTGGTCGACAAGAACGATTTCTCGCTTTGCAAATTCTGTGTTGTCAACCTTTCGCCTTACACTCATTGTCGAAGAAACCGATTGCACTATTCCAATAGCATCTGCGAAAAAAAACTGTTGTTCGAAAGGACAAATCATGCACGCCACACGTACCAAAAAGCTCTCTCTTGTTAACATACGCCGCCAAGTCCTCAATCTTCACGAAGTTGTACTTAACCAGAGGAATCACACCAGGCTTTCCATCAGGCTCAGTCACCTCCTCTACCCCTGAGCTTGCATTCAAGGTCATCTCGTAGTCGTTCTTGACAGCGGAAAACTGCCTGTTAGCCATGCGGAGATTTCCATTCGAAACGTAGTAGACCTGATAAAGAAAAGAAGCTACACCGTCAGCATGCTTTCAGCAGGGGAATTACTCGCCTTTCCCAGCTCAAACATCGGGTAAAACTTTTCAGCCGCCTCCTTGAACATGGTAGCTTGAATCTGTGTTCCCTGAAAGAGAGCATTCCACAGTAAAACCGTCACGGACGAAAAAGCGCAAGACGAAAAAAAAACTGACATCTTCGTCTGTCAATTCGACGTTGAAAACGCTTCCCTCGCCTCTGGCATTGCGATACGTCCGCAGTGGACCTTTGCTCGTAACTCTCACCTTGATTGTCCAACTACCTTGGTAAGGGGTTAAAGACACCAGGGGGTATACTCTCCTCGACACACCCATCCTGGCAGCTGGTGCGGCTCTGGCATTCATGTCGCAAGAAATTCAATGAAAACCACATGGTACCACAAGCCAGAGCTACCTTCCGTGCTCCTCTTGAACGATCTGAGCGGCCGACTTAACTGGTGCCGAAAGAAACTTCGGCTTTTCATCGCACTGGGTCTTCTGTGCGGACGATGATGATTCACTACCAACCTCACGATCCAGTGCCCCACTGACGACTTCGCAATCGGTGACGATGAGAGCTCTGGATGGTTGACAATACGAGCATGAGCATCACGCAAAGAAAAGAAAGAAGAAGAAAAAAATCAAAATGTGCGCATACTTGTTTGGGAGATTTGGAATCACGCTAGTGGTATGAGAGAGAACACGGATGAGACCCAAGTGTTGGATCTTCCCTGCCTCTACCTCCGCCGACATATGGGTCGGAAGCATAGCCTTCGCTTTCATAGATCCATCGGACAGCATGCAACTGCACAAAAGAAAACCCCCAAAAGTTCAGCACGAAGATTGTGGAGCGGCAAAGCAAAAGCGTACGTGTAGCGGCCGTTGGCAATAGACTTGACATCCAACACCTGATCACGAACAAAGCAAAGAGGAGTGAAAAAAACTGGATTTAGACAATCGATTTGATCACACACCTGAAGCACCACGGGAGTAGCGGGAGAATCGCTGAGCAAAAGAGAAACTCCGCGAGCAGTCACTTGATCCGCCATCGCCCTGCTGGAAGTGTGCTTGCTATGCTACGAGGCACGAGAAGCAACCTAAATGCCTGGCTCCTTGCCCGCCAAAACATGAAAAAGAGCGGGAGGAATTCAAAGGAGCGCGCCAAAAAGCATTTCAAGAGCTCAAGAACACTGCGGTGTTGCATTTCGCAATTGCGTTATCATTTCCGAGATTGTGGAACCGGCAGTGCCATGGAAGCCCAACGAAGCGCAGCTGCAAATCGCCTCCTCCACGTACAAAAGAATGTCTGGAAGCATTTGGTGGTGAGGCGCTTGATCCTGCGTCTGCTGCTCCACCGCCACCAGCTTGGATGGATCATCGTTCCCAGGTTTGAGCGCCACCACTCTCCTCGCGGTGTCGCGCACAATCTCGTCGCCCTCCTCGAGCCGAAAGATTTGGTACTCGCTGCGCTCCGAGAGCTCTTCCAGATAAGTCCCTGTCCAATTTGCGCGTGGCAAATCCGTCATGACAAACACCGGAATGGCGCCACCACCTTCGTCTGGAACAAGGGATTCCAGCCGCAATCTCAGGCTGTCAAACGTCTTGCTCCAGTGATTCTTGAACTGCCCGTCTAGCAGCCGGAGTTGCGCACAGAAAAACTCCCGCTTGTTCATCCGGCTCCGGATATAAGCCCGTCCAGCGTCGGTTACCACCCGCGACAGTGGAAAGTGTTGGCTCGCCTGGAACACCCGGTCGAAAGCCGCGTTCCCGGACGCACCACTGAGATCGACGTGGGTCTGCGCGCCTTGATACTCCCCGGAGAAGAGGCTCCCAAACACCAAGAGCTTGGAATCGCCAGCCACGGTTCCGTCACCAAGGCTTTGGAGGATGTCGCGCTTGACTCGCCGCGCGCCGCTGAATTTCTTCGTCTTGAGCTTGACGGGCTGCTCGAGCAAACGTCGTTTCGGACTGGTCGCTGCGTACGTCCACACTGTGTCTGCACAGCTCTCGTCCACGCAGTGCACGCAATCACTGCCAACACAGTGCGCGTGGTTGAGCATCGCGATGCATCGATCGAAGCCTCCCTTGCTTGGGCATGGAGTGGCAGTACCTGCGCATGGCGGCTCGACTCGATTTGCTCCACACCACAGGAGAGCAAACACTCGGAAGTCGATCGTCGTCACCAAGCTCTGGCTCACGGCCGAGATGTTGACGACGTCGGCGATGGAGTAGTACCTACAGGTGGTGGATCACTTCCAATCCAAAGAACAGGCGAAGCACTCACCTGGATTGCGCGACGAGATCAGAGAAGTGGGACAATGCAGCTACCCTGAGGTGGCGAGGCTCCACGATCCGGAACTTAGGGCAGCTGCCGAGGCTGAGCGCATGGTGATCGGTGACGGGGGGAAGAATGAGGATCCTACCCAGGATGGCCGCCACGCGCACAGCATTCCGGAGCTCGCCTACCTGATTGCTGAAGCCGCTGTGTGGCGCGTACCACATATACTTCCCTGGAATGGGAATGCCAGCGGCCCCGGACAGTGACGGCGCAGCGATGATCCACACGCCATAGACGATAAGCAGCGGGACAAGGAGGAGGAAGAGGAGAGCGCTGTTGCTGCCATAGCCTACGCCTCCTCTCTCCCTCCGCCACTTTGCCATCGACGTCACAGCAGTGGTCAGACCACTCTAGAGGAGGCGAGTTCGATACCCGTCAACGCTGCTATGTCGTGTCGTGTAAGTCGGTGGTACGGTGCCATTGACAAAACATTGCAGGTCCGCCTTTTTCTTTTCTCTTTCGATCTGATTGCTCAAGTTGTGTGTTTGTGCTCAGTTGTGTGAGAGGAGAGCGAGAGTGAGAGAGAGAGGACGCGAAAGAGCAGCAAAGAAGAAGAAGTTGCAATTTTCTTCCTTTTTGTGGGTACGCTGTTGTTCCAGGCATGAGTATTAAGGCTAGCTAGCTGGCCAGCACCAGACTCACTATAGATACATTTGTCGGCCAACTTAGCAAATCTTCCGGAGCGGGGTTAAGTTATGGGTCTCCATCGCATACACAGTACAAACATACGGCTTGAATCTAGCCTATACTCTACCTTTCTTTCTGATGAGCGTATGCCGTATTGCCGCTGCACTGTAGCTAGCGCTGTTTTGGATCTTCTTTCTAACGAGGCGGGCCCGAATCGGTGGCTCGATTCTTCCACCAGCTCGCGACTGCCTACCAGACTTCGAATCTACAATACACCACAAAGAAAATGGAGAGAAGCACTTGGAAGCCGTGTGCTACGGAGCGAGCGGTAGGCCGCGAGGCTCCGTCAGAGCCGACGACTTGGCTCGAAATTTATAAATCCACCAGATGCGACTCAAGTTCCAACCGACCACACGAAGCTTGACGCTTAGGACTTCACACCAGTTTTTCCATTTTCTAGTTTTTCTTGGTGGTTCAAGCTGATGGAGTTCAAGTTGATTCAAAGAGAGTTGGAATCGATCTGTACGGCCCGTGCTACTTTGCTTCATGGTGGTCCTGTTGTGTTTTGATTTCATGGACACACGTCCGAGTCTAAAAGTAGCTCTTTGAACTGACTGCTGTTGTTGGCCAGTGTCCGTTGTCGCGTCCGGTCCTCTAAGTCTCGCCGACAGTAATCCACGGCCTGCAACCTGCTTAGTTTTGCCAATCTTTCAAGCACAATGTGATCGAGTCGATCGAGAGCATGCAGAGAGCCTTTGCTCCTGAGAAAATCTCACTTACATTGCCCCTGTAACGGAGAGAGAGAGAGAGTTGGAGTCTTCATGACATGACAAGCTACCTGAAGGTAGCAAACCAATAAAAAGGCGTTGGGGGAAAGCTTCACATCACCACCGTCCCATTTAAGAAAGGATGGATCCCCCTCTCCTCTCCTCTCCTCTCCCTCGAGTCGATCTCTGATCCCCCGTTTGCACAGTAGTGCAGTCCAACCCCCCAACGCGTACTCTGTGCTGTATCTAGAGTTTACCAAGAGTTTTACAACTTTACCACACAGGCTGAGCGCGTATACATGTATCCATCTATATCAATTGGTTCAAGCGTGGAGCCCCCCCATGGAAAGAAAAGAAAAAGTTGCTTCTTTGTAGCCATCCTAATGGTTTAAAGAAGAGCCTGTTGCAACAAACCAGAGATTTGAGCATGTAATCAAATCCCACACTTTTGTTATCGTTAGCCCAAGCAACAAGAACGACGACCGTCGGTAGGTCACGGGGAATCTCCACTCAAGCTGGCAATCACACAAACTTCTAATAACAAAAATACAAAAATAATGTACGCTGTGTAGTTGTGATAGGATGAGCCAAGGCATTATATGTTGTAATACGTTGTTGAACGTACGAGAATGGAAGAACACGAAACGTGGGCCTCGGGCTCATGCCACTCTCAGTCTGGTTTCGTTTGTTCGTTTGTTAGGCGAGTCGTTTTAAAGCGCTTGGGCGAGATGGCGTTGGAGTGTCAGCGTCGTCTCTCCTGCGCCTGCCTGCTTTGACATCCAAGCAAGCGCTGATCAAGTAGTAGAGTCCAGCTTGATCAAATACTTGTTGTATTATGCATGGTGAATCCTACGCTGGTAAGTTTGTAAACTAAGAAAAGCCAGCTGGGTTAAGTCGGCTTGGCTGGTTGAATCCAGCTTTGCTATTCTTTTCCTGTGGATTTGAGCGTCTGAATCGCGATTCTCCGTCCGGGGGTCTCTGGGTCACTCACGAGCCAGATTTATTGGCATAGTTTCCTCTCTTCTTCCTTGATCGCCCGCCCGATGTTGCTCTTGCCGCGATTCGATCCGGAATGGTAGGTAAGTGTGTCAAAACTGTGGTGGCCTGGCCTGCTGCTGCTGCTGTGCTTCCGCTGCAGTGGTGGTGGTGTTGCCGACGAGCTATCAAAGTCTGGTAATGGGGCCACCGGCACCAACCTTGTGCCATGGGGAGAGGGTTAAACTATGGCGGGATTAACAATGTAGATTAATTGCTCCATGCTAACAACAACTCGGTCCAAAAAGCTGCCTGCTGCGCACACTACTAGTATACATTTCTTCGTCCACGGACAACAGCACCCCTCTTTCCTCCATCAAACCCTCTCCTCCCTCTCGCGCTCTCTCTCTCTCTCTCTCTCTCTCTTCTCTCTGCAAATTTAGGCCTCTTCTTTCGATCGCAGGTTCACGGGAGAAAGAAGAAAAGAAGAAGAAGAGGAAGAAGAAGAGGAAGAAGAGAGGGAGGCCTAGCTAGCTAGCACGCACTATTTGCATTTGGAGTGGACGAGCACTTTCCCTCACTCACATTCACACATTGCAGCTTTTCATCAGCTCCCGATCAGCTTTCCTTTGGCTTGTGTCTCACTCGACTCGACTCGACTCCACTCTTTGGCGACAAGGCCGGCTGACCGAGGCCGCTGTCCGTCGTCAGGCAACTGGATCTGTGCCGCTGCCGCAGCGTGCGAAGTTGGGGACCGGGAATATCCGTCGCCAAGGGCACTGTGACGAAGTCCCTCCAAGGATTTGCATTCTTCATGCAGCAGCTAGCCAAATGTACGTGATCCTTGGCTCCAGGCAGGGGGTTGAGATTCAGATTGGGGGTCCAAGAATGAATTGGTGGTATAGCAGCATAGCTAGTTACTAGAACATCGATTCGCTCGCGTCTGCTCAGCTCAATTTTGGGTTGAGCCAGACAAGCTATAGTACTTCTCTGGGCCGCAATGCAGCTTGCATAAGCCAACAGATCGGGAGCTCCCTCTCTCTAGTGGTAGCTGCTGGCTAGAGAGAATTAAGCACCCAGCAGCAGAGGCTAGACACCATCTTGGTGTTTGCATCCGCAATGGATCAGGCTGCGCACGCGCAGGCAGAGGGGCTGCTGCCCGAGACAATGCAGGGCGTGCAGGGGGAACCGAGCATGATCGACCAGATCAATGCGATGTGGCTCCAGATTCGAGCGCCATACATTGCCCCGGCATTGCAGGTGGGCGTCAACATCTGCCTGGTGATGCTGCTCATGCTCTTCGTGGAGCGGCTCTACATGGCGCTGGTGATGGTGCTGGTCAAGCTGTCGGGCAAGAGGCCCGAGAACAAGTATAAGTGGGAGCCCATCAAGGACGACCTCGAGTCGGGCAATTCGGCCTATCCCATGGTGCTGGTCCAGGTGCCCATGTACAACGAGCGCGAGGTGATCTATTCGATGCCTAGCCCACCCTCTCGCTGTGGCTAACGAAGTTTAGCTTGGTTTTTTGGTCTGGATTCTCCTCCCAGGTGTACCAGCTCTCAATTGGCGCTGCTTGTGGCCTCTCGTGGCCTTCGGACCGCATTATTGTGCAAATCCTGGACGATTCGACCGACCTCACCATCAAGGTTTGCCTAGAGCTTCCACCTCTTGGAACTATGTGGATGGATGTGATTGGATGTTTTACACGCAGAATCTGGTGGAGCTCGAGTGCCAGAGATGGGCGAGCAAAGGGGTGAACATCAAGTATGAGATCCGGGACAACAGGAATGGCTACAAGGCGGGGGCGCTCAAGGAGGGCATGAAGCGCAGCTATGTCAAGGACTGCGACTATGTGGCCATCTTCGACGCGGATTTCCAGCCCGAGCCCGATTTCTTGTGGCGGACCATCCCCTACCTGGTGCACAACGCCGACATTGGTCTCGTTCAAGCCCGCTGGAAATTCGGTACGTTGGTCTCACCCGGCTGGCTGGCTGATTGATTGATTGATTTTATCTGGGCGATGCATTTTCCATTCTCCCCTGGGATGATCATCCGCTGATTTTGTGTGTCTTGCTGTCTTGATCCAGGAATTAGTTAGTTGACCCGAGAGGACTGTGTGTGAGGCGAGAGATAGTAGTGTCTCTTTTGCTGCCTGGTTTGATTTGCGGGAAGATAGATTTGCCTCGCCGACACGCGGCACAGGGGTAAAGCACAAGAGAGATTTACCACCCGGGAAGCTTCTCCTTGGCTATAAAGTGGCGCCAGTCTGTGCCACACGCACCACGTGGCCTCGTCCCAGTCGTCAAGTCCTCTGGATTCTGGCCACGTAGCACGGGTGTCGGCCCCTCAACTCAATTACTCTCTCCCTGACAACGCGACGACGACGACGATTCCTCGAGTTCTTGCGCGTTGCATTTGCGCGCCAATTGCTCATTTTTAGGGCTCATTAACATCGGCTCCCTGCAAGAACTATGCCGCATGATGCATGCATGCCTTGGGTTGCTTGAATCCCCCTCTTTCTCTTTCTCCCACCACTCACACACAGTCTCAGGCGCGGCCAGCAGGCAGCCCCTTGAATGATCTGATATTGACGTTATTCTTTTTTTTTTCTCTCTTTCAATGTGGAGCAGTGAATGCCGACGAGTGCATGATGACACGGATGCAGGAGATGTCGCTGAGTTACCATTTTACCGTGGAGCAATCTGTGGGATCCGCAACCTATGCTTTCTTTGGATTCAATGGTAGGTAATAAGCTAGCTACAGGGTCACGCTTACGAAACGCTTGCTGTTTGCTACAACAGGCACTGCTGGAGTTTGGCGCATTGCGGCCATTAGTGAAGCTGGAGGGTGGAACAGTCGGACCACGGTTGAGGACATGGACTTGGCAGTCCGTGCGGGGCTCAGAGGCTGGAAGTTCGTTTATCTAGATGACCTGTCGGTACGTTTAGTACCTTTTCCTTGCTTAGAGTAAGTAATATGGTTTCTCTGTTTCTCAGGTGAAGAACGAGCTTCCCAGTACATTTAAGGCCTATCGTTATCAGCAGCACAGATGGTCATGTGGGCCGGCTAACCTCTTTCGGAAGATGATTCCGGGGGTTTTGGCTGCTAAGGTACGTACGCGCATAACGCAAACGGCAGGCTTTTAGTTTTTCTTTCTCACCACTGGGGCACGTTGTTGATTTTGCAGAAAGTAAGCATGCTCAAGAAGTTCAGCATTCTTTATTCTTTCTTTCTGGTGCGGAAGATTGTAGCACACCTTGTCACATTCATATTCTTCTGCGTCGTGGTGCCAACATGCGTGCTGGTGCCCGAGGTCAACTTACCAAAGTGGGGCTCCATTTATCTTCCGTCGATGATAACGCTGCTAAACTGCATGGCAACTCCAAAGTGAGTGTTATCCCCTTATACATCTGATTCTTAATGTTGCTTCCCTACAGGTCACTCCCCTTCCTAGTCTTCTGGGTCCTGTTTGAGAACGTCATGTCCATGCACAGAACCAAAGCGACGTTCACCGGGTTGCTGGACATCGGCCGTGTCAACGAGTGGATTGTGACGGAGAAGCTCGGGGACGCCCTCAAGATAAAGTTTGCAAAACTAAAGCAAAAACCAAAGCAGAAGATCGGAGAAAGGCAAGCATACATATCTCAGCGATTTCATGTGTTTCATGTGCTAGCTGCAGGTTGTTCGTCCAGGAGCTGATCGTCGGCCTGTACATCTTCTTTTGCGCGTCTTACGATTTGGCCTTCGGGCGCGACCGTTACTACATCTATCTCTACTTGCAAGCAGTCGCATTCTTCATCATGGGCTTTGGGTACATTGGCACTTACGTTCCCAACACTTAGAAAAGCAAAGGCAGCAACGCGGTTTTGGTGGGGTGAGGAGATTTGCCTCTCGTTTTCGGTTCCTCCTTTTTTTTTTCTTTGTGGCTGGTAAGCGTTAGTTCCACTGTACTTTACAAGTCGGGATTGTAGCTATAGGCTAGGAGAGATTGAGTAGAGAGTTTGACTCATCACATCGTCGTCGTCATCAACAGCAGTGCTTCTTCATGACACTGGCAGATCATCTGAGAATTGCAAGAAAAGGGAGGCGGTTGATCAAACAAAATCAGTGTATATAGCCGGCCAGACACAGAACCGGGGGAGGAGGCAGTGATAATAAACATGAAAGGAACAGCAAACACCATCTGAAGGTATATGCGTGGCAAGCGAGCGAGCGAGCTGTGTATATAGGAGGGTCGGGAGAGACAGCGGAGCGGACAGAAGAAAATAATTTTGACAACACCATTTTCATGATAAACATCTCCAATAAACTGGCGCAAGCACCAATTTGCTTGCTTCGTTTGAACTTTTAAGTGGTAGCAGGCTCTCTCGATCGAGAACATCACACAAGAAATGGTATCACGTACGTACAAGTGCGGGTTCGGAATCTACAGCTTCAGTACAGGCTGCCTCCACAGCTAAAGTTTTTGCTTTCCCTGGACAAGGATCTGTTCCAAAATTCTTCCAGAATATCTCGAAGGAACAGCTCTGTCTACCAATGCAAGCCTGCGCAAGGAATAGTTATAGTTGCTATGTGCAAACAAAGGACAGGCTTTCTTTATTACCTTCTCCACAATGGTTTCAGATTCCAAAGCGTGGCAGCTCCCTTTTTGGAAGGCCCCACATCGACCCTTCGGATTTCCAAAGCTGGCGAAGAAAATGGAGGAAATGAATTGGCCTGGAGAGCAGCTTAGCCCGAGCTCTGGCAGAGATGAGAATTGTGCAACAGGTGGCAAGCTGTACTCTGAAACTTGAGCGCACACTCTGTCGACTACTCTTGATGCAAATGAGACACCGCTAACGTTCCCTCCAATCTCTTCCAGTAAAACCAGTGTATTCTTCTCGTTTACCAGCCACTCTCGTGGAACGTGATACCTTGTAAACAAAGAGAGGAGAAAGTGAGCTGGCAAGTTTCAACAACAAAAATCGACAACCAATCGACGTACCACTCTTGCGATGGAAGGCCACAGCTAGAAAGGCATTTTGAGCTATAATATGTTCCACGGTAATCACATCTGTCTGAACACCCGGTCGAGGGGGCAGTGATGACGGGCCAGAACCTGCCCAGGCTGTGTCCATTCACCCAAGCTTGGCCTTTGCCCATGCTACCCAGATGGATGGCAACAGGATCATCACCGTCGGGTATGTTGAAGTTTGCCTGGAAATGTGAACTTTTCTGTAATGGCGAAACCGAGCATGGAAATTGTTGTACCTTGTACCACACCAAAGGCTGAAAAAAAGGTAATGAGGTTGTCGAGGACCATGTTATCGCATCATGCTCTCCGTTTAGACCAACCTGCACTTCGTAAATTGTAGTTATATGTTGGAGCAAACCTTAGCTTAGCAAACCTGATGTAGCCACAGTGCTGAAGTCAAGTTACGTGTCCCCGTTGAAAGCCCTTGTATCCAAATAGACCCGGTGATGCCTGCTCCGTGGGTTTCCAAGTGAGCGCCGTAGTTCTACATGCAAAGTACTACTTATGTCACATGGTAGCTGGCTAGCAACTATACTTTCCACCTGTAAGCCCACAGTTGCACTGAGAATCGCCAGATGATTAACTCCTGCTTTCAGATGAATAGGCTGTTGGACTCTTGCATATAGTCCACCAGATTTCAGGGTACTGGTGCTTCCTGCTTCATGAATGAGACTGTGAAGTTCGAGAAACTACAGCCAACCTGCAAACTCTCCGTTGACAAAAATGTGTACCATATCTCGCATGCTCGTGATTACAAGAACAGGATCTCCTCCCTTTAGCTCCTGATCCAAGATTTCAAACCTAGCACGGAACAAGAGCTTCGAAAAAGTGGACGTGAAAGAAGCACTTTGTACCTCGTAGAGTACCACATGTAATCTGTAGAATCATTTGTCGTACTTATTTGCTCAAGCAATGCATGAGCGAGAATCTTGTTGATTCCAGAACCTCCGACAGGCTCTTGAAACCATTCCCAAGCCAGTTGCTCGACCAATCCAGGAGTATATGAGCCAGATACCTCTTCAATTAAAGAAGGTTTCTGCACAGCTACCATTTTCGTTACAGACGTTTGAGCTGAAACCTGCAAAAGTGATCCAATGAGCATAATAAACACTAGAAAACCTTCCGAGAAACCTGCGCAGTGTTGAACACCACGTTGCGACAGTCGGGAAGAATACTGACAGACCATGGAGGCAAATTATAAACTTTTCCACCAAACTTGACAGAGGCACTGGAGGTGTCAATGTTGGCCAAGAATGCTGCGCACGGGGTGGCTAAGTTTGAGAAATTTGCTTCAAGGCTGCCATCCGAGTAGACGTGAGCCTGTACCATCTGGAATTATGGAAACTCCGGTACAATGGAGATGGTTATACCTCCTGCATGCGGCCCAAGGTGTAATAGACTGGATCATTCGAGGTCAATGCAGTCTCGCAAAGCTTAAGGGCCGCATGTAACTCCTTTAGGTGACCCCACTTTGGCTGTCTAAGCATTCCTGTAAGGAATAAGAAGTAAGCATTTCCTCGAAGAGTAGTAGGCATGCATGTACCAAACTCATCAAGTGGCGCATCGTAGTCGTAACTAGTGGTAATGAAGGGGCCTCCAGATGTTCGACCAAAGTTAGTACCTCCGAAGTACTGGCATCTCTCTGGCATGAGTAAACGTTGCTCAAGATCGTGCAGCGTACGTACCATATAGTAGTTTTGAGCAACACCTCCTCTCTGGAAGAAACGGGCCACCGCAAAGGCCACGTCTTCAACAGTTCTATAGGGAGCAGCCTCGCCCCATGATTGATACCTGGAAAGGAGACATCAGATGGCGGATACATAACACGAGAATGAAGAACAACAAACCAGCCACTCCAGTTTTCCGTCCACATTGCTGGCTTGTCTCTGGAGTTCGGCTTCCAGCCATCACAATAATACCCGTTGCATGTGTTTATCTTCAGCACAAACAGAAAAGAGTCTGTGAGTGCCACAAAAGAATGCAGAGTGACCACCACTCACAATGTAATCCGGAGCATCGGGCTGCTTGCACATTATCCAGGGGACACCTGTTTCTAAGTCTTTGGCCATTCGTGCTGCCCAAAGCATATAAGTCTTTCCATTGATTCCATAAGACCCTTGAACATTCCCATATTCATTCTCAATCTGCCAGCCCGAATATCAAAGGTTTTAGCATCAAGAAAAGAAGTGCCAGTCACCTGAGAGAATAGAACTGGACCGCCCTGGGATGCAAACAGTTGCTCCGATTTCACCATGTCCACAATCTTCCTCACAAACTCCTCCATCTTGTCCTGCACACAGCCACCACGCGACTTGTTATTCAGAGGCACGGCTTTCGTTGACAGGCAACGTCGTCAACCTCGAAAGCTCTATTGTGTGTTCTAAACTGAATGCCAGGCAATTTCAGCAGCCAAGCCGGGAAGCCGCTGCAGGAAAAGAAGAGAAGACAAACAGGATTAGCTAGAAAGCAAGAGAGCTTGAAGCGTACCCGAAGTTCCATTCCGCACAGACATAAGGTCCGATTCTGAGGTTGACGTAGAGGCCAGCTTGGTGCACCAGCTTGAGGAAGCGGATGAGGTCGTAGCGGCCTTGGAAATTATACTGTCACAAGCACATGTCGAGTTGATGAATGCTTTGTTTCCACTTACGATTCCGGGCGAGGGCTCATGACCATCCCAGAAGACGTACGTGTCGATCATGTCGAGACCGCCCTCCTTGGCGTTGCGGATCAGGGCCGGCCACATCTGCAAGCACGAGAGCGCATGAACAAAAGGAGCTCGCGCTTGAGAATGTAGAGAACCTGGGGAGAAGCGCGGGGGTAGTGAATGCATCCGGAGATGAGAATTCTACGCTGCCCGCCGATGATGATAGCTCTGTGGTCGTAAGAGATGTTGGTGGCGCTGGCCCCCGCCAAGAGCAGCGGCAACGCGAGGAGGAGCAGCAGGAATCTGGCCATGGCCGGTCCCCTTTAGGAAGGGTATAGTGTGCAGTAATTAGAAGCTAGGTCTATGGAAAGGCGATGGCGAGGAGGGCGGCAACGCTGCTGGTGCCTGTACGAGGGATGAGCGGGCTGCCGTTTTTCGGGCCGGACACACTGGAAGGTTTGTTTGAGAAGTTCTTGGCTCCCAAGTCTTCCAAGAAGCGGCAGGACGACGATTTGGTGGCGGAGAGGGCACGGCTGACGAGCACGCGCAGGGAGGCAATCGAGCTCTACCGCGACATCTTTCGCGCGTCGAGGGCATTCGCGTGGCCCAACGAGGACGGCATTCTGTGGCGGGACCTGTTGCGCGCGAGCGCGAGGCAGGAGTTTGAGCAAGCGCGGCACGAGAGGGACCCGGAGGTGATCGCCAAGCTGCTCGTCACCGGCAGGGACGCGGTGGAGGCGGCGGTGGACAAGTTGGTGGACAAGCACAAGGCGGCCATGGCGCGAGATCGGGTCTCAGGCGAGAGAGGCGAGTAGCGCAAGGATTATGGAGCATGAGTTGCAGCAGCAGCAGCAGCAGCAGCGCGGGGTGAAACGCAAGCTGCGGGTGCTGCAAGAGGAGAGCTGCGCACTTCTGGAGGAGCTCGAGTCCACCCAGTCCGAGGTCAAGGCACTGCAGCAGGAGAAGATGGAGCTGCTGGACAGGCTGCTGGTGCTGGAGGGATTGGCCCACAATCCATACCCTCCCTTCATTCGTCGCTCGCAGCAGCACTAGGTAGGATGGCGTAGGCGCACTATTCCCATAAGATCAAGGTGGTATCAAAAGATATGCGCCCTGGCTGCCCTAGTCGTCGGCGCTATCGGGGCCGTTGCCTGGCCCAGCCGAAGCACAGCCGTCGGATCCGCGCAGGACTGACTGAAAATAAATAAAAATCGCTGTTTGCGCTTTCCTCTCTCCTCCTAGGTCTTTCTCTCACTCCCTTGCTCTTGCGCTGTTCATCTTCGCTCCGCTCCCATGGCTGCCAATCCCAAGGTCTTCTTCGACATCGCCATCGGCGGTAGCCCCGCCGGGCGCATCGTGATGGAGCTGTACGCAGACACTGTGCCCAAGACGGCGGAGAACTTCCGCGCGCTGTGCACGGGTGAGAAGGGTATCGGCAAGAGCGGCAAGCCGCTGCACTACAAGGGCTCCAAGTTCCACCGCGTCATCCCCGACTTCATGTGCCAGGGCGGCGACTTCACGGCCGGGAACGGCACGGGCGGCGAGTCCATCTACGGCATGAAGTTCGCGGACGAGAACTTCAACAAGAAGCACACGGGCGCGGGCGTGCTGTCCATGGCCAACGCCGGGGCCAACACCAACGGATCCCAGTTCTTCCTCTGCACCGTGCCCTGCTCCTGGCTCGATGGCAAGCACGTCGTCTTCGGCCAGGTTGTGGAGGGGCTCAACATCGTCAAGGACATCGAGAAGGTGGGCAGCTCCTCGGGCAAGACGAGCAAGCCCGTGGTGATTGCCGACTGTGGCCAGCTCTCTTAGATCTATCTGCAGCGAGCGAGCTGCTTGACTTGATTGTTGTGTCCTTTCTATGCTAGCTGCTCTATCTCTCTCTCTCTCTTTTGCATATCTCTTGCTTGTTTGTTGGTTCGAGCTCTGGAATGAAAAACGAAAAAAAAGGATTAAAGCTCCCAATCTCTCTCTCACAAGCTTAGGTCGTTTGATTGACTATGGCATCGTCCTCGCGTTGCCCTCTGCTGGATTGCGGCAGCAGAGCGTGGCCGCGGGCAACCTGTAGCCCGGAACGGCAAGCGCATGGCTCAGGTGAGCAGGCTAGAGCCTTCCTTTGCTCCTCGCAAGTAAGCCTATCATTGGTTGCAGCAAGGACGTTGGTTTATGCCAGGAAGAAATCGGGATTTGCAGAGCTGCTGCTCCAGAAAAGGTTGGGTGCAAGTTGCAAGTTGCAGCGCATTGTTTGTAATCCATCCGTGTGGTTCGTTTTCTCCAGGCAAGGCGAACAGCCGCATGGCAAGCACTTGAAGTTGAAGCCTGGAAGAGTGTCCCCTCCGCTCAGCGTTCCCGCAGACATCCCCAGGCCACCGTATGTTGGTTCAGCCGCAGCGCCTGCTTTCAACATGGAGCCGCAAGTCCACGACGAGAGTGGTGTGGCGAGAATGCGAGCCGCAGGGGAGCTAGCTGCCCGAGTTCGCGACTTTGCTGGTAGCCTCATCAAGGTACGAAAGGCTCGAACGCAAAGTGTTTCGGCGCTTTGACTGCCTTTGTGGTGCAGCCAGGTGTAACGACGGACGAGATCGACAAGGCAGTGCACAAGATGATTGTTGAAGCGGGTGCATATCCATCGCCTCTCGGATACGGTGGGTTTCCGAAGAGCGTGTGCACGTCCGTGAACGAATGCATCTGCCACGGTATACCCGATTCTCGTCCGCTTCAGGTAACACAAGTTAAGTCCCAGACTAAGTAAGAATCCTCGACCACACCAGGACGGCGACATTATAAACATCGACGTGACTGTCTATCTGAATGTATGTAAGCCACAGAGGTGCCAAATCTCACACGGTTTTCTTTCAGGGATATCACGGGGACACATCCGCAACTTTCCTTTGCGGCACCGTCAGTGACGAGGCCAAGCGGCTGGTAGAGGTGCGGAGAAAGAGAAACTTTTGTGTGGCTGGTTGCTGAGTTTTGTGCATAGCCAGGTGACTCGCGAGGCCCTGGACAAGGCAATCGCAGTTTGTGGCCCAGGTGTGGAATTCAAAAAGATCGGGAGGACCATCCAGTGAGGCCTTTCTTTTGCTTTGTTATCGTGTTTTCATCCTTTTTGTCTCTTGCTTTTGTCGCTCGCCACCAGTGATGTTGCTGATAAGTTCAAGTACGGGGTGGTGAAGCGATTTGTTGGGCATGGAATCGGCACCATATTCCATTGCGCTCCCTCCATCCTGCATTTCCGTAAGGAAGGAGAGTGTCGCAATCCAGCTCTAACACCGAAGCGTTGGTACCTGGCTTTACAGGAAATAATGAACCTGGTCGCATGCAGATTGGTCAAACGTTCACGATTGGTAAGAGTGCTCACGTTGATCTCGTTTCCCCTCCGACTCTCTTGTTCCAGAGCCAATGCTGACAATGGGGAAGCCGGACGACCTGATCTGGCCGGACAACTGGACCGCGGTGACGGTCGACGGCAGCCTTTCTGCGCAGTTCGAGCACACCCTGCTCGTCACAGGGGACGGTGTCCAGGTATTGACGCGAGCACCATAATGTCGAGGCGAGATAGATAATACACAAGATTACACGATTCGTAGCTAGTGGAGAAAGACACCAAGGAAGATGGAAAGGACGAACCATCCCAGGAAGAAGTAGCCCACCTTTCTGATTGCATCCATGTCCTCCTCGTCCTGCATTGCACGATTTGTAAAGAGCTGGCGGGAAAGTCAGGACGCTGGCATACCACGGGTGGATCCGGGAGGCTGTACTTCTGGGTGATGTCCGCCTCGTAAGGCCAGACGTAGCGTTTGTTCTTGTTCTTCTCCTGGAGAATGCTCCAGTCATACAGCCTCCGCTGCCGCTCCGAGGTTAATACGTCAAAGGATTGCTACAACACGAGCCCTGCATTGTGTGAGTGTAGTGCTGGTGAGCGACGACGTGTGGCTCACCTGGAGCTGTTGCAGCTGATCGCGAATTGCATCGTCGCTCCAGCCGTCTTCCTTGAGAGCCATCACTTCGTCCACTCGCTCCTTGAAAGCAGCAGCAATCTGAAACGGGCAATGCACGAGTTAGCTATCGGAACGCAAGGCTCGGTTACCTGAGACGTGGGTGCTTGCCACGGGACTTGGAGGCGTGCATAGTGGTCCACGTCTGTAATCGGCCCTGCGTTCCTAACAAGCGCCAAAGCTCAAGCTCCACGCTACGTAGCAAGCGTTTGTACCTTTGCTGGCCAGCACCTTCTTGAAGTTGGTCATGGTGAGCAGGGGATCCTTCGTCCTGGGCGGCGGCGCTGCCAGGCTCTTGTCCACCGGGGCCCTTTCAATCGCCTCGCTCGCATCGCTTGCCCTGGCGCACATCCGCCTCCGCCTCACCAGGAGCAATCGCGTGCACAGCAGCGAGCCGGCAACCGCCATGGCCGCGAGCAAGCCACACCACACAACACACAAAAAATGGGAGGAGAGGAGGTTTAGGGTTTAGGGTTACTTGGGGATGGCGGACGAGGAGGCCGCGCACAAGCAGCACAGGGCATCCAGGGCGGGGGCGTCTGCCGGTGCCAGCAAGCTCAAGAAGAAGAAGAAGAATGATCGCGGCCCCTCCACCAAGCAGTCCAATCCCAAGGTCAGTAGAACGCATTGCTGCGCGCTTGCTTGACATGCCGCTGCCTCTCCCAGGCCTTCACATTCCGATCTGCCGTGAGAGCAAAGCGGCAGCAGGCGGTCTCGGCGGAGCGGCAGCAGCGCAAGCTCCATGTCCCAATCCTGGACCGCGCCACTGGCGAGCCGCCCCCATTCGTCATTGTGGTGCAAGGCCCCCCACAGGTGACTCTGATAACTTTGCACACTCACTTCGCTCATACTTTCTCCAGGTTGGAAAGTCTTTGCTCGTACAGTGTCTCGTCAAGCACTACACCAAGCACAGCCTCTCCAACATCAGTGGCCCGATCACTATCATCGCTGGTGTGACTTTTGCTCTCGTTTCGTCGCGCCACTCCGGCTCACGGTGTGTCTTTGTCTTGGTCCAGGAAAACACCGGCGTCTGCAGTTTATCGAGTGTGCCAACGATCTCAATGCGATGATCGACGCTGCCAAGTTTGCGGACCTTGTTCTACTACTCATCGATGGCAGCTATGGTTTCGAGATGGTGAGCCTGCGAGTTCAAGCCCCTAGGCTGGCTAACATTATTTGATGCAGGAAACCTTCGAGTTTCTCAACTTACTACAAGTTCATGGCTTTCCTAAAGTTATGGGCGTGTTGACGCACTTAGACAAGTTCAAGGATGTCAAGGCGTTGAGAAAGACGAAAAAGCAGTTGAAGAGCAGATTTTGGACGGAGATTTACGATGGTGCGAAACTCTTTTACCTCTCAGGGCTTATTCATGGAAAGTTAGTCTTTTTCTTTTGGTCATTTTCAGTGGGGAGCACTAAACGTTTTGTTTTGTTTTGCTCTTTCTAGGTACTCTAAGCGTGAGATCCATAATCTTGCGAGGTTCATATCTGTGGCGAAGTTCCGGCCATTACAGTGGAGGACTACTCACCCCTACATGATTGCTGACCGTTTTGAAGATGTTACAGCCCCAGAAGATGTTGACGCGAATCCAAAGTGCGACAGGAATGTAACTATCTATGGCTATCTCCGTGGAACCAATTTGAAGAAAACCATGAAGGTGTCAATGTTTTGCCTGGAAAGTAATTTTTACTGACACATTTATTTGATGCAGGTCCATATAGCTGGTGTTGGAGATTGTAGTATGTCCGCTGTTACTCTACTGCCGGACCCATGTCCTCTGCCTTCTGCAGCAAAGAAACGTGGCCTTCGCGAAAAGGAAAAGCTTTTGTACGCACCCATGGCAGATGTTGGAGACATGCTGTACGACAAGGATGCTGTTTATATAAACATTAGCGACCATCAAGTGCAGTTTTCTAAAAACTGTGAGGATGCAGAAAAAACACAAGGTAAGAACCATGCCTTTACTTCCTTTACTGACGAGTGAAGGCACCAGGAAAAGATGGAGACGTAGGCGAGACGATGGTGAAGTCACTGCAACAATCAAAGTATTCAATTGATGAAAAGCTGCAGCAAAGCTTTATCCAATTTTTCAAAAGTAGCGCCATTCAAAGCGCCTCTGACTCGGAAGCGGATGAATCTGATGAATCTGGGCCTGAAAAAGATGATGCGATGGCTACTGTTTCAGAAGATGGGAGACTGAGAAGACGCGTCATGTTTCCAAATGAGGCCGATGAAGAGGGCGCCGCCGAGGTTTGCTTTGCATAATTTGACCAATCCACGTTTTACGTAGCGTCATTCAGGGACCTGAGGACGTGAACAATGGGGATAGTAGCGAAGACGATATTACAGGAGAGGAAAATGGTGACGAAGAACGTATGGTACATGGAGAAGGAGAAGGAGAAGAAGAAGAAGAAGGCGAAGGAGAAGGAGAAGAAGAAGAAGAAGGAGAAGGAGAAGGAGAAGAAGGAAAAGAAGAACAAGAAAATGAAGAGAACGAAGATGGTAAGCGTTGTTATCCAAAGTAGGGACTGCTGACAAGATTTCTGTGGCTAAACAGTGGAGATGGGAAATGCTTTGCAATGGAAACAAGGCTTGATGAACCGCGTTGGAGCATCCAAAAGCAACGTAAATCTGATGCAAGTTGTGTATGGGCATGTGGAGGCTTCATCAAAAGATAAAGACTTCCAAGAAGATATCTCAGATAGCGACGAGGAACTGTTTAAGCCAAAACGGCAGCGGCACCAGGCTTCCAAGGTTCCTTTTTCCGTTTTTAATCTCTCTTTTTTTGGACTTAAAGCTTTCCTCTCTTCAGGACACGGTAGCTGCTAATGCCCAGAACTTAGACTTGGAGGATTGTTCAAGGCTCACATTAGAAGTGGACGACTGGCATAACCAAGAAGTTATTGAAGCTATTCGTGACCGGTTCGTGACGGGTGACTGGAACAAGGCGTCACAACGACAAAAGGGTGAGGTGGAGGAAGATGATCTGGTGTACGGCGACTTTGAAGATTTGGAGACTGGTGAACAACACGTTGCCGCAGAAAATCACGAGGATGCTGAACGGAGGCTGAAGAAACTTGCTCTCAGAGCTGCATTTGATGCTAAATATCCTTTTCTGTCTCATTTCTGCATTGATATTGTGTCATTTCCTGACTTCGAAGCACATATGATGGGTCAGCCAGCTTAGACGAGGAGAACAAGGAGGTGGAAGGTCCGAAGGAAAAGGATCACTTTGACAAGGTTCGGTATCCTAAGTTATCGATTGTAGTGTTAACTGAGTTTATCATGTGCAGCTGAAAGAAGATATGGAGTTGCAAAAGCAAAGAAACGCTGCGGAGCTGCAGGATATTGATGCCACCACACGTATAGAGATGGAGGGGTTTTCTGTGGGAACGTATTTGAGAGTAGAGTTCCGCGGAATGCCTTATGAGCTCGTGCATCATTTTGATGCTCGGCATCCAATTCTTGTCGGCGGCATCAGCAAATCTGAAGAGAGCGCCGGGTTTATGCAGGTAAAGGGAAAACGCTTTTAAGTCTTTGGTTCAAGTATTCTATTCGTGCAGGTCCGATTGAAAAAACATAGGTGGCACAAGAAGGTGTTGAAGAATCGGGATCCTTTGGTTGTGTCTGCTGGGTGGCGGCGATATCAGACGCTACCAGTGTATTCCCTTGAAGACCGGAATGGACGTCATCGGATGCTGAAGTACACACCAGAACACATGCACTGTATTGCAACCTTTTGGGGACCCCTTGCGCCTCCAAACACTGGCATTGTCACCTTTCAGAACCTCTCAAACTCCCAGGTACATACATACAAATACATATACAATCTTGATTTTTACTTCGTGCTTTCATTTTGCAGCCATTATTTCGTATAACTGGGACGGGAGTTGTCTTAGAATGGGACCAGTCCGTGCAAATTGTCAAGAAGCTGAAGCTCGTTGGTTATCCTTACAAAATCTACAAGAAAACAGCCTTCATCCGTGATATGTTTACATCGGAGTTGGAAGTCGCTCGGTTTGAGGGTGCCTCCGTGCGGACTGTAAGTGGAATTCGTGGCCAGATCAAGAAGGTAAGAAATTTAAGTTTGCTGGTTCCAGAATGTAACGTTGTTTCAACCAGGCGGTTAAAGCTGGAAGCGGCAAGGAAGGTTCCGTGAGGTGTACCTTTGAAGACAAGATTTTGATGAGTGACATCGTGTTTTTGCGGACGTGGACGAAAGTTGATATTCCCCGGTTTTTTAATCCAGTGACGACGCTACTGCAGTCACGAGATACCGTGTGGAAGGGTATGAAAACGGTTGCTGAACTTCGAAGCGAGCAAAATGTGTCCGTTCCCGTAAACAAAAACTCTCTCTACAGAGTAAGTGTTGGTATAATCTTTCGTACTGTGGTTTCATCTGGCCCTTACATGTGTTGCAGCCGACTGAGAGGCAACCCCGACGTTTTAATCCACTTCAAATTCCGAAGGCTCTGCAAGCTGCACTCCCTTTCAAATCCAAGCCGAAGCTTTCAGCCAAACGTAAAAAACCACTCTTGGAGTCAGCGCGTGCTGTGGTGCTAGAACCGAACGAGCGGAAGGTTGTGTCTTTGGTGCAACAGCTCACAACCATTCAAAATGACAAGGTAAGTCTTACAATCGTCCCACAAGTTTCAAGACGTTCAACGTCTCGGTTGTAGGCAAAGAAAAGGAAGCTGGAACAACGGAAGAAGAAGGAGGCCTACACTGCTCAAAAGGCAAAGGAGGAGGAAGAGAGCAAGAAAAGAAGGCGAGAAGAGATTCGCGAGCGACACAGGTCCCAAGCCGTTCCTGGAAGGCCTTTGAACAAGAAGCCCAGGCGAAACGTGTAAACCACAAATACTCTTGTATTTTCCCGCCAGCAGAGAGCGAGGGTTTTTGGTTTTCGGTGGCTGCAAGATGAAGGCGGGCACCGTGCAGATTGCCTGGCACGGCTGTGACCCAGTGCTCTCTGCCGACTTCCACCCGGTCTCTGGTTTGCTCGCCACTTGTGGCGCCGACAAGGATATCAAAGTATCAGTCATTTCTCTTTGCTCTCTCGCTCAAGCTCTCGGCTTCCTGTTTGCAGCTCTGGTTACTCGCGTCTGTGGATGGCAAGGCTCTTACCAAAGTCACATTTGAGGCGAGCTTGTCGCACCATTCAGCTGCTGTCAATGCTGTCCGCTTCTCACCCTCTGGTGGGTCTTAGGTCCTTTTTCTTCTCTCTATCTCTCTCCGGTTAACTCCCTACGCAGGTGACGCCCTTGCATCCGGTGCCGGCGGTAAGCTTTCCTTGTAACTCTTTCCCTTTGCTAACTGGAGATCCGTTATAGAAGGAGAGCTCGCGTTGTGGAGGCTCACAGAAAACAAGGATGGTGCTGCGGTGTGGAAGGTGGTCAAGGCATTACGGTAGGCTTTGCTTTTTTTCATCACGTGATGCAGAGCGAGCCTCCAGGTCCCACTTGAACGACGTGCACGACTTGGGCTGGTCAGCCGATGGATTGATGCTTGCGTCTGGATCTGTGGACAACTCCTGCGTTGTCTGGGACATGACCAAGTGTACGTACTGAGGCTTGATTATGTTGTTTGCTAGCTCCGCTGCTTGCAGATGAACCCCTGCAAGTTATCAAGGATCACGCACACTACGTACAAGGGGTTGCGTGGGATCCGATTGGCTACTACCTGGCGTCCATGAGCTCGGACAGGACATGCAGGATATATTCCCGATCACAAACACCGGGGACAAAGGCGTTTACTTGTCAACGTGTTATTTCGAAAGCGGATTTTCCCACTGGGGACAGCAGCGGAGATGACATCAAGGTGGGCGTGTTGGTTTGATAATGAGATGTTGGACTTCCCTGGCTACCTTGCAGAAATGCCACTTGTTCGCGGATGAGAGCATGCCATCCTTTTTCCGCAGGCTGGCATGGTCCCCCGACGGCTCCTTTTTACTTGTTCCTGCGGGTGAAACTGCTGTTTGTCACATTAGACCTGTTTTGATGTTTTGCCTTTTGTTTCCAGGTCTTCACAAGGCCAGCGTCAACGCAGCATTCGCTTTTTCAAGGAGAGACTTGTCCAGGTGACTTAGATTCATGTGTCTTGGGATTTTCGCACTGAGACCTGCAGCAACAATATCTAGGCCAGCTCTTCATTTCCCTGGAGCTAGTAAAGCGGTGGTGGCCACGTCCTTCTGCCCCGTCAAGTTTGCTCTCGAGGGAAACACTGGTTGGTTTCTTGTGCCATCATCTCATAATGTCATTGTCTTTTGTTCAGAGAACCGCGTTTTCAATCTACCGCACCGGCTTGTCTTTGCTATAGCGACACTCAACTCTGTTGCTATCTATAACACGCAGATGCTCAACCCGACAGCCTTTCTAGGAGGCATTCACTACCGTGCCATCACCGATCTTGCCTGGTAAACTCTTCTGGCTTCGTTCCCTCCTACAACCGGGCTCTCACCCCCGCCGCAGGTCTTATGACGCCAAGTTCCTGGTTGTCTCGTCACAGGATGGCTACTGCACTGTGGTGGAGTTCGAGGAAGGGGAGCTTGGGCGGGCCGTGACAGGTATGTGTATTTCAAAGTGGAACGCCTCGTTTCATGAGTTTGCATTAGCAGGCAAGGCGGTGGGGGAAGGAGCGCTTTCGCAAGGCCAAGGGCCATTTATAACATGAACATGACAAGAGGACCAAGCAGCAGGCGACAGCAGTGGGTGTGTGGAGTTTTTTAATCTTTACTTTATCTTCTATAGCGTTTTTTTGCACTGGATTCGCGAGGAGCAGTGTGAGCGCGATGGCATCAGTCACGTGGCGCTGCGCCCTGCATGGCATGCATGTATGCATGCATGGACGATTCAGCTTCCGGCGCGATGAAGAACTTCGTCGCGGGTCGCGGAGAGATAAAATAAAATATAAAGCTCTCTATAGAGATGATCTCGAATCGAGCACAGGATCAAGCGCAAAGTCGTGGGGAAAGGGTACGGTAATCCTGCCATGCGTCTGATTGCGATTGAAGCAGGGGAAACAAAAGTCCGGCCGTCTCGACCTGCGGGGATTAAAGATATCGTTGCTACATTATACATTGAGCATGGGCGAGAGAGGAGCATGTGAAAGCGACAAAAGGGCTTCCAAAGGCTCAGGCTGGCCACTGGCCACACACTCGAGCCCTGACCACGGCCGCTCGCGCTCTTCATTGTATGACGAGGTACATTTTCATTCTTCTCTGCTTCCCTTTCATTTGGACGCTGGCTCGTTTCGCTTGTGAATGCGTCAAGGCGTGACTGCTTGTGCGCTTGTGTGCGCACGCCCCTGGATGGATGGCGAGTAGCTTCCTCTTCCTCGAGCGAGCGAGCGTGAAATGAGGAGCAAGTGATTGTAACGAGGGCGAGGGCGCGATTGCAATGGCCGGGGAGCGCAAGGTGCTGCTGGTGTCGGCTGGAGCCAGCCACACCGTAGCCCTCCTGTGTAAGCAAGCAAGCATCTCTCGTGTCTAGATTGTCACGCTGTGGGCTGCAGCCGGCCAAGTGGTGTGCTCGTTTGGGCGGGGCGAGGACGGGCAGCTGGGTCACGGAGATGCGGAGGATCGGCTCTTGCCGCGGATCATCGGTGCGCTCAACGACTGCGAGATCTCGCTTGTGGCGTGCGGCGCGGATCACACCACCGCCTACTCTGCAACCAGGCTCACCATCTACAGCTGGGGCTGGTACTGCTACCGTCTTGTCTCTCTCGTCACACACGCCTCTCACTCGTCTTCTTGTCATGGCTCATACATACCAGGGGCGACTTTGGGAGGCTCGGCCATGGCAACTCGAGCGATCTCTTCGTACCCCATCCAATCAAGGCGCTGCAGGGCCTCGAGATCAGGCAAATCGCTTGCGGCGACAGCCATTGCCTGGCGGTGACCGCGGATGGAGAAGTCTACAGGTGCATTTCCTCTCGTGCATTCCTGCTCGTGCTTTTATCAACCGCTCTGTCTACCTGCGTAGCTGGGGCCGGAACCAGAATGGTCAGCTCGGGCTGGGAGATACCGACGACTCGCTCGTCCCGCACAAGCTACTAGCTTTCGAGGTATGTCATACGTATACCTTTGCTTGACGTTCGTGGGCATGTGCATGCGCGCAGGGGGTGTCCGTCAAGATGCTCGCAGCAGGGGCGGAGCACACGGCAGCTGTGACCGATAGCGGCAAGCTCTACGGCTGGGGGTGGGGGCGCTACGGAAATCTAGGCCTGGGCGATCGGGGCGACCGGATGCTACCGGCTGAAGTGCCTGCTGTTGGGGTCATTCTCTTCTTAGAGCCCGATTGATGCACATTGTATATGGTCTGACTTGGTGGTGACAGGATGAAAAGATGTGCATGGTGGCGTGCGGGTGGAGGCACACCATCGCCGTGTCCCAGTCCGGCAAGCTCTACACGTATGGGTGGAGCAAGTATGGGCAGCTCGGGCATGGCGACTATGCGGACCATCTCTTACCACACCAGGTGGCAGCCCTGGCGGAGTTCAACATCACACAGGTTGGCGAGCATGTTACATGTCGTTCATTGCCCGCGCTTGTGCTGCGTGTAGGTGTCTGGAGGCTGGAGGCACACCGTTGCTCTAACGGAAGCGGGCAAGCTTTACGGATGGGGGTGGAACAAGGCAAGTCATAGCACTTAGTTGCAATGGCTGACCAGGCAAAGTGTGGCCACATGCAGTTTGGTCAAGTTGGTAGCGGGGATGTTGATGATCACACCAGCCCGCAATTGATTTCCATTCCAGGACAGCACCAGGTACCTCTGCATCCATTTTCGGTGTGCTAACCGACGCCAGCGTTGTGGTTGCAGAGAGTGGTGCAAGTCTCGTGTGGTTGGAGACACACCGTCGCGGTGACTGACAAGAACAATGTGTATTCCTGGGGGCGAGGAACAAGCGGGCAATTGGGACACGGAGATGCTGTGGACAGGTAAGGAACTTACAACCTTTGTAAAGTCCGGCGGCCGCTTACAACATCGCACCTACGAGTTGCAGAAGCGCACCTAAAGGCATCCAAGCTCTGAGTGCCGACGGCTCGGCCTGTGAGGGCCTGGAGAAATCACCGGAGCCGGCTGTAACCGGTACTTTGCTAGAGATCTCCTCTCCTTTTTCATCTTCTTTTGTTGGCTGGCAGGAAGTGGCGTTGCAAATTGGATATCGCCATCCGAGAGATATGCTGTGGTTCCAGATGAAGCTGTGAGACTCTCTCTGGTTTTCAGTTGAATTGATCTTACTATTCTTTCGTGTTTTGTACAGGTGTTGGTGGGGCAGATGGGAGATGCCAGTGTCCCAGACACGGACATAAAGCGCATTAGAACAGACTAGAATGTATAGGTGGTAGTTGTAGTTTTTCTTCTCGTTGTGTTTCCTTTGAAGCAAACAAACATGCTGCTGTAAATTAAACACTTAATTTCTCTCTCTGCTTACTTCTTGACTGCGGCTATGGCGGCTGTGGCCTCACTCGCGTCATTCTCGAGTGTTACATCAAGCAGGACTTTAGCCACACCCGGGTTGCTGCTTCGGAAATGCAATCGGAACTCCGAGCTCTGTGTCGCCGCTCCCCAACACCCACTTGGGTTGCTGCGAGCATCCTCTCAAGGTAACACTAGGTAACATACATAATTCAAGATGAGCAAGATGAGCGCAGACAATGTTCCTGCGGAGATCCGCGACGACCCCAAATTCGTCGCTATAAACGACGATGATCCAAGCTACGGGCCTACAGTAAGTACGCCATTGTTTTGCCTTGACATATCAAGTCCAACAGCCGTCTGTTGAAAGGCAATGCTCTTGGTGGGATTTGACAATCACGAGATTCCCAAGGTATGCGCGGCAGCCTCTTTCTCCTGTCGATGGATGGATGGATCGAGATCGATTGTGATCAGGTGATCGAATACCTCAAGGGCATGGGTGCGGAGGCCATCGTCAAGGTGATTGTGTGCTGCGAGGACATGCTGCGCGAGACGCTGTGGGAGTGCATGCAGCGTCCATCCAACGTGAGCAACCCCCCTCCTGGTACCGCAGGCAGGATGCCGCGCATTTGCTTCATGTCGGGCATGACGGGCCAAGAGGTGGTGACCATTGTGCAAAGCTTCCCCGGAATAGGTGCGCATTCCTACTTTAAGCCCGTCAACTTACACGCTGTCGCCAGGGTTGGAGGACACCGCATTCGCGGCGCTGGTGCCAAAAACCGCTGGCCAGAGCCTGGAGCAAGTCATGGAAGAGGTTATCGGAGATCACGAGAGACTGGTAAGTCGAAAACGGAAAAGGATCGATTTAACTCGCGGCCATACAATCTTTCTCGGTTCTATACATCACAGAAGAAACATTGACACTGAGGACGATCACACCTTGGGAGGAGGAGGCGGGTAGCCGGGCTGGCCGGGTGGAGGAATTGGGTAGCCGACCGCTGCTGGAGCTTGCATGCTTCTACCCCTTTTCCCGCAGTAGTAGCACAAGAGCGCCAACAAAAGGATGAAGATGGCCACGATGGGCAGCGGGATCACATACACATACCGACCCATAATCGCAGAAAGAGCAAAAATCCCTAGCTAGGAACAAGAGGAGATCCACCGACCTTGCTTAAAAAGAAGGGAAAAAGAGAGTAAGCTTCGTAAGAAGATCCGACTTGCCGGAATCGAACCAGCGACCTAAGGATAGCTGTGAGCACTACAGTCCTCCGCTCTACCAACTGAGCTAAAGTCGGGCGTTGGGACATGCGCCATTACATAACCTGTTATGTATGCAAATTCTCCACCTTGCCCTAAAGTCTGGCGCTTCTTCCTTGGGGTGAGACATGGAGGCGCCCATTCCTCCTCCGGCTGCCGCCGGGGAGACGAGCAACAACGGCAGGCGGAAGAGGCGGCGGCAGGCGAGGGATGTGCTCCTGGAGGAAGCCATCGACGAGGCTGGGAGCCGGCTGGCGGGCCGAGGTAAGAGCATCCGAGCCCTCCGGCAGCAGGCCAAGAACCGGAGCTACGACGAGACTCTCATCGACCAGATGTTTGAGAAGCAGCTGGGAGCGCTCAGGAAGAAGAAGCGGCCCGTGGACGTGGACAAAGAGGTGGATGTGGAGGCGATGATTGGAGCTGCAATAGGCTTCCCCAGGGAGTCGCTGACGGAGGAGGAGATTGAGGCGGGCGTGGTGGCGACGCTGGGTGGCGAGGAGCAGGCCAACTACGTGATTGTGCGCAACCACATCCTTGCGCGCTGGCGGGACAATGTCAACGCGTGGCTGAGCGAGCAGAGGGTGATGGAGTCGATCCGGAGCCAGCACAAGAGCCTCGTCTCCGCGGCCTACACCTTCCTGCTGTCGTATGGCTACATCAACTTCGGGGTGGCTCCGGCCATGCGGGCCGCCATCCCTGCCGAGGCCACCAGGTGCTCCGTCGTCATCGTCGGCGCGGGCCTCGCCGGCCTGGCTGCGGCCCGCCAGCTTCGAGCCTTCGGTCACAAGGTGGTGGTGGTGGAAGGCAGGCACCGACCCGGGGGCAGGGTGTACACCAAGAGGATGGAAGGCGGAGGCCAGGTTGCGGCGGCGGACCTGGGTGGCAGCGTCGTCACCGGCATGCATGGCAACCCGCTCGGGGTGATTGCAAGGCAGCTGGGCCTCCCCCTTCACAAGATTCGCGACAAGTGCCCGCTCTACCAGCCCGGCGGTGCTCCCGTCAACGAGGATGCCGACCTCAAGGTGGAAGGCCAGTTCAACAAGCTGCTGGACCTGGCCAGCAAGTGGAGGGAAGAGATGGACAAGGTGTCGGACAGCATTGCGCTGGGGACGACGCTGGAGCACCTGAGGCACCAGGGGGACGTGGCCCGTGACCCGCAGGAGAGGCAGCTCTTTGACTGGCACCTTGCCAACCTTGAGTACGCCAACGCCGGGCTGCTCTCCAATCTCTCGCTCGCCTACTGGGACCAGGACGATCCGTATGAGATGGGTGGCGACCACTGCTTCGTGCCGGGTGGGAACGTGAGGCTGGTTGCGGCCCTTGCGGAAGACGTGCCCGTGTTCTACGGCAAGACCGTCCACACCATCCGCTACGGCAGCAGTGGCGTCCAAGTCCTCACCGCGGACCAGATCTTCGAGGCGGACATGGCCCTGTGCACCGTGCCTTTGGGAGTGCTCAAGAAGAGGTCCGTCACCTTTGAGCCGGAGCTCCCTCCCAGGAAGTACGAGGCGGTGGACAGGCTTGGCTTCGGTCTGCTGAACAAGGTGGCCATGCTCTTCCCGGTTGCCTTCTGGGGATCCGAGCTCGACACTTTCGGGCAGCTGACCGACACGCCTGCCAGGAGGGGCGAGTTTTTCCTCTTCTACAGCTACGCGGCTGTGTCCGGTGGCCCTCTTCTCATTGCCCTGGTGGCTGGCGAGGCTGCAATCAACTTCGAGCGAATGCCGCCCCTGGAAGCTATCCAGCGTGTTCTGGGAGTGCTTCGAGGTACGGAAGGTGTTGTTTCGAGCTCTGACCCATGCACGGGTACTTTTCTGCAGGTATCTATCAACCCCGCGGGGTGGTGGTTCCGGATCCGATTCAGACGGTGTGCACGCGCTGGGGGAGCGATCCTCTTTGCTTCGGGTCATACTCCAACGTAGCCGTGGGTGCGTCCGGGGAAGACTACGACATACTGGCGGAGAGCGTCGGAGGCCGCTTATTTTTCGCAGGTGAAGCCACTACCCGACGCTACCCAGCCACCATGCATGGAGCCTTTCTGAGTGGCTTGAGGGAAGCTGGTAACATTGCAGCTCAGGCTGCGGCCAGGGGCTCACCAGCCCAGGTGCCACGCAAGGACATCCAATCGTATGCCACGGTGTTGTCGGACATCTTCAGGGAGCCCGACGTCGACTTCGGCAACTTTGCGGTGGTGTACGATCCCAGCTCGCAGGATCCGAGCTCTTGCGCTTTGCTGCGGGTGGTGATTGGAAACAAAACCAAGGCGAGGCCGGGAGATAGCACGGAGCAGCCCAAGCCGCAACCCCCGCCGCTCCACCTCTACACCATGATCACGCGTCAGCAGGCGCTGGAGCTGCGGGAAGTTCGCGGGGGTGACAAAAAGCGACTCCTCTACCTATGCAGCAGGGTAGGCGTCAAGCTGGTGGGGAGAAGGGGCCTTGGCAGCCGGGGAGACGCCATCATCGCTGCGCTCAAGTGGTCTCGCTCCACCAAGGATCCAGCAGCGGCGCAGGTACAAGTGCTTGGTGACGCTTTGGTTTCTTGTGATTAACTCTCTTCAATCTCTTCAATCTCTAGGTGGCGGCTAATGGGAGCAAAACAACTTCCACCACCCCAGCAGCAGCATCAGGAACAGCAGCAGCAGCACCAGCCAATGGAAGCTGACGGAGTTGCGTTTCGTTCAACCGAGCCACGAAATTTTGGTGGCTTGTAATACACCATTAGACAGCGTGAGTGCAATAAAAATGAAATTCTTTTTTGGATACAGATCCAGAGTTAGCTAGGTATGGCCGGCGACACAATCACCTCTTTGGCGGACAGGTGTGTTGTTGCATCGCATTGCTTGCGCTCGAACTTACAGCGCGCAGGTTCAACACCCAGCACACGAGCGCCCTTGGGATTGAGCTGTTTGGTCACCCGCTGCTCATATCTCAGGTGGGTATTGGTGGACAAGTCTGAAGGTAGAAAACGCAGTCCGTCCTTGGACAGGATCCAAATTCCAAGCACGTTGGAACAACCGTGTGGGACTCGTCGGTGGTGTTTGCCAAATTCCTGGTTGGTTGGTCTAGAATGCTTCGGCCTCTGATTAGACCATGTGTTCCGTTGTGTGTGTGATTTTCAGGAAAAGAATTGCAATCGCGGGCAGCTGAATGGCGTCCAGATGGCTGGGAAGCGCGCTATTGAGCTGGGAGCCGGGTGTGGTGTTGCAGGACTAGGTGAATTTCCGAATCGATGCCTCTTAAGTTGTAACGGTTGGGTGTTGGCAGCAATGGCACTCATGGGCTGCAATGTGGTGTTAACTGATCAGGTGGAGGTGTTGCCGCTCCTGCTCAAAAACGTGGAAAGAAATGTGGCTAGGATCAAGCTGGCTTCGGTCACGAGCACAAGCGAGTCCGTTGGTCTCGGTGATAAAGCCAAATACTTCTTCGTTCCTCCTTTCTCATGCATTATGTGTCAGGAAATGTCAGCGTTGCCGAACTAGATTGGGGAAACAGCTGCCACATAGCTGCATTGGAACCACCATTCGACTTTATTATTGGCACCGATGTTGTAAGTGGTTGATCCATCTCAAGTCACCCTTTTTGCTGCCGCCACCTTTTTCCAGGTGTATGCCGCCCAGCACCTGGAGCCTCTGCTCACGACGATTCTCTCCCTTTGTGGACCAAGGGCTACAGTCGTGGTAAGTAAGCCTTCCATCATTTGCTATCCTGGACAGCTATTTATTTGTCCATGAGCAGCTGGCTTATGAATTTCGTTCGCCCGAGTTGACTGAGAGGCTTCAGGCCATGTGCAAAGAGCACTTCGAGATAAAGACCATCTCCAAGAAGAAGGTTCTGTCGTCTCACCGTAGTCGGATGACCAACCTCTCTATTTTGTTTTGCAGATGGATGCCTGTTTCCAGCACCCAAACATCCAGCTTCTTGTCATGTCAAGGCGCAGGCTGCATAACACAGCGTAGGAGGGGATATGCAGCGGATGGAGCTGCACGATGGTGGCCGTCAAGCCTACCACGCCGAGTATGACCAACTTCAGAGGAGGCTCAAGAGAATAGACGATGAGCAAGACCCGGCTGCAGCCTTGACGGTACTACTCAAGCGGTGTCGCCAGGTGGAGCATGGCAAGCTTATTCACGCCCACATTGCCACCAGTGAGGTCTACAAGCGCGACAAGCTTCTCCTCAACATGCTCGTGGAGATGTATGGCAAGTGCGGCAGTATAGCGGAGGCTTGCTGTGTCTTCGACTGCATGTCTGTGAGAAACGTGCACTCGTGGACGATTATGCTGGTGGCACTGGCGGAGAATGGAGAGTGCAAGCAGGCTGTGAGACTGTTCCGGGAGATGCTCCTGGAAGGTGTCAAGCCCAACGCCTTCACGCTGACCAGCGCCTTGACTGCCTGCGGCCACGCTGGGGATGCAGACGAGGGCCACAGGATTGACGGAATGATCGCGTGCACCCAGCTCCGGGTGGACGTTGCCGTGTGCAACGCTCTCATCAGCATGTATGGAAAATGCGGGTGGCTTGACCAAGCCAAGGCTGTCTTTCACTCCATGCCATGCAAGAACGACATCTCGTGGACTGCAATGATCGATGCCTACTGCCAGCGGAGGGAGTGGGCACGAGCACTGGAATGCTTCCACGGCATGGATCTCGAAGGGGTGAGGGCGTGCGAGATGAGCCTCTTAGCCGCGCTGGAAGCTGTGCGTGGGGTGGAGCGGCTAGAGCAGGGGGAGCACATCCACGCACGCATCGTCGAGCAGGGATGGGGATCGGATCCATTCCTTTGCACGGCACTGGTGGCTTTGTACTCGAGGTGCGGCGCCACAGAGGGAGCGAGAGCAGTGTTTCGAAAGATGGACAGCCTAGAGGTTGAGTCGTGGAACGCCATCATGTCGGCAGCAGGGGGAGGGGAGGCCCTGGAACTGTTTAGTAGAATGCTGCAGCTGGGCGTCAAGCCGGTGGCTATAAGTGTGGTGGCAGCGATGGAGGCGTGTGGCAAAGTGTGTGATGGTGCCCGCACAAGAAAGCTCGAGGAGGCGATTGTGTGGGACGCGTTTGACGCTAACCCTGTGGTTACCTCGGCGCTCATGGATGCGTATGCCAAGTGCGGGCGGCTGGACGATGCTCGGCGGGTGTTCGACACGTACCGCTGCATGGGCATGTGCTCTTGCGTGGATGTGGTGGCATGGAGCACCTTGATCGCTGCTTATGCTGAGAGTGGAGACAGCGAGTACGCGCTGTGGCTGCTGTACACAATGGAGCTGCATGGTATCCAACCCAACGCCGTCACCCTACTCAGCATTCTCTTCGCTTGCAGCCATGCTGGGTGGGTGGAGCATGGATGCCACTTGTTGGCATCAATGTGGAGGGATCGCGGCTTGTACCCTTCGTCACAGCACTACAGCTGCGTGGTGGACATGCTTGGACGTGCTGGATGGTTGCTTGATGCCGAGCGTCTGGTTTGCTCTATGCCAATCCAGCCCGATTCTGTGGCTCTCACAAGCCTGCTAGGAGCTTACACGCTCCATGGTGGATTACGTCTAAGCCCATACTTTCAGCAGATCATGGGTTATGCGACATTGCCTCATAATACTGACAGTTCACGGAAGGAACGGATTACAATCGAATCTCAGCTTCATTGAAGGCCGTGCATCTCAAGATTGATCCTCGAGCAGCTCCAGCGGATCGGGACATGAAGGAGGAGAGCTCCTCAGCCATGGCAAGGTATGAACAAACTAAATTTTCTTCTGGAAGCTGAAAAGGCTGTTGCTTACATAGCGTAACCTCTATTCATGAATAAGTGAAGCGTTAGGGATAGGTGCTTGCTGGCATTCCAATCCAAGTATTCAAGTTCAATCACTTGTTATTACAATTTCCAGAAAGATTTGAACTCACCATCTGTATCCCAAATCTGCCATGTGGCATGTCTGTGGCTATAATAGGGGAGGCCAGGTGGTAAATCCAAAGCTACCCAACTTGTTCATTGGCCAGACAGACTGTGGAGTGTGTTTGAGTGTGTTTGAAGAGGAGAGGACGACTTAGGACCTTTCAAATGAGCGAACTGGCTGGGTGGGGGCTCTAAGGTAAGCAAGGTGTAATTGCCTTTGAATTGCTACTATAACAATTTTTTATTGATTAGATCTGCTCAAAGTTACTATACTGCCACCAACAAGCCATTTCTTCCTCCCCTCAAACTTTTGGACACTCTGAAGATTTAACTCTTCAAAAACACTCTTAGATTCAAGATCACTATCCCATTGTTAGTAACTAGTTGTGGATGCTCACACATGGTCTAAAGCCACTGTGTTGCCATTGGCAGGCTATCAGATCTCTTTGGAAACACTCTCCATTCTAAGTTATATAATAATATTTCAAGAAAGGGTGACACCCTTCTATTTTTATCTCTAGCATCTCTTTACGGTGGGGTTCCATGCGTCCCCTTGAGAAAGTGGGGAAACCTTGTGCCATACACCCCACTAGTGATATGACATGGAAGGGGGGAACCTAGTGACATGGAATTTTTTGTCTTGGAAGTTGATCTTCCCTTCTACTAGCTTTTACTTGAATGTTAATTCTTTCATCCATCAGTATTCTTCATTCAAATTCCCTATTACCCATTCTAACTTCATTTTAGCTCATTCTAACCATTCTCTCTTGTTGGACATACAAATCCTTCTCATCTTGCATCTTGGGAATCTTTGCTACTTCTTACATCCACTTCATCCATCTCCCTTAGAATTGTAACTTCTTGTTCACTCACCTTGGGTATGCATAGTCCAGGTCCAAGCTATGTGATATTTCCCTTGAAACTCTACTTCTAAGGTACATATACTTTTTTGCTCCAACTTTGGAATCTTTGTGATCCCTATAATCTCCAATCCACTTTAACTCCTTGATAACTAAACTTCCACTAATCCCAAAGAAGAATTCTCAAAGGCTAACCTCCTTCCTCATTGTCTTCTCAGTCTACCACCATGAATATTGCATCAAACCCCTCACTTGGGGGGAGTCCTGTGATGACATCCATCATAAAACAT